>NW_028262358.1:114473467-114798824 GCF_047370975.1 Nipponia nippon | reverse complement strand
GGTATTTTTAGCTTCAGTGAAAGTATGAAAAAAGACATGTTTCTCTTATTTGCTTTAAGAACCTGGAAGTCAGATATGTGGGCTCAACTGGTCACCTCGGTTAGGTGAAGACATAGTCAAGTTAGAGACAGGCATCTCCTGATTTTCCTTCACCCCATTTCTCTTAGATGCCTGTTTTTGAACAGATTCTCTGTCTGGTAGGATTCCTCTCTCCCTACCTCACTATTGATGATAAAGGGTTCTTGGAGGACTAAGAGCCCAAGTCTAACTTTTCGTGACAAGACTTAAGTGAAATGACTCCTACTCAGCTTCACTTTTGTGCGATGACTCCTACTATGATGGGGATGACTCCTATCTGTGGCACTTACTCATCTAAATCACAGAAGTATATTTTGTAAAATATTACCCATAGATATAATATAGTTGCATGGATATGATAAACGGACTTTTAATTAATTTTCTTTCCTTTTGCTGTAGGAATTAAACATTAAATAAATCCTCCTATCCTGAGTTATCAGAATTCAAACACTGGTTTTGACTCTCCTTTTAATGTGCTTTCCATGATACAGCAACACAAGAAATAATCAACAGATCCTACATTTGCTGGTCCCAAGACTAACCTGTGTCTTCATGGTATAGATGTTTTGCTGATTGAGACTGTTTGCTCCTACCTCCTTCCTCCCTGAAAAGGTTACAAGGAGCACTGAGTGAGGAGCATAGTCTGTGCCCATGCCCTTAAACCTCAGACAGGATGGGTGGGAATACTGTGTTAATTATTTTGTCTTCCAATCTAAAAAAATAAAAACACTTGAAATCAGCTGAAGGATTTCACCACTTCAGTGCTGTAAGTTCCCAACCTCAGAGCTCCCAGAATAGCTTGAAAAGATCCAGTTGTTCTGGTGTATGGAATGGAATGGAAAAAACCTGCTACATCTCTTTTCTTGCTTACACGAGGTTAAGATCAGATGCAGCAAAACATTTTCAGTATACACCTAAACCCATTTTCATTAGTAAACTCTTTGCCTATAGGCTTGAGCACAGCTGTTTTGCTTTGTAGGGGTGTTTGTATCAAGGATATATCTTGGACATTTAATTTGTCACTGTTTTGTTTGTATTCAGTCATACTAATTTAGAGGTATTATACTAAAGGAGTGCATTTAAAATGGTGCAAACCCCATGGCAACAGTACTAAATGATGAGCAAAAGCATGACTTTGTCTCACTGACTGTCCACCCTGGCTTATTTCTAGTATGTACCTTGACTTTGTTTTGGATCTAAGGTCTTCCGCCATACTGTGAGGTGGGGTTAGCCGTCTCCAGATGGGATGAGTAGACAAGACTTGGAGGCTGGCTGATGCAGTCTTCCAACATTATTCCAGCAAGTTGTGCACCCTCGAATGTTTCTGCGTGTTCCCTTTCTGCATCTTAGAGTTTATAGCTATGTTTAATGCTGTAAAATCACACTGTCTACATCCAGTCTAGAGAGAGCTAAGCATAAGTAGTATAGAGGCACGTTAGTCTGTACTATTTGGTCTTGAGACCAACACTGGCCTTTTTAGTCAATACTGTAGATGTACCTTTTGAAATGCAGCTTGCATTAATGTCTTGTCAAAAGGAGGCTGTAGACAACATAAAGGGCTTTCATTCATGCATGCGTCTGGTTAGGTAAAAGCTGCTGGTGGTCCCTGCAACTGATCTTCACTTTCTCCAAGAGACAGGTGCTTGTGAAGCAAGGAACGCTGAGCACGGCATATTCAAGTTGCGAATATGAGACTCTCGTATTCAGAGACTGTCACCAGTTTTGGCTGTAGACTGGGCTGTGAATTGTGGTAGTTTTGGACTGAATTCCTGCTCCGTTCAGCCGTCCTTGCTACAGGACAGTAACTCATCAGGAAGAGTGATGGGGTGACAGATATAATAACTGTTTCAGTCACTCAAGCTAAATCTACTGGCAAACATGAATAGGAGCCTTGAGTTTCTTCTCGCTTATAAACCAGCTTTAATATTAACTTGTGTGAACATAGAAAAAGCATAAATTGCTATTCTTACCTCAAAAAGCACCTGTGTGCACCAAGAATAATTTGAAACGGTAGCTGATGTGCCGTGAGCCAGAGCAAAGCCTGTTGCAGACATACAGAGGGAATTCATTATTACTTTCATTAGGTTTTATTATCATCACCTTCAGTGACACATACAGTGTTTCCTTCATCACCATGTAAGGGGGTTAAACATTACAGCAGCAGTCTAATATTTCTCAGCACCTGCCCATCTGGCAAGCCTTTGTTCTCTAAAGTTTGTTCTGCCACCGTTGATTTTAGATTGGCACTTTTGCAGCTGATCAAAGTGGTGAGATTACTTAAAACAAGGACTTACTGGGCAAATATATCACCATTGGTCTAGTTCAGCTCTACAGAGCCCTGGCAATGAAAGGCCTCCGGGCAGACTGGGATAGCAAAAATGAATGTGCATGCAGACATTTATGATGCCACTCTGTTATTTTTAATGCATTGTACATTCAGCATTTTCTTCCCTTTATAGTGGAAGATCATTTAGATGTTTCTTTGAAGACTAATTTAGGAATGCTGGCAAAGGCCAGTTAGTGTAACATGTGCAATTTATTATGTTAACAATGTCTGATGAAACAACAAATATGAATAATCCTGCCGAGTACAGAGAAAACAAATGCACTCTTTTTATGCTGTAGTTTGATCTGATCTTGGTAGACTACAGTTAATATATTTTGAAACAAAATATGCATGGAAAACTGTTTTCATAAGATTCTAATAAAAGTCTTTCTCATTTTTACTTTTTCCTCTCTCTCAATCTTCCCTTTGTTTTGTTCAAATAAAAAAAAATAGAAAACATCTATTTTACCATCTGTAAAAAACCTAAATTCTCCTCAGCTGCTGCTGTTAAAATGCTGGAACTCCATTCCAATAGGTTCCTGTTCACCCTATGCACAATAAATAACATAGCATGGAAAACAGTCCAAAATCCAATGTAATTCACAGAGATATTAATAAACTCTCTGCTTTCTTTTTTGGTAGGGAAACCGAGCAGCTGAGCAAGTTGGAGCTTCATTGCCTGAAGATGATTGAAATGGCATAAAGTAGGGCACAGTCAATAGTCAGGCAGTTAATATAGTGAGAAATCCATTTACATTGTTGACTCAGTAATTTATTTGCTGTGCTATTGATTTGATCTCTGCCAAGAGAGAGCTAAGGGCTTGGTCACAGCTTTGTTGAATGCATTGTAAGGGCTTGTATAGAATGACTGGAAGAAAATGGTAATGGGCAGGTCATGGTTGGGCTGGCCTGGAAAAAGCCTGGGAATTTGTGACTGTAGAAGTCAGACTCCTCATCTTTGTTCCTCAACTCCTCCAAATTGTGCCAGGCTTACTCCAATGAGATGAGTGTACTTCTCCAATAGACCCCATATGCCCATGTGGCATTGCACTAGGCGGGCCACTGTGTAACCTTAGAGCATCGTAGATTCACTTCCATCTGCCTTAGAGAAATACTTTCTCGAGTTTCAGTCTTTCTGCTTAAAACTTTCCACTGCTCACTGGGGGAGATTCAGAAGTGTCAGTCCCACTGATTTTAATATTTTTTGTTTGTTTCTTTGTTCCTAATTCTGTTAGAAGATTTTTTTTAAAAAAACCCTCTTTCTTGATTGCTAACTACCAACCGGGTAGCTAGTGCCATTGCACTGGAGGAAGTCAGCAAATGAACCCATGTGTAAATGAATGACATTAGCCATCAAATTAACTTCCTCAGCAGTGGGGAATACCGTACTTCATTAAAGTTCCACTCCTATTGTCAATTTGCATCTAATTTACAATTTTAGTCTAGGAAAGTTTGTCCCTGTTTTTTGTTAGCTAGATTAACTTTAAACACAGTACTTAAATTATGTTTTTTGGATCTTTCAGCAAGTCAAACTGGCTGCCAGTTCTCTAGAAATGAGCAAACTGACTGTTTCTTATGAAACATATTGTTTGAAATTTGCACTGGGGCATAGCCATGTGTTTGTACATATGCTTCAAGGATGGATCTGCTCTCTGTTCATAAATTACAAAATTGCTTTTCATTACTCCCTATGAATTCATCCTGAGTTTGATGTTAGTTCAGGATCCAGTGAGATTTCAAGGGAGAAATGAAATAATTTCATATCTATTTGCCTATGACTCTTTGATAACGATAATCAGCTGCTGAAGGTAACCAGCAAAAAAACCCCACCCTATAGAGTTATCTGTGGTTATTTTGCCAAATGTGTTGCACAAAATATCTTTTTATTTTTCTACAGCCTTTTCACTGGTAAGAAATTTGGGTCTTCCATTGCCTAGAAAACTTGATAAATGAATGGAGAGATGATGAAATGAGGGCTTGAGGAATAATGGGAAGCTGGGAGATTTTCAGGGTAAAGGATGTTAATCAGACTGTTTAAAATGTGTTGTTATCAAAGACTGAACAAATGAACGTTTTGAGTAAAGGAAGTTTTTGTTTGACTTCTTGTTAAACAAATACACCTAGCTTGTTTTCTAGTAAAACATCCTGTTTCTGATCTCTCTAAAGTTTAGAAAGATCAGAAAAAAAGAGTATGTTCAGACCTTTCTTTTACATTTTAACAAGGCAGAGAGAAATTGAAAGTGTAATGTCCTCTATGCCTTGAAGGGTTAATTATACATTTTGTCTAAAATACGTCGACAAACAGAAATACATGTGACAAAGGCCAGATACCACTGGTGCCTTCACATCTTAGAAGACATTGCTCTATTTGCAGGCTGATGTCTGGACTATTGCAGTGAAATACCCGCTTTGACTAAATTTACTGCGTGCACATTGTGTCCATTCTAGCCTCTGAGTCTGAAACCTACAGCTTTGGCAATGCTGCTAAACAAGACGGAAAACAAAAAAAAGTCTAGAGATTCAGGACAGCAACCTTTTTCAGCAGGGGACAGACACACATGTCTAAATTCCTCTGAAGTTGATCAAACAATTAAGTGTTTATTGAATTAAGGCTCAGACTACTTGGGGCAGAGTTAAGCTTATTTCAGATTAAAATTATTCTTTCGTGTATCTTCAATATTTGTTATCATATAAGAATTTTGACTCATATCAAGAGACAATAGCTAATAAACATAAAATATGTTTATTTTAAAACGGTATGTTTCTCCTCTTCTGCAGATTTGCTTCCCCTGGAAAACAGAGGCATCCAAATGGCAGCTCAGGAATGGCACTTCCTTTTTAGCCCAGTTGTCCCAATAATTCTATTAAATATAGTATTGCAGCAGTGATGAGGAATCTCACATCTATAATAGTGTGTAATATGTAATGTATAGGGTAGATTTGAACTGAAGGGAAACTGAAGTGAACTGGCTAGTCCTCTTAAAATGTACCTGGTACCTTCTTCCTGGTCATACTTGCTATTTTCATTGAATATTTTCTTCAGTCAAATGTCATTTCTGGAACAGATGCTATAAAAAGTAGAATTATTTCTTTTGCATATGATATTTGAAAAGTTGCTCTTGCTTTCTCAGGCAAACTGCTGAAGCAGGTCAGAGTTTGTAGTTTTCCTATCAGCACAAATTAATTTAAAGGCCTCCTGTGTAATAATAATAGATTTAAATTGTTTATAGGGTTGATTTTAATAAACACTGCATAACATAGAGCAGTGCCCAGCATAACCACTTGATTCAGTGCCAACATGAGATCATCTTTCATTGGTGCTCTGAAGAAATAGCACGAACAATGAAGATGTCTGAGGTATGTCACAATACTGTGATCAAAAGGAATGTATTATTTAAATATTATAATAAGCCCAGTGATGTCTTTTGAAATAGAATGATTTTAATTCAAAAACATCTGCTTGAAAGTCCAAAGAGATTAGAAATGTCCATTTATGAAAACATACTAATTAAAGGCTCTAAATACTTAGAATAGTTCTATGCCTATGTAAGTTAGTCCAACTGATAGCAAAACTCGACATGTTTCATATTATTTCAACTTCTTTTATTTGAACAAGGGAATAGATAAACAAAATTAAACAATCCCGTTGTTTTTAAAATTTTGTGAAAATATAACCCGAACAGAGGTCAGTCTTCAAATGCATGGTCCATATGGCTTGGCTGACACAAGTAGCTGTAAAGATAACATCACTTTGTAGGAACAGTGGGACTCGGCTCTCTCCAGCTCTGTGCAGTAGCAGAGTGGAAAGAAAATGTAAACTGAACCACTCCTTTATCCACCATTTTTGATGCCTCAGATATATCTGAGTCAGTAGAAGCATAAATCACTGCAGCTTCTAGGTCTGTTAATAAAAATTCCAAAAATAATTATCCTATACTTCATATAAAACAATGGAATAACTATTTTGTGTTTGGCCTGCAAGTCATCAGATGTCATTATTATAAGTGGAATTCACAAGCAGCTATATTGTAGAGGAATGGAGAAACACTTGTGCTAATTCTGGTGTTACTATTTAGAAGAAACTGCAGTTTAGTTTGCTGCTTTACACTTTTGCTAGTCAAGTATAATTCAGCTACTCTGGCTGAGCATAGACCTTACTGCTAAGTAGGCCACATTGTGGAATATTGTTTTCCTTATTCATTAGAATAAAGAAAGTTTAGCAGTGTGTGTCCAGTAATCTAATGTTTTATTGAAACTCTAGGAATATAATATATGTATATACGTGGATGTCTGCCTATTTCAGATTTATTTAGTGTCAAAAAAAAGGTGATCAAGACAAGGTCACTGGGTGAGTGATTTGTCCTGATAGCCACATACATCCTAGGTCCTGCGTGTTGGGCACAGTGAAAAAATTAATACAACCCAACAAAGAAGTCATCAGAACTATGTCTCAAGAGGTATTTGTTGACTATTTCAGTTGGAAGGGACCTACAACAATCATCTAGTCCAACTGCCTGACCAATTCAGGGCTGACAAGTTAAAGGGCACGTTGTTAAGGGCATTGTCCAAATGCCTCTTAAATATTGATAGACTTGGGGTATTGATCACCTCTCTAGGAAGCCTGTTCCAGTGTTTGACCACCCTGTCAGTAAAGAAATGCTTCCTAATGTCCAGTCTAAACCTCCCCTGCTATAGCTTTGAACCAATCCTATGTGTCCTCTCACTGGATACCAGGGAAAAGAGACCAGAACCTCCCTCCCCACTTCCCTCCTCAGGAAGCTGTAGCGAGCAATGAGGTCGCCCCTCAGCTTCATTTTCTCCAAACTAGACAAACCCAGAGTCCTTAGATGCTCCTCACGGGTCATTCCTTCCAGCCCTTTCACCAGCTTTGTTGCCCTCCTCTGGATGCATTCAAGGACCTTCACATCATTCTTAAATTGTGGGGCCTAGAACTACAGACAGTATTCAAGGTGAGGCTGCACCAACACTGAATACAGCGGGTTAATCACCTCTTTTGACCAGCTGGTTATGCTGTGTTTGATGCACCCCAGGATGCAGTTTGTCCTCTTGGCTGCCAGGGCACACTGCTGGCTCCTATTGAGCCTGCTGTCGACCAGTACCCCCGGATCCCTTTCTTCAGGGCTGCTCTCCAGCCACTCCGCTCCCCCTTTATACTTGTGCCCAGCATTACTCCATCTTAGACACATGACTTTAGGTGCACTTAGGTGCATTTGGACTTGTTAAATTTCGTCCTGTTAGTTATTGCCCAGTGCTCCAATCTATCTAGATCCCTCTGCAAAGCCTTCCATCCCTCAAGAGAGTCAACAGCACCTCCCAGTTTGGTATCATCAGCAAACTTGCTAATGGTGCATTCAATTCCTGCATCCAGATCGTTGATAAATATATTGAACAGCACTGTCCCTAGAACTGAGCCCTGAACCTGCTGATCGACAGTTGGACAACTTTTCCAGAGGGATGCTGTGAGGGATAGTATCAAAAGTCTTGCTAAAATCCAGGAAAACTACATCCACCACTTTCTCTTCATCCACTAGGCGGGTGACCTTATCATAGAAGGATATCAAATTAGTTAAACAGGACTTTCCCTTTGTGAGCCCATGTTGACTGTGCCTGATGATTGCAATATTCCTTAAATGCCTTTCAACAGTAGCCAGTATAATCTTCTCCATAATTTTTCCAGGAACTGAGGTTAGACTAACAGGTCTGTAGTTTTCTGGGTCCTTCTTGCAAATTGGAATAACATTGGTTGGCTTCCAGTCGGCAGGGCCCTCCCCAGACTTCCAAGACCATTGGTAGATGATCGAGAGGGGTCCTGCCATAACATCTGCTAGCTCCTTCAGTACTTAGGTTTGTGTGGCAAGGTTTTCGTAGCAGGGGGGCTACAGGCATGGCTCCTGTGAGAAGCTGCTAGAAGCTTCCCCTACATCCAGTCCGATAGAGCCAATTCCAGCTGGCTCCAAGACAGACCCACCACTAACCAAAGCTGAGCCAATGGTGGTAGTGCCTCTGTGATAACATATTTAAGAGTGGGAAAAAACTGCTGCGCAACAGCAGTCAGAAGAGAGAGGAGTGAGAATATGTGAGAGACAACTCTGCAGACACCAAGGTCAGTGAAGAAGGAGGGGGAGGAGGTGCTCCAGGTGCCAGAGCAGAGATTCCCCTGCAGCCCATGGGGAAGACCATGGTGAGGCAAGCTGTGTCCCTGCAGCCCATGGACGTTAACGGTGGAGCAGATATCCACCTGCAGCCTGTGGAGGACCCCATGCCAGAGCAGGTGGATGCCCGAAGGAGGCTGTGACTCTGTGGAGGGCCCACACTGGAGCAGGCTCCTGGCAGGACCTGTGGAGCCATGGAGAGAGGAGCCCATGCTGGAGCAGTTTTCCTGTCAGGACTTGTGACCCTGCTGGGGACCCACACCGGAGCAGTCTGTTCCTGAAGGACTGCACCCCGTGGAAAGGACCCACGCTGAAGCAGTTTGTGAAGAACTGCAGCCCATGGGAAGGCCCCATGTTGGAGAAGTTCATGGAGGACTGTCTCCTATGGGAGGGATTTTGCCCTGGATTGGATGAATGTGGTTGGTTTTACCTCACTGCTGGAGTATGACAGCTGGGAAAAGCTAGTGTCCTGAAGTGGCAGAAGTGACAATAGCCTGTGGAATAACTCTAAGCAAGAACCAGCACTTCAGCCTTCACTCGTGTGAATTGCACATCTGACAGAGCTGACTGCAATTCTGAAGCAGGCCGTTTGATTTAAATAAATAAATCTATAAAATCTGGATCTTCCCTTTCTGCTCTCCAGCTTGCAGCTGCAGATTCCTGCTCCCTGCTGTAGCTGCACATCAAAAGAACTTTTCATAGACAAAACTGACCACATATATTCCATCTTCCAAAATAACTGTTTAGGGAGACTCACTTCTTGGTATTTGACACTTGAGACATCAGTGGTAATAAAGGAAAAAAGCAGTCACATTTCTGTAGAAGAAGAAACAAAGAAGTGGGCGCTTTGTAATTTTTCTCTCTTTTAGCTGAAGTTCTTGTGTTTCCACAGGTTCTTTGGGATAGTCCTATTGGCTGCTTTAGGGAGCTATCTTCATGCTGTCTCTACAGACTCTTCCGAAGGACCCAGTCTGTTAAATACATTCATAACTTAGCTCAGCTCATGAGTACATATCTTTTTTCATCTGGATATGTCTGTACTCTCAAATGATTATGTCCCCACTTCCTTCATGCATCGTGGTCCCCTGGCAGTCTACCCTAGAATCATAGAGTCATAGAATTGTTTAGATTGGAAAGGACCTTCAAGATCATGGAGTCCAACCATTAACCTAGAACTGCCAAGTCCACCACTAAACCATGTACCTAAGTGCCACATCTACACATCTTTTAAACACCTCCAGGAATGGTGACACAACCACTTCCCTGGGCAGCCTGTTCCAGTGCTTGACTACTCTTTCAGTGAAGAAATTTTTCCTAATATCCAACCTAAACCTCCCTTGCTGCAACTTGAGGCTGTTTCCTCTAGTCCTATCGCTTGTGACTTGGGAGAAGAGACTGACACTCACCTTGCTACAACCTCCTTTCAGGTAATTGTAGAAAGCGAGGTCTCCCCTGAGCCTCCTTTTCTCCAGGCTAAACAACCCCAGCTCCCTCAATTGCTCCTCATAAGATTTGTTCTCTAGACCCTTCACCAGCTTCATTGCCCTTCTTTGGACACGCTTCAGCACCTCAAAAATGTAAATGTAATGCAGTTCACTTCTGGGCTTCCTTCTGGAGTGGAATTAGCTCCCTTAGAAACCATCATGTGCCTTTCTTGGGGAAATTTTGCTCCCAGACTGCTCCCAGCAGGCAGAACAGATAGGTGCACCAGGCTTGGGTCTCTTTGCTCTACACTGCCCTCTAACCCTCTCCAAGCAGGCTGCTTGGAGACTTCAAGAACTGCCATATGCTATCATGCTGTGCGCCAAGATATACAACACATAACATCTGTCTCATGCCATAAAAGTACTATTCTATGGGCTCCAGGACAGCCCAGAAATTATTTTTAATACTATAAACCGATAAAAGTTATAAAACAATCAAGTCTCATGGCCACAGAGATACCACACAGGGACAGAGGAGACCCATGGCCAAGTGCTATCTTCTGTGGTCAGTCTGCTCTGGACAGTCTGGATGTGACCATGCTGCACCTCTTGGGTTTGAATCACCCCCTGGGGCAAATGCTTTTAGCTTATAGAATAGCAATAGAAGCAGCCTGTGTGGCTTAGTTCCTTATCGTCCTTCAACGGTTTTTTTACAGAGCTATGCCTGTAACACCATGAATTTTCAGGGGATAAGATGGACAAGGGAGCTATGAAAGTACAACAGCTAGAGAAACTGGATACATCACTAGGGATATCTGCATGACTTGTCTTTTTAAGCCTGATGGATCTACAAGTGGAGGTGACTCTTCAAGTAGTGTTTCCAGGATTCTTTAAAATTGACGCTGAGGCAATACAGTACAACAAGAGAATAAATGTATAACTGTAACTTACTCCGAACTGATGTTAAAAACCTGCCAAAGCACTGGTCTGTGGTGTCAGGTAAATCTTTCTAAATGTTTTTCATAATACAGGAGGAAAAGTTTGCAGCTTTCCTTGGTCAAATGTCAAGCCTTCCTACAAACTACTTCTTTTAGTTCTTGAAGTCTGGTGCCTTCCCCACAACATTTAGCATTTATTAATGATGCATAAAAAATAAAACCCTGGGTTGTTTTTTTTTTTTTTGCCTACAGAGATTAACGTATGTGATGGACTCTCCCCCCATCAAGATATTAACCATTGTTAAGAGCTCCTTTCTCTGGAAACTTTTCAATCAGTGAAACTCATTTACATAAGGTAGGATTTATAAATCAGAATCATAAAATTAATTCCACTGGGAACTATGCAATTCTCACAATCACTTTTCAGTCCAAATCCAACCTTTTCCCCCGCACTTTCCTTGCTGCATATCCTTCCAATCTAGATTTTGCTAGTATTTGTTAATACTAAACTAAAAATAAATACACATCTCCCTTTATGGGAGAAAGAATGTTTAAATAACCATATTGTTTATTTTTACCTTTGGAAGTCATTCAGATATACCATTGCCATGGATATAGTATAAAACATCAACTGAACAGACTAATAATAACACCCAGCTGTTAGACTAGTACTCTGCAGATCTCAAGGTGCTTTGTAAATGAAGTCCATGTAATCGCTCACTTTGGACAGACACAGAAATTGAAAGAACAAAAACCTCAGATTTTTTTTTCCCATGAACACTCATATGCCAGTAGTAGAAATCAGTTTGCTGGATTCCCAGACCGTATCTAACAGGTCACACTAGGCTGTCTTTGAGCAGCCGATACAAACCCTATTCCAGCCATAATCTAATTGGTTTTAGCCAGAAAACTTTTTGCTGGAAACAAGAATTACTTCTTACAAGCATGGTACTGAAACTGTTCCTCAGCTGTAGTGGCCAGATAGCTATTTTTGAATACTTTGGGAATGGCTCTGGCTTCCTGGCCAATAGCTCTGAGTATACCCTGCCAGTTCTGTGGGCTGGGACAACTGACCAAAAGCCCACTGGCAGCAAACTGGGAGCACTGTGAGTATATCTGAATGAGAGACTCATCTTGGAAGCACGTCTGCATTGTATAGAACAGAGAGTCCTGGAAAAGAACTGAAAAAGCCAAAGAACCAGACAGAAAAATCTCATTTTTTAGCACAGCTTTCCATGAGGATTTTTAACACAACGATCATTGTTTTGCACATGCCAATACAACCAACCAAAAGTCTCCAGTGAAAGCTTACTGAATTCAGCAGTGTCACAATGATGTAAATGCAACCAAAAAGACTTTTTTAAGAAGACTTTTTAGTTTAACCTGGTGTCTTTTCCATAATATTATCTAGTGGCTATGGCAAGAGACTGAGAGTTGAGACTGCTTCATAACCCTAGGGTCTGCCATATTTATTCACCTGCAGAATACTTAAATTAATGCTCCCAAGCCTCTCAGGAGCCTTTTCATACTTCAGTAACATTTGTATAGTTCCTGAAGGATTTCCAGATGAAAGATGTGTTAAAGAGCAAAATAGTGCAATTATCTGCAGCAGTTAATATTGCCCAATATGTAATCCAGATTGAGGCAAACTGTTGGCCTAAGTGCATGATCCCAGCACCAACTCGAGGCTCCAACATAAGCATGTTCCAAGGAAGCACATGGCAAAGGAAACATTACTTCAGATCCAAATAACACAGTTGATGACACTGACCTTCGGTGCTGGAGATCTGTACAGATGTTTACTTAGGAAACTGAGCTTGCTGACCTCTGTTCAATTCCATGACTACATTACCCATCGGTGGCTTATGGCCAGCACTGAGCGTGGCACAGTTCAGCACATGGGGGTTGTTTGGCATGACCAGAACAAAACAATTGATTTGCATTAACAAAATCTATGGGGAGGCTTGCTCAGAACTTGCCCATGGTAATTCAGTTTGCAAGATTTATGTGCCCATTTTGGTAAATGGAGAGAAGGAGAGGATATTGGGCGAAGTTCTCCACTAGTTTAAGTAGGTTCACTACCATTGGAGCCATTGAATGGAACCTGCATGAATGTAACTCATTATAGGTTCATGGAGTATAAGACCAACGAGACCACTGTGATCAGCTTTTTTGACCTCCTGCTTATTACGAGCCACAGGACTTCCCTGAATCTTTGGAAACACAAATCTCTTTTTTCCATAGAATGGAAAACCATAAACGTATATGTTACTTGGAGGTACTCCTGTTTATATTACATAGGGTTCTGTGAATAATTTGGGTTCGTTCTCTAGGACTGTTAAGTGAAAGGGAGCTGTTCTATCTCAGCTGGATCACAAATGAAACACCCTATAATATGCATAGAAGCACTCGTATGGTATAAATAATATTTTTAATCAGTCATTGAAATAATAATATAAAGTTCATTTTATTAACATTTGAAAAATAAATGTCTTCACCTCCCTTCATTGGACTTTAAAGGAGGAAAGTTTTACATTCCCTGTGAAAAAAAGTAAAAAATGTTTAGAGAAAGGAGTGATCTGAGTGGTTAGAGATCACAAATTGCTAATAGTAATAAGGTCTGAATATCAGATGCCAAACAGCTGCAGAGCCTCTTAAACCTAATTCCTCTTCTTGGAGGATATGGCAAGTTTGGAAAAGAGACAATTGCCAAACCCACCATGAAATTTAGGCAGAATTTTTCTTTGAATAAATCACTGTCACACTTGGTAAAACCATACACAAGTGTCTTGGCATAAGGAAATGCTGCAAATTGGTGTGCACAATGAAGACAGAGCCCATGAAGCCTGCAGACAGAAAACACAACCCAGCCCAGATAGTCTAGTAAACAACCCACTCAAAAGCAGGAGGTGATAGGTGTAGAGTTTATTGGATATATTGCTAGATATTGCATGCTTTCCCATTACATGACAAGGTACTACGCAGTTTATTCCATTGCAGTTTGCCACCTGGTATAACAATGTATAAAATTCAAAGAGCAGTTATTTGGAAAAGTCATATGAATGTTCAAAAAGTATATGGAAGATGATTATGCCTGTGAGCCCTTTCCTCGCACTTGCATTTTACAGGGCAGGTGTCAAAATTTCAAATTATATATGTAAGAATTACAGAAAGTTTTAAATTCTCAATATGGAATATTCATTCCTAGCCAGTGCCAAATGTCCCAACTTTACAGATACTGGGAAAGCAGTTCATCTACCACTCTTTGTCAGCCCCACTCATAGTCCTAATACTCTCCACTATGTAAATACAAATTACTGTAGTAATTGTTATTTTTCAGCACTTCGTATTATGGAAACATGGTATATTACAAAAAAGTACAGAGTATCCAGACTTCTAGAAACCTTCAGGAGAGTTATACAAGTCACTGTTAGCAGCATCTAAAGTTCCTGCTTCAGAAAATATTTATGCTGTGGAACACCTTTCTCTGCCTTGATCCGTTTGCACTTTATCAGATATCAGAGCAACAATGTAGTAAATTAAAATGTGTGACCTGCCAGTGCCCAAGGAACAACAGGCTTTGGGGTTTTTTAAACATTTTTTTTAAAAAACCTTTGTACTTTCTTTCTGCTTCGTTTTTCTCCTGCATCACTGGAAATAAGCTACACGTTACCTTGTCATGGGGAAACAAGCAGTATACGACTGTAATAGAAACGGGTGTTTTCTCTCTGATTTACTCTGTAGTCATTCTCTGCTAAATCCAGGTTCCTCCTGCCAAACTCCATCCAGGATCATGCAGAATTCTTAATTAATACAGACTAGTATGGTGGCAAAAGTATTTATAGAGAGACAGGTAAGATTCCTCCTCAGTGAAGGAAAATGGGTTTGCAGAAAAACACTGGCCTACACTATTGGAAAAGGCAGTTCAGTTCCAATGATGCACAGCACCAGAACGGTTCATCAAATCCAAGCCACTTAATAGAAAACTGACTGATACAGCTAATAGAAAATGGATGAACAAGGAAGGGTGTGGCTAAAATCCTGCTCCTCTGGGACCAAAGCATCCCTCCTGTTTAGGATTCACATTTCTAAATGCTGCTGTGGAGCCAAGGAGCCAGGGCTCAGCTCAACACTGAATCTAGACCAGTCCTTTTTTCACAGCTGAAAAAATATAATTTCCTCCTCATTTGTCACTACTGACAACACATTAGTTACAGTAATTGGTTAGGTTCAAGGCTATCACTGCTCAAGTCTTTCTTCTGCGTAGGTCTTTTGGAAGGATCCAATATGGCCCTGTAGCATCACTGAGTAGGAGAAAGGGAGTCTCGGATGCCAGTGAATACTTAATATGATCCAGATGAAGCTAAAAATAGCCCTTCCAGGAGAATCCCCTCGTGCTCACTCTTCAGCTCATGTAGCTGGTTTTGCCTGTATGCTGTCTGAATACAGCTAGCCCTCCTTCCATCCCCGCCATCCTTCCTCCCACATAGGTCCTTCACTTAACCTATACAGCAAGCTAAGGCCTGGTGTCTGGGTACTACTCTCAGGGGCCTCCACATCTTCTGTAAGCACTAAAATGACAGTGGTGTTGGATAAAAGACAGGGAATGACTACATTTTGCCTGGAGCCCATTCTGTAGGGTGTGGGCTGACAGCAGGTTGAGCAGAAGAGTGTTTAATTTGTGTCTTAATGATTTAACCACTGAGTTGCTTAGTGCTGCCAAAATTGAGGCAACTGGGAGCTGAGGACCAAAGCTGAGGCACCTGGGGAACATTAATACGGACTTGAGGATTATGGACTTTGCTTACACAAAGGTGAGGCAACTGCTGAAAAAAAGATGTTGTGGCATTTATAAGTATTGAGATGTAATTTGGGATGAACATAGCTGGCTTAAGTTTTTATTTTGGGATTTTCTCTTCCCCTGTGATGCTGGACAAGCTAGGACACCCGTTGATTGACCTGTCTCTCATTGGTACACAGTTATACATCCACACAGGTACACTAGCAGATAAATTGTATCATAGTTGAAGTCTTATGGTGGGCAGAACATAAAGAAGGGATTGTTTTATACAGTCACAATAGCTTTATTATCATCGCCCTTAATAACCGTATTGTGAAAATACCCCATAAAATGATGTGGCTTTGCCATCGTCATTGCCATGAGGAATGCCTAATGCCTTCACATTCATGTGCTGCAAACTTCCAGTCTACAGTCTCCAGGAGACTGGTGTCTGGAGCTGGCTTAGCAGCAGATCCTCCTGAAAGCCTTCCAGAAGAGACTCATCCATGGGTATGTGTTTTCCTCTATCAAGGTCTTCAACCTTGTACTATAGGTAAATCGGAAAATATATATTATTTCCAAGGCTATATCTTTCCAGCTATGAAAATTGTGAAGTGTTCTGGCCAGAAGTTAAAAAAGTAAAACAGCTGTGCATGGATGTGTACACTGATGTCCTTCCCTCTTTGTCATCCCCTTCTTTCTGCTGTGCCCCTGTTGTACACCAGAGAGCAGCGCTCTGGCTTGTCCTGTGTGGTCCCCATCAACCTGTTCACATATCTCCATCCTGGACCATCCCAAATGTAAAAATTTGTATCTCTCTGTAGTCGCCTTGTTATTATGATAAAAAACATTGTTATATTATTTCCTCTGATAGCTTTTATCTAGGCATTACCTGGATTAATGAATTCCTAATATTTGTTACTGGTGGCTGGCTCCTTGTTAATAATAAAGCAGGTATGTGGAGATTATATAATAATCCAAAGAATTCCACAAATTATTGAACTTTTTTCCTGAAATTCTGAACTAAAATACAATACTAAAAATCTCAATGAAAAACCTGGTTGTTTTCTTTCTTTCACTTTTTTTTTCCCCCTAGAATGTACTATGCTGCTACAAAGGGATGCTCTGAATAAAATCTTCCTTTTCTCTTTTTCCTTCCTCTGCCTACTTCATGTTTTAGTTCTGCAGTGCTTCATAGTTTTGCTTGGGGTTTTGGGTGGGGGTTTTTTGTTTGTTTGTTGTTGTTTTTTAAATTGCTGCCATGGATTTTGCTGAGATGGGAACATTTTCTTCATACCAGTGCACATGCCTACCTTTTCCTTGGCTGTCTTCCTCTGTTAAAACATTCCCTATTGTCTTCAGCAATGCCCTGGACTACAGTGACACTACTGTTATTTTCACTATGATATCACTGAAGAGCCCTCATCACATATCACACCACAAAGTCACTTATGCTAGGACAAAAGATAGTATCTGGCTCCAAAATTGCATTAACATTTACATAGGTCAAATTCTAAAATTATTTTTAAATGTTTTTGTGTATAAAATAACCTTTAACAGACTCTAGTCATGGATCATAACATGGTATAGAGCATCATCTTTCATCAATATCATAATGCTTTGATGATATAACAGAAGTACTGGTATCCCATTGTCTCCATCGTTTTTTTATCTGGGACCAAATTAAGTTTGGGTGCTTGGTAAGAACCCAGAGAACCAGGTGAGATTGTGGTCAGAGGTGGACAGCAGAAGACAGGAAAGGAGAGCTTGGACCACCTAGCTCTGAAGAAGCTCCACTGGCCAGGGCATCACTGGGAAAGTCTGGTCTCAGTTTTTCACTCTCCTGCATGTTTTTCTGCATGACCCTCGTGGGCCACATCATTCCTGATCACCGGACCAGGAGAAGCAGTTAAGCTTTGCAGTGCTGTGCACGATATCATTCACTTTTAACTGAGCCCTGGTAGGATCCACTGCTAGAGGTCAGATATCTCTGTACAGCTGAACTAAGCAGTGCTAGAGCACATCCTCTGGCTCTGAGGCACTGTCTGGCCGTGTCTGTAGTACTGAATTCCCATAGCCTCCAAAGCATGGCAAGTACATCCAAACTGCCTACCAAGAGTGGTCTTTAGTCCTTGCTAAACTTTGAACAGTGGCTGAGGTTTGTTTGGGAAGATCTACCAGAGACTGTTCTAAAAATTGAAAATGAGCAGATGTTCAAGTTCCCCTTCTAGTACAGGCATAGCCATAGTCATCGTAAGCAGTGCATGAGAAAAAATAGGTTCATACAATTCAGATCTCTGATCCTAAAATGTTTAGGAGGAAACAGTGCTTCCACAAGCCCTTTTCTAGGACTCAGACACCACACTTTTGTCCACAGGGAGATGGCAATCTTTGATCTCAGTTTGCCCACAGGGATCTCTTTTAAATTTCACCTACCCTTTCTTATCATGTGCAACCAGAGGAAGTTCAGAAGCCCAAACACTCTGCAAAAATGGGGAATAAGCAAATATGATCCTCTCCTCTCACTGAAGATCCTTGATACTCTGCTTGCTAGGTCCAAAAGACTAGTTCTGCAGTCATGAAGACATGTTTCCATGGATGGAAGGGTAGGAGAAGGCCGTGATGGAGGGTGAGTTGACAATAGAAGGTGCTCCAGAAGAGAGATGGGGAAATGCCAGGACGGGGAGAGTGGTGCAGTCCCAAAAATGAGCACCTGGTTCTAGGTATTACATAATGCATAGAAAGATCAAGATTTTCCTCTGGCTTCTGTTTCTAAAGAGCATCTACCTGCTAGGCAGGAGGGAATAATCTCTGTCCTTAACGGATCTCAACCTGTAGGATCTGGATACATGTTCATATTGTGAGCACTCCCTATAATGGGGTTAGGCTATGGCCTAGAATGAAAAAAATGCCTTTTTTTAATTGAACACCAGTATCCTGCACTTCTATGGAGAACCCCTCACACAAGGAAAACAAAGTACAAGGAAACAGTACACGTGACATCCATCACATGCAAAGCAAGACAGGTAGGACTATTACATCCAGTCATTCTTCATAAAAGTTTATACAGCTGAAGATAAAACACCTCCTTGCTGTTCTGAACAAAACATTATTATAGGAAGGGTTTTCTACAGTCAAGCTAAGTAATATTGGAGCTGTCAGGTGGAGTTTCTTTGTACATACTTTCTGTCCTTACGTCATTTTCCTCTAGCAACTGAGGCTCAAGCAATGCAGCACTGAGTCTGATTCTAGCATGGTCCACAATCCCAGCAAAGAATGACATTGTCTGACTTTGTCCTAGATACCCAGGGCATGGGCTTCTCCAGCAAGCATTTTGGCAAGAATGCACCTGGGCAACAGCACGGAGATGGTTATCAGCATCTCTACGGTAGTTGCCATAATATAAGATTAAGACAAAGTCTGACTTCACAGACTATATCACTATGGCTTTCAAATAGCCTTCCTAGATTATCCCAGTCTGTTCCTGCTATCTTCATTACTTAGTACTGTGCAATAAGTATTACATAATGTCTGTGACTTGTAAACATTTGATTATGAATTCAAATACCTGTAAAATTCACAGTTAAATATTAGCCACAGATAGCTTGAAACACAGATGTTTCTTGCTGGAATTAGTCCAGAAAGCCAAATTTAACACCATGACTTCCCAGCAAAACAGTTACAGACTCCTGAATGACAGGAGTATGGCTGGGACCAGTCACTCCTACCATGGCCTCCGTGTGTATTCAGGGAAATCTTATGACTCCTTCACTACAGTATCTGAAACTTTGCCATTGGTTGTGCTATACACTTGTGTATCTCAGTACTACTTATTTCCATCCCTTCTCTATCACCCTGCTTATAATCCTCCCCAAACCTCCCTTCTTTTGTGCACTCAGTTGGGGATGTGCTATAACTACCCTGCTGCACCCAGTACCTTTAGCAACTCGCCTCCAACTGCTACACACCCAGTGCTTTGACCCTTCCTGTTCCTCCTGCTGCAGGATCTTCTGCCTCCATTGCCCTGCTCCCCTCCAAAGTTCCGGATCCAACACAGGTAACTTTACCATGGTCTCCTTCATTATGTCACAAACTAGGAATAAATGAGTTTATGAAAAACATTTAAAATCATTCCATTGGTTGTATACTGCAGTGTTTTTAAGGTACCTTGGAGGTGTTTTCAAAGTCCATCCTACAGTACCTATTAATGCAAGACCATGGAAGATGTTTTCCTTATACCACAGGTACCAGGCAACAGTGTATTCAAGTCATATTAACTGCAAATGGACCAAGGAGCAATTTCCAGACTTCATGTATTTCACCACAAGCTTTGTGCCCAAAAAGTCTAGAAAATGGACATGTAAGCTCAGTTAACACTGTACTATATCTCTTCCACTTATTCCAGAATAAATGGCTAAACTTTCTCAGTCACTCAAAACATCAGGCGACTAACAACAGAAAATATCTTGCTTTGCTTCCCTTAGACCTCCTAAGCAATCATTTTCCCTGCTCCCTGAGCCCATGGATCAGTGACAAATCCTCCAATATTATAACTGAATTATAGCTGCAGAGATGTCAGTGCCGTTATTAACTTATCTGCCCAGAACAACTAGCGCCTGCTTCCCTATTTGGCTGAATAGTCTTGCCCTCATCCTACCTCAACATTTCCTGCATGTAAAGATAAAGCTGGTGTCTATGCTTGACAACCCACTGCTGTGACAGAAACCAATAGGAAAAACATCAAGCCAGCAACTCAAAACAGTTGGCTGCTCGCTGCAAAGACCTTTGGAATGCAAAGATCATTCATTGCAACAGGACTTCCAGGCGTATGAACATAGGTTGGAAAGGACTTACTACCTTCAGTCTCCTGAGGCTGATGAGATTACGAGGATGACATTTTAAGGAGGGAATTGTTTATTTGTGATAGAAACTGGAGGAAAAACAAACCCTTGGTTACTTTTTGAACTATGAGCAGGATTTAACAAAGCAGCTTTCAGAGACATTTCCCTTATCAAAATGTCTTGCAAAATCTGGGGGTGAGGAAATGGTTGGAGAACGCACAACTTTTCAGAACTGCAACTAAACACGTGAAAATGCAGCTCAGGAACTGGCAGAAAACTGTCTTTCTGTGAGTGGGGAGTTGACAGAAACCTTGCAATGACCCAGGAGTCGGTGGGAAAGGACAGGGAGATTAATGTGATTCTGAACAGACAAGCAGCCCTTACGGAAAACATGCTCTCCCACTCTCTCCTTTCCTTGGCACCATCCTGCAGCCTCAAGTGGCTCCGTCTCTGGATCCCCAGGCCTCCAAAGAGTCATCAGACTGGAAAAGCAAGGTGCTCAAGGACCCAAACCACAGCTTCTTCTCACAAGACACTGACCACAGCAGTGCCCATCTCAGATCCCTCGAACCCAAATAAGACTTTATTGCTGCAACAATATTGCTTCCAGCTCTTCAGATTCCTGAAGGGTCATCAGGCAGAAAACCCATAGCCACAAACAGCTGTAGCCTGTAATGTTCAGAGCTGTGGGAGCTGTCTGCATTGCACTGTCACTGATAAGTTCGAATCATAACATTTGCCCCATTTTCCTTTTTTCTTTTTTTTTTTTTAATTTATAGGGTTCACAGTATGTATTCACGACTTTCCCATGTTTGCATCTTTGCACTTGTAGCTTTAAAAAAAAAATAAAATTGCTTTTACTCATGGCTGTAATTTTAGTTTGCATTCGATAATAAAGGTTTGAAGCTATTAAAAAACGTAATTTTTTTTAGACCCTTATTTGCAGGAGTTGGAAAGTTTGTGGTGCACTCTGGGAGACAAGGGTCCAGTTTAATGTCCTTCAAAAGCAGTCTAACTTGCACTTAAGAAAATCACTCCACAAAATGAGCTAATGGGTGTAAATGGTTCAAAGCCAGGCTAATTCTCCAAATCAGAATGCTTACATAGTCCAGGCAGTGTCATCTTACCTACATTGTCTAAGTGCATGTTCCAGCACCATCCTAACATTATCTAGATAATTATTAAGGTAATAGTTGTTTATTGTTGTGGTTGTTGTTATTCTTGTTGTGGTTGTTGTTATTCAGTAAATATTTTATCAAGGGAGGTATGAATATGTAGCAATCAAGGAGAAGGTAAGACTAGTTGGCAGTGACTGTATCAGCAGACTAACCAAGGCCTGAACACAGATGCACTACTGTCACCAGTCATCCACAGAGTTAAATTGGCTCTCTGGTGCTGTTTTTGGCACAAAACACCATCCCAGAAAATGCCTGGGCACAATTCAGGTAGCACAGGCTAGGGACCACCCCTCTCTCTGTATTGGAGGGGTGATGAAGCCCCCCAGTATGAATGTGTCATGCCATGCCAGATGGCCTCAGGGATAAATAATGGTCCTTGGCCCATTTAATTTCCTAATACAGATGTTCCTCTCTCTGTAGTGGACCTGAGACCTCATTTTCATTAAAAATAGAGGAATGAGCTGTTGCAGCCCTAGCACTGTGCATCAGATCATTACGAATTCTTCTGGAACTGCCTGATTAATCCTTCATTATCCGGACCTTCTGCCGGCACCCTGTCACTGCCTCTCATCCTAATCCTGTGGCACAACCCCTTCCCATCAGGTAACACTCAGTTCAACTGCCCAGAAGGGCACTGCTTGGGGTGAGGTGTCTTCAAGAGTGTGCTGTGAGAGTATTCAGCCTGGACTGGAAAGGCCTGTAAGTAATATGTAATAAATGTATGGGCAGGCTATTGCCCATCAGATACAAAAAATATACAGAGAAAGAGTGGGCTAAAAAGCTTTTGTTTTTGATATCCTGCACTCAGAAGTTACAAACTGAAGCAAAGTGACATTTAAAACTGTCATATGAAGTCACTACTATGTATTCTTTAATTGCAAAATAAGAACTTTCTTTGTCATAAGATATCTCTCTCATCTGGGATGAGTCCCAGTTGATATTTAGGACCAATATTGAAGCTGATTCATTATCCCAAGCTGTATGCACCTCCTTTTTCTATTTGCTTCAGACCTTTCAGCCTACTCCAAAGTACTAAAGTGTTTTTCTGAAGGGCCCTTCTAGAAATTAGTTTGCAGACTTGTTTTCTCTCTGTTGGAATTGTCTTGAAATACAGGAGACACAGAGAGTTCCACTGTTAAGGCGCAGCCTGGGCTGTGAAGAAGACTTTGATGTTATATCCAAGGATTCTTCTGTCTCTTCTCCCAAGTAGGACTAGTTTTTTACCATCCGCCCCACTCTTGCCTTTTCTACTTGTTTCACCTATGTCTATGTGCCAATCTTGCTTTTTTTCCTGATTTTGGTTTTAGACTCCTACCCCAGCAAGTCATTGTCACGGTTTAACATACATGTAAATCAGTTTGCACAAAAGAGGGATCCCACTCTTCCTCCACACCCCAAACATGCTCCTTCACCTATTGTTAACTGCAATTGTCGGTTCTTCTCTCATATCCAAGAGTCTATGAATGCTACTAGTGTTCAATGAACAAGTCACTTCATTTTTTAGCATGGGACAAGAAATGAGTTTTCATTATTTTAAAAAATAATTGCTGTGTTCACCTAAGATCTCCTAATATTATTTCATTTTACGCTAACATACACCATTGAAAATCACAACGCTGCTTGCGATAGTTTAGAAAAATCATAAAGAAGTCAGAATAGTGCTAGTTTCTAGCAAATATCTGATTTTCTCTTTATAAGCAGAAGCTTGCACTTGTCTGAAGGAACCTAGGTTTTTAATGCTACATTTATGTCTTCTGTCCTACCAAAAGACCACCTCATCTACTGGAACAAAGGCTACATGCTGAGAGGAACACATCTATCTTCATGATGTATGTTTGGCCCAGAGCCTGAAGCCACAGCTCTATAGCTGGAGATGGTTCAGTAGGTTTGGTAGAATGGTTGTTAGAATTGACTGCCAAGTCCTGAGCCAGCTGCTAAAAGCTGCCTCCAGCAAGCACTGCTCCTGGTGATTCCTGTCCTCTCGCATTATCTTTAGAGCTTGCTCCGCCCTTTACTGCCACCCAGTTGTTTGTGCTTGGGTTTGGAGTCCCTGGTTGCACCCTACAGCCCCATCTGCACTTGCAGTGCTCTCATCACCTCTAAGTCTTTCGTGACTTTGACCACACGGCCTTTGTGACCCCTTTGGCCCGCCACTGAGTTTGAAGAAGGATGCAGCCAGATCAGCTCCTTCACTGGGAGGTAACACGCACTGGACTCTCTGGAGGGAGGACTTTTGATGCTTTCTCTCCTTCAGGGCAAAGGAAAGCAGGCTAATTAAAACCAGCGAACTCAGGGAGGTGTTAGCTGCTGCCTCACACATTGGGTTTATAGGCTGAATCTTGTTCTCTTTAGGCTTCCAGATTTTTCTCAGTTACTATTTCTGCTGTCACATACTCACTGTTTCTTCTGTCATACACTCACTGCTTGTGCCTGCCCTTTGGAAAAACTTTTCTACAGTCCTGCACTTCATCAGTACAATAATTATTTCAGGCTTCCCTGTTAGACATAGCAAGCTAGTGTGAGGCACAGAGAAATGAAAGGAAGTCTTACTTCTTGATTTCAATAAGCTTTGAATGAGGTATTTTTCCTTGACGAATCCTGTTTTTTCCTCTTCTTTCACTCACTTTGGTATTCAATATGTGTGTGAGTGTGTGTGACTGTGTGTTTGTGATCCCCATCTCAGTGCTTTTAGTGCTGAGAAGGATACAAATTTGGGAGATAAACTCTAAAGACATCATCAATGAAGCACTGAAGCCAATTCCATGTTTTAATCCTGCATAAATTATCCTGGAACAGAGCCCACATTTATGATGTGTGAGAGAATAGAAAAATAATGGGATTACTCAGAAGTTTCAGATGATTATAAACATATGGTACAGGACAGTATAAGAACAAAACATACTGCAGGAAATATCATCAGTAAATGAAAGGTTAATAATGGAAAAAGTAAGTTTGGAACCTCATATGTGGCCTATTATCAAACACTACTGACATGAAAGAATTCCTGCAGAACTGTTAAAAGTGGACAGCTAGTAGTTTAATGATTGTAACAAGAAAACTTTAAGGCATTGGAAAGGAAACTATATGATTATAAAAGAACTCATCACATATTTAAGCCTCCTATGAAAAATGGTAGTTTTGTGCCTGAGGTTCCGGACTGGGACTCAGATCTTGATTTATTTCCCAGTTCTGCTACAGATTTCCTCTGTGACCTTGGGCCAGTTACTTTGGGAGAAACATGTTAAAACTCCTAAATGACTTATGAATCCAAGTCCCTTTTCCAAAAGGAGTATTGCAGCAGATTCACAAAGGGACAAGGCCATGGTGCCCCAGGGGAGATGGCAGTCTTCTGAATGCCCATGGAAAATGAACAGGAGATGGCTTGGGAGGGATCAGCTGCCATCTGACCTCCTGTGGGTACTGTGGAGCAGGCAGTCTTGGGAACTGCTCCCTCTCATGGTTTCCAGCTTCTGCTCAATTTTCATCCGTGGCTCATCTCTGGGAGAGGCTCAGGTGCGATGCCTGGATCTGTGCAGGCAGAAGATGCCAGGAGTGACATGGTCAGTAAGCTTACCCTGAGAAACACAGGGGCTCCTGGCTATTGGCATCCTGCTTGGGTCAAAAAAGAAAGAACCAGGAACAACCATCTCTCTCAAGGGCAAGTGGTTTTGGTGTGGGAAACCTTCCACCTGGTTCACTGCCCACCCACAGCCCTCAGCCTCAGAGCTCAAACCTACTTCCCAGAAGTCTGAGGGAAGTGGGAAGAAAGAGGGTCAGGGTTATGCTGCCCTCTCTTGCCCCCAGTCTGTGAAGCTGAACTGTAGCAAAGACGCAGAGCTCCCCTTTTCTTGCTTAGATCCTTGGGCTTCAGTATCAGGGTTAGGAATGAAATAAATGTTTATTTGTTTGCCAGTGCAGGAATTGGCTTCCTGAGGAAACTTACATAGCAACCAAGCAAGCATGTAAACTTGAAGCACCTAAGTGTTGTTGCCTCCAGATTTCAGACAGCTTTGAAAAATGGACCCTTTTTGCTGTTCCCAGCTTGTGAAGTACAAATAGCAATAGCAGAATATTCTTTGTCTCCCTCACCCTGTATTAGTCCATGCTGTACATAGCCTCACAACTCGCACACAAAATAGGAATGCAAGAAGTAATAAACCTGTAATGTAGGTAGCGTAGCCAAGGATGGATATTTGCTTTAGCTTTCCATATGCTATAGCAATGATAAAAGGATCTTACTGGCATTTCTTTCTCCGCCTTAATATGTAGTATGGTCATAATTCAGAAACTGCTTTGGACAGGATTCACAAACTGCTGTGTCTGTGTAAAGTCAGTTGAAAGTAAATAACATATTTTCCGATTCAGTCTCTTGGATATCTCCATTTGCCATGGTTTCTTTCATTCTGCATGGAAGTATATGAAGCTTAAGGTATGTCGTAGATCACAAAGGTGAAGAATGTTAGGTTTCTGAGAATCAAAAATGTCCTAGCAGAGAATCTCCCTTAAAAGCATATATTTTGTTGTCACTAGTTTTAGCATAAGCAAAAGATCGATACAAAACACATGAAAAAATGTAGTAAAAAGGGGTAAAGGTGGATGCTTATCATTCAAAGTGGAATATTTTAGCAATTGATGTTTGCTGACAGGAGCGGGGAAGTACAAAGCAATTCAGAAACATCAAGGTAAATATTTTTACTTTCATCAAAATATTTTCAACCTATTAGTCTCCACCTATATCTACTGCCTTCTCAGCAAAGCCAAGGAAGGCTGATCTCACTTCTAACTGAGCTTGATGCATTAAAGGAAAACTATTATAAATATCGACTGCTGCTTTCATCAAAGTCATTTGACTCTTCTGGGTGAGAGTAGGAACAATTTCACATATTCTAGTAGCTAAAGTCTTGGTTAATAAGGTAGGTTCCACATTCAGAAAAGAAATAGAAAGTTTCTGTCACTGTGACCTTCTGTATCTGCTTCTATAATCAATGCGATCAAAGCAGTCCTCCTGTCGTGGGACAGGATTCCCTTCTGGAATATTTCCATAGGACTGGAGACAGCTGTTACAAAAACATATTTTAAAAAGCTGCAGGAAATCTGTCTGTAACTGATGCTTTTCCCAAGTTTTAAGTATTGAAAGAATCTTTCTGTTTCCTGTAAGTGCATGTCTCTTTTCATTTGATGTATTTGCTTGTAAAGGGGAATCCTTTCAGTGTCAGTTTTTCACTCATGTTTATCTGAAAACACATTGATCAAAATTATCTTTTTCTAAATCTGTTGGCTACTGTATTTGTCCATGACAAATAAACATTGAGTCAAGAAGCTTCTTGGTCAAGGGGGTCATTCTGATCATCCCATCTGACCTTGAGGATAAGACACAGCACAATTTCAGTGATTCCTGTAGAAAGCCTGCTGCTTCTTGTTGACGTTTGTCCTTCAGAGAGAAAGATTTCCTGGGGGTTAGACTTCCCCTACTAGGACTACTCTACTAGGACTACAAAGGCCAGGGAAACAGCAGAGTAGTCATGGTGACTCCTCCTGAATGTCCTGGCTGTGTCCCATCTAGGTCCTACATGCTTATTTCTGGAAGCACTACTAGTCCCAGTTAATTGTCCATTTATTCTTTCCTAAAAATTTGCTGTCTGTAAATTACCGAGCAGCACCATAGGAAGTGCAAGGCTACTGAAAATACTGGTTTTGTGTCAGGGTTTTACAGTGCAGCCAAGAACTGGTGTCATCTAAGCATCAGACTGTGTTGAGATACACTGATGTGGTTCCAGGGAATTGAGACACAGTGAAATCACACAGACTGTGAAGAAGCACAGGTTCCCTGCCTGTAGACTGGCCATCTCTTTTCACAGCTCAGTGAAACTCCATCTCTTTCTTCTGTCTTTGGCAGCACATTGCTATTCCCTCACTCCTGCAGTTTGGAGGTAAATGACAATCCTTCAAGATGGATCTCTGTGGAGTTTTCCTCCGTGCTTCACTGAAGCATAAAATGCGGTGTACATTGACTCCATTGCTGTGGTTTTCTTTCCAGGCATATAGTTGCATACCCTTCCCAGTGCAGAGTCCCATGTCTGTGGGAACTCTGAAGAGGATTTTCCAGTCTAAAAAGTTTTGTGCCCAAAACTTTCATACCAGAACCTGTTTGCAGTGAGCAGGGTTCAGAGTTATTGGCCCCATAAACCATTTCACAGGCTGTGGAGCACTCCCGCCAGTACATCATAAGCTTACTGTTTTGACATCCTGAGCCCTCTCCTTGCATGTCCTCCACTATCTTCAAACTTTGCATTTCCATCCATTTTTATTTTTTTCTGTGACAATACGTGGAAGAAAGACCATTGTTGTCAGTTTTGTTTCCTTTATACTTAATCATTCTAAATTCAAAATCTGAGGTGATAAATATGGCAAATAGGTTTTTAATTTGACTGATGGATAACAATGGCTGAGGATCTTTCAACACTCCTTAGTAAGAAGTTCTCACTGCAGTCTTATTTTCTGTTTATGAGAGATATAAATCACATCTATTTTAGTCTCTATTTCTAGATCTCAATTTATTTGATTCAGGAGGACTGAAGAGTTTTCCTGTCTCTCAAATTTAAATAATTAAGTCTGTTCATATATTAATTTATTCCATAGTATGTGAACTCCCCTAATAAGGTCATATATTGCAGGTTCTTCTTCAAAAAGAATGTAGAATAGTTTTAAGTGGTTGAACTGTGATTAACCTGTGGGTCTACATGACTGACAGAAACATTAATTTTATTCTACTTTCAAATGAAGGTTGGAAAGATATATTTTGTTTGAGAACAAGCTATTTGCCTTAATTCAGATATAACCAAATTATATAACAGTGTTTATCAGGTCAAATTTCATGATGTCTTCTCAGGTTAAAATAAAATTAAACAGTTCATAAGTTTTTTGCTTGTTTGTTTTTTTATTGTCCAGTTCTGTAACTGTGAAAGCGGTGGTATAGGTTTCAGTTAATGTGAAGCCAAATAGGTAAAAGAGAATCCCAGATTTTAAGAAGTACATTACAGTCTTTCTAGAAAATAGGTCACCTGAAAATCTTTCAGAGCTAATTGTTCCTGCAAGTGGAATGGCTATTACTTACTGCCACAGGGTTCTCTGATCTGCCCGTGACTCTACATTAGTCTGTTTATTAATGTTTTCTTTAAAAATGGAGCCCTTCTGCTTTTTTTTTTTTTTTTTTTTTTTTTTATGTGCTCAGTACTTAAAGAGTAGAGTCGTAAAGACTGCAAAACAAATGAGATTATCTGTGACTAATATTTTAATCCAGAGCCCTGGAATTCCTTGTGCACGATTTGAGCTGCACAACAGGCTGACTGCAGACATTGCATTTCTGGGCTTCTCAGGGACCTATTGAATCTATTTCTGAGACCTATCTATTCTGTAAAGGTTAGTACATGTAGAAAAGGTATTAATAGCTTTTCATTGCAATTTCACCTAACAATTCTTTCTCAATACTGAGTGTGGAACCAGAGAACATTAATAAATGGACAGGGGTGAAATACATGGATAAAAGTGAAATCCTACAAACATTGAAGAGAAAGACATTAGCAGATAGATATATTTACCTTACAGAAGATACCCTGTGTTTTCCCAAATTTTCAGTTCCCTTGGGAGTCCTAACATGTATCTTGTTCAAAGCTTCTCTTTAGAGCAAACAACTCCCTACTTGTATTTACCTTATTTTGTGTACAGGATGGACAGTGGAGCCCACAGAGTGTGAATTTTAGGAACTTATCAAACCAGTCCCCCTCAATAAAAAGTGATTAAGTTACCAATTACTTCATCAGTGGAGGCAGGTTTCCTTTAAAGTCAAAGGAGTGAGAGTCTGTATTCATAAGAGTAAGATAAAGTGTTGTCCTAGCTGCATTTGGACAACAGAAGTGAAAAACAACTGACTGCAGCTGATCAGAAAGTTAAAGATGCACTTATTTGTACTGAGGCAATCTATCTCTAACTGGAGATGACTCAAGCTTTACAAGTTTGGAGATGATGTATCAAATACAGGGAAGTTCACAGGAATTAGTGGTCTCTCTAAAGTGGTCTTGAAAAATCTCTTAGAAACTTAGCTGTCTCTGCTGTATCTAAGTCTGTCACAAAGACTTCTGTGCTCATCACTAGGCCCATATATGAAACGAAAAGATCACAATATGGATTTGTTTGAAACACTTTTCTCTGCCTGATTCATGCATCCAGGTAAGCCTGGGACATCATGTTGAGAAAAGATTTTATAAGTGATGTCCTAAGAAATATCAATAGTGGGCCTGATTTATTCATTCTGGAGGTACTGAAATACATCAAGTTTATGCTTTGTGTGAAAAACAAAAAAGGTTAAATACTGTCCTCTGCTGTACACAACACCTCCAGTTAAAAGGTTTTGGATAAAAGCTCTCTGAAATCAAAGAAAGCACAAATGTCCAAATAAAATAAAATAATAAAAAAAAACCAAAAAACATAAATGTGCAAATAGGAATAGCATTCAACAGTGGATATATAGCTCATCTGGACAATAGGGACTATGTGAAGGACTGTATCCAGTGCTCGGTTCTCCTCAAGTCTTTGTTACGTGTCGCCCTTTGTTCCTACTTTTTGCTTAGCTAATATACATTTTGAGTTTGTATGGTGGAGATTCTGATGGCTAAATGGGCTTTAAGCAATCTTCATTGGCAAAGCATCCAAAGAAAAATACAGTGGAAGAGTGATTAATCTTGTGGGCTTTATATGCCCCCTGGTGGAAAACTTCCTCAGTGTAGCCGTAAGGATTTCATGCAGAAACATCTCCTGTAAAGAGATGTGTGGTTCACGAAACATATCTGAATCGCATTCTCATTTGAGGCACGGCACTATTATCGGTGTATAGCCCATGAATAAGAACACACAAGATCCCAAGTTACAAATGAGCACCTGGACTCATTTAAGTGCTGCTAGCATGATGTACATTGCTCGTACAGTATAAATTGCTGGCCTAAAATTTCTTGCAGGCAAATGATGCCAAGCTCTTAATATATATAAAATGAACTCTAGTAACTTAAGCAAAATAATCACAATTTTCCCCACAGTCTTTCCAGGATTTCAATCTGGAGGGTTTCGAAGGATACACAATACCTTGTTACAAACCATATAATGTTTTAAAAAGTATCCAGCTGACAACCTTGGCTAACATCGTATCTTCTATCTAGATTACTTCAATATGTCATGTCCATATCACACCACTCTGTCCATGGTCCCAATGCCAAGGATTTCTGTCTTGTCCAACCTTTCCATCTGGAAGTAATGAGCTTAATATTCTGGCTCTACCCCCATAAAAGCTATGTCACAAAAAAGTAGCAGTCTTAGGAACTGTTGTATACCCTGAAGACAAATTTGAGATCCACATAGCCTCTCGAAGTTCTACTCAGATTCATTTAAAGACAAATTTTCCACTCTACTCCCATAAGACCTACAGCGTACCATAAGACTGTAAGAGCATTTTGACAACCATTTATGCTTAAATCCTGTCCTAGACATGTCAAAGGACTCTGCTTAACAGATAATGAAGGGCTAGGATGTTCCTTTGGGGCAAAACACATTGTGTTACAAGATTTGCTCTTAAGATGGCTATTCTTTTCATTACAATTCCTCTGAAAGCCTAAAACAAAAGAAACAGAAGTTCTTTGTTTTCAAGTCTTTTCTCATCTTGTATAAAGTGAATGAAACCTCTCTAGGAGCTCATTATATGTATGGAGAAAATAATGAGGGAGGTATCACCCATCAGCTTGAGCTTTAGCTCTGGCTCCACATTCATCAGCACAGCCTGGTGGTGGCTGAGAGCATCAGCAGTGCTCCCTCCACTGATACTGTGTGGAGGGAATCAAGACCTGTTCCGAGGAGAGTCCTCTTTAAATGTCTTTTCTCTCCATTTTCTTTCTTTTGTCACAGGGTGAGAAAGGTGGGACGTCAGTCTGAGCAGAGGTTTTATAAGTGATGTCCTAAGAAATGTCAAGAACTACCATTACGCTGACTGAGTTATTTAACTTTTCTTATAAGCCATTTTTTGGTCTCATTTTCTAGTATTATTAGCAGTGTGAAAAAAATTGAATCCTGAGCCAAAATGTGACAGCATTCCTCAGACACCTCACCCGGGCTGCATAAATTTACAGAGGGAAACTTATCATCTCACCTACCTTACGCACCTATTTTAGGATGGGATGAATCTTCCTTTGGAAGTGCCTCTCTCCTCATATTAACTATAGACAAAGATAGCCCTGGAATAATATTTAAATAACTTAAATAAGGTGATATCAGTCCCACTTTTTGATGCCAGGATTAAAAACAGAACTTGTTGAGTCAGTTCTTATGTCTGTCTTATCCTTACACCATTATAAGAATGTATTTTCTAACTGCTTGACTATTTTAATTGCATCTAAATTGATCTCTTAAGCATTTAATTGAAACTTCATTCAAGGCCTCTTAAAATAGAAACCAATTTTAAGAATATTGTCTTACTCTTCACTAGTAAGACGTGCAGGTACAGGTGAATTAATCGTACGTTCTTAGAATCACTACTGTGTTCTTGGTGGCCAGAAAAAAGACGAAGAATTGAAAAACGCAGTTGTTTGGAAACCAAAATGCTTTGCACAGTCCTATCAGATTTGCTGAAATTAAATTTTGGCAGATAGTAATATTCTGACATTGCCAAAATGTCCTGTTTTGTAATTTTGAAACAGGGCATCTAATATTTCCTTTCAAAATAGTTTTTCATGTTTAATGTTCTTATGATGTGTTTCATTTTGTGTTCTCAGTACAATTAAAAAGTCAACCATAATCAAATGTTTCTCTCTGAGACATTTCATTTGATATGAGACATTTTTCTTAAAAATTTCTCTTCCAGATAATCTCAAAATTTTCAGAAGTTGTGCCTAACTGGCCTAAGACCAAATCTGAAAATCCTCTGCAAATTTATTTTCTACATAGATATGATTTATTTTTGATATTCCACCAAGAGTGTGTCAGTCATAAACCTCTTAAAAAGCTGAAAGGAAAAGAGATTCCCTGTTCCTCAGAGAGGACTTCACACTTACTGGGCCAGGACTTAAAATCTGTTTCCACAACTGCAAGAATACCCTGTACCAAAACACTTTTCTTCAAGTGAAGCTGAGGAGAAATTGGTGGTATTTTTTATGTCACCTTGCAAAATTTAAAGTGGTTAGAGAACATAAAATGAAATATTATCATCTCTGAAAATACAGCTGTGTTAGTTTAAAACATTAAAATGCCTCACTGGTTAAAGATCATGGTTGCTCTCATTTGCCTCTGTGAAGTGCATGTTCAAGAAACCAGAAAGGAAGTATTTCTACATAGCTATTGATTCAGAGGCATCAGGTTTGATATGTTTATTTATTAGGATCAGTCTGTGTAACAGCATCTTCAAATTTGCTATAAGGAGCCAGATCCCTCAGCCTATTGAGTTCATTTTGTGCTGCTTCATAGTTCACTTCATAGCAGTGGAAAATGATGTGTACCATCTGGAGGTTCCTCCTGAATATTTCCTCTGAGAAGATGGGTTCTCTGGTTGTTAGAAAGCCAGCAGAGATGTCTTCACTATCTGTGACACCTCTGCTGTTCTGCCTGGCATGAGGGAAAGGGGTGTATTTACAGGGAAGACAGAGAATGTGGAGAGAAAAATATTTTTCCTGCTTGATTTTCCCAGAGCCTATGAGTTCAATTCACTGGCAATATTTTAAAGCATTTCTCAGCAGTGTTTTGTTTGAATGTTGGCGGTGCTGTAGAGCCGACCACACTTTTCAGCCACTGTCTCCTCCCCTGCTTTCCTCACTAGTAGGCTAGAAGTCAGCCCAGAATTGCTCCCTAGCATTTAAGAGATCTTTGCTTTTTGCGGCTCTCCATGTCATCACTTAGCCTCTCCTCCTGGGTATGGGTTGACACAGGTGATTGACTCCTACGCTAAGATGTCACCCTGACTACAGCTGGACTCTGCAGGGAGACAGGCGCCTCCCTGTGAGGTCCTCTGGCAGGCTGAGCTTAGTGAAGAAGGCTCCTATTGCTGTAGCAGCTCCCAGTGTATGTGCAGCTCCCTGCCTTTGGCAGCTATTTAAAGTTTCCTTTACTCAAACCACTCCAAAATCTACCCTATGAGCAAAACTGAAGACCTTTAACAACCAAGCAATCCTTCCCTTCACCCACAACACACATACTCACAGGCAAATTAACAATGTTTAAAAAAAGGTAAATTTCAGCTTTTATTCAATGTCATAATGATTTGGTCGTGCACTGAAAATCCATCATTGAAGCAAACAGTAAAACCACTGTCTCTTTCCAAAAGGCTTTATAGTGCTGGTATAAAGAAAGAAATAGGGGATAGACACAGGTGGGAAGAATAATGAAATAATGAGGCATCGTTAGTTTTTGTGAAATGCATTAACATCATCTCTAAAATCTGAGCTAAACTATCCTGCTTCATTTGACCTTCCTGCCTGTGTGTCTGTCTTTGCTGGAGTTCAGTTTTGACAATGTTCATGCTCAGCATTTTTATAATAGAGAGTAAATTAAATGACCCTGAGCATAAATGTTTCTAGGATTAAAATTATTTATTGTAATGATGGCAACTATTCTGAAGGTGGCTTGAGAGACAGGATGATTGTTATGCTGAACTGCTTGAAGAGCAAGCAGCTACCTCTGACTGTTCTTCTGATATCCAATTATTTGTCCACTGGTCATATAAATTCATATTGCTAAGCAGGTTACTTTTATGTACTACTGTTGAAAGCTGAATACAACTGCTTTTCAAGTTTCATCTAATTTTTCAAGACTGTCTTTCAGAGGAAATGGAACCTAATGTGATTTAACTGTTCAGGGAGGTAGAGGGGGGTTAAATTCAGTCAATTTATGTTCATTATAAACAAATCCAAATTCCTAGCTAGTATGGTATGACTAACATATGTCACATACTACAGCATGTCTGGTGTACCCTTTAACATTTTAACAGTCCATCAGACATTAATGTGACTTAAACATCAAAAACAGGTTCATTTTGCCATTAATATCCTGAAACAAGAACATCTAATATACACATCCTGAGATTTAATCTGTAAACATAACCAAAAATGTCTGGATGAAGGGGGCTTGTTTATATTTCAGTAGTGCTACTTCCATGAAGCATGTGTCTGCTATCTTTAGTATGCAACTCTAGCATCCTACCATTGAGAGAGCCCTAATGTCTTTGATACTGTTAGGGAGACTTATAAGTCTTCTGCTGACATACCAGTCCCTTTGTAGATCCCCTAAAGTTAAAGCTACTGATAAACATAACTTGTCTTATAAAGAGGGGAAGAATTTTAAAACCACTTCAAACATGCTCAAGATTTCCATATTCATTTTTCCATGGTGTGAAAGCAGGTTCTGAAGTGAGCTGGAATTAACAGGACATGCTTCTCTTTACTGAAGTAATGACTTGTTTAATAAACAAGAAGGGAAAAGGAAAAATGTGAAGATGCATGCAGAGTGACAAAATAAGAATATTTGAGGAAAACTTAATAAAATGCAAACGAACTTTCAGTCCAGTAAAATCCCTTTTGTTTATTTTTCTATCATTATTCAAATACTTGGTTCTTGCATTGATGAATGTCAAGGAGGTACATTTCTTAGGAATTAGTGTAGGACAAAGCATATGTGCACAAATAGTCTCCAAACACACTGTATCTATCAACTCTGTTAGGAGTGAGTGAAGCCACTACAGTCAGGAAGATAATGATGAAAAAACAGAAGAAAAAAAAAAAATAGTTATACCCTTTGATATCTGCAAGATTGTTTAATCCAGCTCTTACTTAGATAAAACCACAACGTAATTGCTATGGAGTGAACTGCATTAGCAACTATGGACTTGGAAAACCAGCCAGATACATTCAAGGTCTGAAGTACAGATGAATACTTCAATGAAGGCATGTCTTAAATCAGTCACTGCACTGGTGGAATTTGTCAACAGCATGATTTTTTGAAGAAAAATGCAGATTCATCTGAACTTTTTACACCAGTGCATGTGTTTCCATTAAATTTTTTGTCAGGACGGTTTTGCAAGCTGAGGCTGGAATTTCTCATCAAAACCAGGCAGAGAGAATCCCTTCTCAAAATAGCTAATGGCATGGGAAACTCCTTTGGCATGGAAGAACAAGAGCAAGGAATTCAATATGGTCCCCTGAGCAATCTTATTTCAGTATGTGAAACAGGGCCAGGGCAAACCTGAGCATGGGCAGATGATTGTCAGCACAGTTAGATTGTTAGCATGGTCCTTGGCAATAGTTTGGCCCAGGCTAACAACGTCTCTCCCAAAAATGTCCCAGCACAGCTGAGGAGATAGTTTGAGCCAGTATAGATGCAGTCAGCATGTTTTGGGGGGTAAAAGCAATTAACTGTGTCAACACAAGCCATGCGAGCTGGCCTCAGGGCAGACAGCAGTCCCTGGGCAATTTCATTTACTAGTACAGCTGCAATACAGTAGTCCCTGTGAGCACATGGGGGAGTTATAAGATACTAGGGGAAGAGATTTTTTCACATGCATTTTTGCTGCAAATTTTTCTGGAATGGTCTCAGCATTGTCCCAGTGCAGACTGAAAATGATTTCTGAAACTATGACTTTTTTTCAAAATAAAATTCTTGTTTTCTGGCCAATTCTAGTACCAATTTGACAATATTGACATAGAAACTAACAGAATTTATATTAGCGAAACCCCTAGTGTGGGTACAGTTATGCAGATCCTGTAGTGCCTCAGCATTAGGGGTTCACTCAAATTTCTCACTCAGATTCTATGTCAGGTTTTTTTCATGTCCTTCTCTTTCAACAAACGTAGCTGAAAAAACCCACAGACAGGAACTGAGAGGGAGTAAGATATGGTTGAACAAAGGCAGCGTGTTTGAACACCTGTGTATTCTGAACACACACACACACACACACACACACACACGCCATTCAAGACATAGATACATATATGTTGCTCTGATGAGGTTCTAGTGGTTGATAAAACTTAGGGCACAAGGAACACACTGTTAATTTAGTTTAGGGGATATTGGTTTACTTATCTACACCATGAAAGCTGTGCACATAGCTTTGAAATGTATGCATTCATCTTTCTATCTGTAGGCGTCTGCGTTTGTTGGCTGAGGACACTAGTCTTCCAACTTCAGGTAGAAGTCGAAAATCACAGATCTACTTATGTCTACATTCTGTAAGAGCAGTTTAGAAAATGGTCAGGTATCTACATGTCTATACTTAGAACTCCTTGAAGTTAGATGGGATTTCTCACACCGTGTCATGTTTCCAAACTAGAACAATTGCCTCTCTAGTAAAGATCTGTGGATGCACTCTTTGAGTTTTTCAGTCTTCTTTGCTTAGGAAGATTTCCTTTTTCAAAGATAAATCCTGGAAAATGAGAAATACAATTGTGGGAGGTAGAGGGGAGTGGTCTGAAGAAGAAGCAACAAGTTAGAAGGATGTAAATGTATACTTAGTAGAGATAACATGATGTTCTTATCTAGGAGCAATGCTAAAACCTGAAGTGAGCCACTAAATACACCTGAGAGAGTTTTTGCGATTAGTGATGTTTGTTTTCATCTAAGCATAGACTATGAGACCCTTTTGCATCGGCGCATCCAGTCCTTTGCATCATCACCGAGTTTCGCCTTAAAATTGTTTCTTGCAGCCTGACTCTTCTAAGTGCCAATAAAACATTCTTATGCTTACTGACTTCATTTGCAGAGCTCTGTAGCTATTGTACATTTTGTGTGGAATAGATGGTCTTTGCTTCAATTTTCAGTTTCTGGAGACATGTTGCTTTGCCCTGCAACATTAAAAAGCAGCAACTGTCCTCTGCATTGTACAAGAGGAAATAAAAAACGTGAATAATGAAACAAACAACATTCATTATTTTCTTGCTGTCTCACACTTTTAAAGCTAATCGCATGATGTCTGAGAGGTTGACTCATGTTCATTGAACACTTGGATTTAAAAATGCTCACAGTTAGGCATACTTCCAACGGGTTAGTGTCTTTCTCTTTTATTAAGATCAATGAAAATTAGTCACCGTGACTTTGTGTTAAACGTTTAATTTCTAAACAAATATCCATGCAGAAATCAGGTCCTCCACAGGGATTAGCTATTGTGAACCATCTTTCTTTCCTTTCATTTTAGATTACTTGTGTTCTGCCTTACAGCCAAAATGAAACCTAGTTTCTCTCCTTTGACCACATCTCAATGTGGATAGTACGAAGCACTAAGAGCTTTCCATTGCTGTGGTATATGCCGTTAATTGCTAACATATTCTGCCACATCATTTTTCACAGTATTGGAACTTTTTAACTACACCACAACTCAACAAATATTAACAGGACCAGACATGTCTTGGAAGATGGTACTGCTAGTATTTCCTTCCTCCTTTGGTTCCCACTGAGCAGACGTAAATCACTTTGGGACTGCATTTCAGTTCTGAAACCTGTTTCAGTTTTGCTCAAACCTAATTGGAGGTCATGTGGAGTTTTCTTTCTTTCTTGAAAACAAAAAAAAAGGCAGTCTTTGAGCTTTAATTACCAAGAAGCTCTCCCCCACAGAATCCATTTAGGCAGATATATTGTAGGAAATCCATGAAAAAACACAGCTCCCAATTTTTACTGAGAAACTAGACAAAATTGTAACTTGCAAATACTTAGCCTCTCAAGACCCTAACCACATGTCCTGCTCTTGTTCCCTGTGGCAGTTTCTCTTTCAAACTCTCTTCAGAACCTGGGCTGTCTTGGGTGATGCATTCTGCACCGAGACTTCATAGTAGGGCATGATCCTTAGTAGGGCCCTTGAGTACTCCTAAGATTCAAACAAATGATTAATAAAGAGCAGATCCCAGGCTGCAAATTGCATTTCATTCACACCATTCAGATCTTGCTCCCACAAAAGGAGCTTGTCTACATTCATTTGGTGCAAAATGAAGGATGGACTCAAGTTTCATGAATCTAAAACCAGAGTTTTCTTCCTCCATTGGGGAATCTAAGTTTTCTTTTGAGCAGAAATTTAGGTTAAATAAAAAATACATTGCTTCTTTCACAGCCTTCTTGGCTGGGAGCCAGGGACTCCTCTCTGAAATTCTGTTTTATTCTACTTATTCTTTGCAGGTGGTTTCTGAACTTTTATGTTGCCCTGGGCAAGTGGCTGAATATGAGTCTATTTTCCCAAATGCAAAATGAGACTAGTACTGCTTATGACATCTTCTGACCAGCAGTATTGGGCTGCCTCACATCTGAAACAGTGCATAGCATTTATATAATACAAAGTAAATAAATATTTTGCTTCTTGGTATGACTTGAAATAGGATTTTCATTCTATTTCTTGTTTCACTGAGAACATAAAAAATGCATGTAAAAAACACATTTCTTGTTATTAGTTGAATTAGTTTCTTAACCAGAGACAAAAGACTGGGGCAAAACCAACCAACCAACCAAAAATTCAGTTTCCTGCTGCCTCAGGAAAACAGACTTTTTGATCCATTTCCTAATTTTCCTTTAAAAAAGCTGTTACTGACCATCAATGCTTTGGAAGAATAGGGGAAAGGCAACTAACTTGAAGAGAGAAAGAGATTAATATTAATTTTTTTCATGTAGAAATGTGTTATTTAACAGTCCAATAAGTCTTCATCCCTTGAAAAACATATGTAATGACTGTGTAGTGATCCAAACTCACTTTTCCTCAGTCTGTGTGTAGAACCAACTTCATTCTCTGATGTCTCTTCAGGCCCTTGGAAGATGACTTTTGTTCAAGCAGAGCAGTACACGTTGCCAGTGCCCTAATTTTATCACTGCTAATACAGAACTGTGGGATTTTAGCATCTGTATAACAATGTATTGGGTTGTGTGTCTGCAATATTAGGATATGTAGCCAGTATCAAACTGTTTGGATGTAGGGAGTTTTCTGGGGGCTGTGGGTTTTTAGACACTTGCAAATAAATTAAAAAAAAAAAAAAAAGCTTTTTTGAGGCTGGTGTCAGCTTACAATGTCATGTTTTCAAGCATTGGGCAATCTCACCCAAAAGGAGAACTTAAATTCTTTCAACAGCATTGCTAAGCTGAATAATACAACACCTTTCTGTCGTGTGTTTCCAAAACCTAAGTCTTGCTTGCTGTGCAATTTTAGGCAGCAATGAAGATTTTTTCTGTTTGTTTAGTAATATTGGCTTTTAAAAAAAGAGCTGGCCAGAAAACAAGAGTGTTATTTCAGGAAAAAATTTCAAGGTTTTCACATTCATTTTTATTCTGATGCAGAAGGAAACCAAAGCATGCTTTTTTTTTCTTTTTTTTTTCAAATGAGAGCAGGCTGCCAGAATAATTGATAGCATTGCAATTCAAGTATTTAACTAGAATTAAAGAAAGGTTTCATTTTAATTCCTGTCCTGAACTGAGCCACTGGCTTCTGCAGTATGGATCTCATAGACCTCATACTGGATTTGAACACACAATTCACCCTTGACATGGAAGGGCCTGCCAATGAAAATTACTTGGAAATAATAAGCATCTTCTTGTGAAGTTTCAGGTTTGACAAATCACTATTCATAAGAAAAAGAAAAAAAAATCAGCTCTATTCCTTGCTTTGCAAGATTATACACACAGAAGAATGCATAATAATACTATTTTTGAAAGAAATTACACTGAGGTAGAATTTAGAGACTCAGGGTGAAGATTCAGCTTCTTTTCATATTGTACTCATTTGTAACACACCAGGATAAAATGTTACCATTGCAAATTTCACCAGCACTTTTGAGTGTATGAAGTAGATAAACACAATATAATCCTTGTGCTTATCATCTCCATAGAACTGGATTTAACCTTTAAAAAGCTGAAATACTACCTCACACACTCATCTGCAATAAATTCCTTTAGCTCCATCTTAGTTTTCAGGGCTGGAAATACCATGCTTGTGGATATATTTACACAGAAATAGTCTCAGGACAATCTTCCACACCAAGTTTTTCAGTGCAGAAAATGAACAAATATGGGCTGAGGCAGCAGTAGAGCATGCAGGAGCCAAAATGCGTGAAGAAACTTGGGGACCACTGCATTGCCAGGGAGACTCAGAGGAGTGGCTGCCTGTAAACTGCCTCCCAAAGAGCTGAGTAGGCAGTAGGTGCAGAGCAGGTTGGCAGATACAGATTCATTCTTCCATACATTCCATAGCAATGTAGCCCAGCAGAAAGGACTCAAGTCCTTTTGTTTAAGAGTGGCATTGCTACATGAGTGCAGGAACACAAATAGCTTTACTGCTAATGATCCCAGTGCAAAAGCAAACAAACGTGAAATGGGCTTATTTGGTATCGCTCCAATGAGAAGACAGAAATACCAGCACCTGCCAAGTGGGAAGGATGAAGTCAGCAGAGAGAGTATTTTTTTTCTAACTTCAGAAGATACTGCAAACAATGGAAAGAGAGAAGGGGGTTGGCTTTCATTTTAAAAAGAAAACTCTTTAGCATGCAGTTTACACTATTGTAACATTTGCACTTAACATAGGCCAGCTTTATTTTATTTATTTTTACATGTTTTCTCAATTTCAGATGGGGTAAGTGAGCCCTTAAAAATATATCCTCTAGGTTCATGATATACATCAGAGCTGTATAAATCTCCTAGGAGACTTAAACAAAGAGAACCTAAAAAAGATGTTCCTTATTTTGCTGTAGTTCTGTCCATGATTAATGGAACCCTCTGATGATGACTGCAACTCAGTATATTTCTTGGCACTGTCACTGTGTTTTCCTTTCTTCTCAGCTGGGTCAAGTCATAGTGACTATAAAAAGTAGAAGCACAAGGTTTTTCTTGACAGTTCAGTAATATAAAAGAGGGCCTGCTGCTGTACAGGGTGTTGTTTTGTACATAACTGTGGGTGTTTGTGAGGACATGATAGAGATTAGAACAAGATAAATAGCAAAAAGAAAAAGGATTCAGATGAACTTTTGCAAAAGCAACTCTGCTCCATTTCTATGCCGGGAACCATTTTTATGAATGGCTCTTTGTATCAGTAAGTTAGCAAAAGAGGTCTCTATTTTGCTTTTCAGGTTTACAATCACCCAGTTGCTATTTAGGCTGCAGTATTCAGGGTGGCTACTGTACACATGAAGTCAAGTATGCTGAGTACCATTTAGGCAGCACAGCTGATGTGGTGTTTCAACCATGAAAAGTTTTGCAAGTTTTCTACTCTTCTGAGTTGTCAGTGCCTGGCTTCTGTCTTGGTATGTTCCAATGCCCAGGTGAGACCCCTGGTCAGCTCACTTGGGAAGTAATGAATATTTTACCTCAGAAGCTAAAGAGGAAAGGCCATATCTGAAAAGCTATATACATAATTTCAGCAAGCAATATTTGACATAGACTTTGCTAACTTATGCCAGCTAATTCTCTTGAGGAAATTTTGCAGAAAACTTTTTTAATACCCTGTACTTTAGTGCTTTTTGGTGCTTTAGCTTTTCTGCAGGATACGTGCATACAGTGACGATCAAGGACTAGAGTGTGGACTAAATCATGCCTTCAGGCACCATATAACTTCTGGAAAAGAAAATTAAACCATGAAGAGAACAACAAGTTTGACAGATTTCTCCTCACTTTTGAAAATTTACGTAAGAAAAAGTGATTGTGGCTAATGGGTGGCTCAGGCCATTGTAATGATAGAGAGGCTCTTTTAGCTTGATGAATAAGAACTGCCAGTGTCCTTTCAGTAGAGCCAACGTACCTGGGAATTTTCAGGAAGTCCTAAATCACTCAAGTCTGTTCTCTTCCTGGACCACAAAGCTCTTAGACATGCTCACATTTTGTGGAGACAGAAGAAAGCTAGGAGTCAGTGCATCTAATACCGTTTTATTGCATGGCAATTTAGCTAAATCTTGAAGGCTTCTTGGATATATAGCACCTTACTATCACTTCATTCCTTCAAGGACACCTAGGATACGCTTTCCCTCATAACCTGAAAAGTGTGCTCTGACCTGGACGGCAATGGGCATGCCTGGGACCCCCTGGAATGTTAAACTCTTGTAGCCTTCAAAGCAAGGTTACACTCACAATGAGTATTAGGAATGGTCCCCGGTTTGTCCAAACCCTCAAGCTGTGCCCAGGAATTATTTGGGATGGTCCTGGTTGGCCTGTGCCTAAACTGTGCTTAAACTGTGCCATTGGTTGTTCTAAGGATTAAGCAACGTTAATGATAAAGATCCAATACCGTGCCCATCACCTCACGCTGTTTAATTTATAGCCACCACCTTTGAATCTCTGCTCAGGTCCTCTTATATATTTTTCCCCCCTCAAATAAAGAGCAAAAAACCCCCAAACCATACATGTTCTATCTGACAGCTGTACACTGGATTATGTGAAAAGAGACATGTGACAGACATCAGTTAACCAAAAAGTCACTGTCACATTTGTTCCAAAACTGAACTCATTAGGAATTTTCATATGGCAAGTACCACCATGAAGACACAGTTTCCTTGCCACACCCAGTTCTTTCACATTAAAAAGGGGTGGTGGGTGTTTAAACATTTCCCTTTGCCTTAGCCACTTTGAGTATAGGTAATCCATTTATCATTGTCATTACAACAAGATTTATTTCACAAATATCTGATCATTCTGTATGTAAACACAAATTACTAAAGTAAGTGGACATGCCTTGTAATGGAGACTACAAAGTTCAGCAAGGCACTGGAGCAGGAGGTCAACCGTAAGTCATTGTCAGCTTCTTGTGTGTTCAAAATTTATGCCCATGCTTGAGCGCTTTATTGAACAAGTGCCATTTTTTATTTCATTGCCAATTACTTTTTTGTTAAAATGCCCATTTCTCTCTCTCTCTCTCTCTCTCTCTCATGTTTCATATAGCCCACTTCTGTTGCTTGTTGCTTTGGCTGAACTGCCTTAATGCACATTTATCCTACTAGATAATAAAGAACTATCTGGTGAGCAAGGTGTCATTTCATGGAGAATATCAGCGATGTCCTATGTCTTCTAAATACAGAGCTGCTTAGTTCAGTTTAGGGAAGCACCAGCTTTTGTAATTGTGAGACACTATAGTCAGCTTTTTAGATTTTATGTTAAAAGATTCCTCTAAGTCTTTTCTCGTGACAAACCAATGACTGGAAAAAAAACTTCTTTTTTAAACAGAATATGATAAACAAATGGCTGTTTTTAAATTTAGACAGCCTTGGGGTAGATGTGAGAATAAGCTGTGAATTAAGCATCCCTTGACAGATGAAAGTTTGTAAAGTGAGAAAAAACAGACTGACCTTTAGTGTGGTGCTGACAAGTGAAGGATTACACCATCTTTGGTATTAGGAGCCACATGTTATGTGTACCTCATCAGAGGGGCATATGTACACAGGAAACCCACTGTTCACTGCCATTTATTAATAGTAATACTTGCCACAGTCAAAATATTTGGTACATTTAACGCTTTGAAGGATTAAGGAGCCATTCCCATTAATACTGAACACAGGAAATTACTAACTCTCAGGACAGCACCAGCTATTGCAGATGCCAGGGGTTTTTTGAAAACTGGTTGTGTGAGTTCGTCTGGCTTGTGGCTCCAGTTGTACACCTGTGTGTTAGGGCACAGGAGGGATGGGGGCTCCCTGGAGTGGGGACCAGGAGCGGTGGGGGCTCCCCAGGGCAACAGGGCAGGACCTGGCAGCCCGTCCCATCCCACTCCTCATCCAGGAGCAGGGCAGCCAGGGGGCACAGGGGCTGGTGGGAGCTGGAGACTGGCAGTGCTGCAGCATTGCTGGGGCAGGGGCTGATGACCCCGGGGAGAATGAAATAGGGTCTTGGGCTGTGGGCAGGGTGGGGGGAGGCCCTGGTGAGGACAGGTCACAGATGATCACTGCTGATATAAGTTAAGAAAATTTTATTATCCTTCTGGAACAAGGAGGAAAAGGATTTTTTAATTTTTTTTGACATGACAGTCCCATCTTCAGACAATGTATGAAACTGTATGGTTTAAACAGTTGTGTTTAACAGTGCTGGGAATATAGGCAGTACAAAGCCCTCTGTAAACAAATGTGCACACACACTTGAGAGCATGCATCTGAAAAATCATGTGTGGCATGGCCTGTGCCTCCCTTCGGCCTGGTGGGTCAGATCCACACAGTCTGCCACAGTTCCCACTCTGAGAAAGGAATCTCCTCTTTGAAGAGGTTTATGTTTCTAAAAGGATCGAAGGTTCCTATTGCAGTCCTAGTAGCTTACCTTTAGAGGCACAAAAAAACATATAAAAACTAGCACAGGCAAATCTGATTTTGCTTAAATTTCAAGTAAAGTTTGATTCTTAGACCTGAAAAGAATTCTTGAATAGCTCCATTTTTAGAAATAAAAACAATTTTTAATACAGTATTAGAGACAGAGCAACATTCCCTAAGGCATTAATAAGACGAAAAGCAATACTTCCAAGATATTCCTTCTCATTTTAGCAATACTTTTTCCCATCAAAAACTTTTCCCCTTCAAATCTCTCCTTCACTTACTCATTATGCTGAATATTCTTTCACATTTCCAATTTCATTTTACATGCAAAGACTTTTCATGTATCTTGTCATGTAAGTGGACTTGAGTGTTGCAGCCTTAGGCAGCTGATAAGTTGGATTAGCAGAGATGTTTTACTGCCATGGCTACAATAAATTCTATTCTTATTTTAGAATTGTCCCTCTGATCTAGGCATTTTTGCAATGATAGCTATGGGCGTGGTGTTACAGATGTTTATTGGCCTTATGAAGTTGGGGGGCGGCATTCTGTTTTTCAAGGAGAAATTGGAAACAGAAGTGTCAAGAAAAGATGCTCCTATTTGTTTCATCCAGTTGACATGAATGCAATAAGGATCTTCCATCCCAGCCTGTTTCCTCATAAGAAAGGTTTTTTGTTCTTGCAATTCACTATTTCCATCCTGATCCACTGTGGACATGTTCAGTTCTTTCAATCAGAGCCTTTTCTGCGAGCTTCTGCAGTATTTCAACACCTCTTGTAATGTGAAATAATTTATCGTGAAAAATGGGTGGTGTTACTGCAAATGTAGTCACGGTGGTCTTTGGCCTGACATAAAGTGCTTTGGAGTGACTGTGTCACAGCTGCAACTGTCTTATTGCCATGAGAAGCTGCTGAGATATGTGAATGGGCAGTGTCAGATGTTCTCCAGGAAACCCAAGGACATTCAAAAATATTGGGAATAAGCAATGCCCAATGTCTTCTCTAGAGCCATTCCATTAAAATACAGGAAAAATCCATTTGGTCATCTCAGGCAAGATTCAGTTTGAGACACTTAAATTCATCATTGGAGTTCAATTCCAGTTAAAGAGCCCTATGGATCAGTTCAGTTGCATAAATAAAAGTGCCACTTGAGATATTTTAGGAAATCCAGGAAATTCTTACAGGGCTAGCAGATATGACACAGGACATATGGGGGACCTACAATCTTCAGGAGCTGCAGCTGGAAGCCAGTGGAAAATGTTAAGGCATCAGAAATGGTACTAGACACCTATATACAGGGAACTGAACATTTCCCTTAAACTCAGGTGTTGACTTGTAAACATCTGTGGACATGCTTGGTATACAAGCTAGGACTTTAGTCAGTAGTCAACAGAGTCAGAGTCAAGAGAGGTAATATAGTTAGGGGAGCTAAGAGAACAACTTGTCTGACCAGCCACTGAGGACTGGAGTAATTTGCCCACTATTAGGGATCTAGTGCCATCAAAATGTCTCAGGGCATCTAAGACATTAGCACAAATTAGTATGCAGACACACTACCTACAGGTGACTAATGCCTTTCTGGCATAGTGTCTGGAGGCCAGAGAGATGTGCTTAGGGCATCTAAAATGACCCCGTATGTCTGCATTTAGGCAACTGAATCACATCCTTCATGTCTGCTTCAGGATGAAATAAATAGCTCTCTAGTCTCCACTGATGATGTCGACTAGATGTCCATGGAGATGCTTACAGTGAGGTGTCTTAGCCTATGAGCTTAATTTTGCCCACCTTGTTTCTTCTTCAGCCAGCCTTGGATTTGTCTCTGAAGTTAATTTATTGCAATGTGGTTTTAGGAACTAAGATGAAAACCCATAAAAGAACACAAAATTTGAGTTTCCTTGGTGACTGGGGTAATGTGGCCAAAAATATTAGGGCTCTGTTTTCCTGTGCTTCTGCTCAGCATGACTGGTGAATGAAGGCTGCCAAGGGGCTGTCAAGCAGAGCTCCCTACTATTTGGTTTTGTACTGGGGCTCGTGTGTTCCTCTGGTTTCCTCCTGCTATTTTCGATTCTTGCAGGCCTGCATGTCAGATGAGCACAGCCAGCAGTGTTCTCTCCCTCCCTGTGACATTGTCCCTGTGCCAGGGCCAAGTGAGGTAGGAGTAGGGGGTGGCAGCGCAGGAACCAAGGAACCATCTGTGCTGCCTTTGTGCACATTGAGGGCTCCCACACTGTGAGGAGCTCTCAGCTGGACACATCTGGCTGAAGTCCAGCTCCTTTGAATGGTTCCAGTAACTCACAGGAGTTGGAACACACTGGGGAATCTGGCCCAAGCTGCTCAGGGTTTGTGGTTTAATGGGCTAAATTGGGCTAGGGAGTGAATGCTTGCTATAGCTGATTGCCTTGTTCAAAACCATCATTTTCAACAGAAATAAAGCTTCAATTCACACTTTTTTTCCTCTATTTAAATGGAAGTCTGTCCCATACAAGCCATAAAGACTTGTTGGCAAGTTAGCCTATATATACTCCTTAGCCTAAGAGGACACTGCAATCAGAAAAAAATATATGAAACAACCTATAAATCCCTTTATACCTTAAATAGTACTCAAGCTTCCCCAGAATGTTAAGTTCTGTTCTGTTCTGAACAAAGGCCTCGAAGCTCTTGTACGTGAACACAATACATTCCACTTCAACCTCTAAGTCCCTTCTTCTCCATCTGCCATTTTGCCCCGATGGGGTCTCGTTCACTCTCATTGCTTCTGCTCTGCAGGAAAGAACACACCTGTCTTGAGCAGCCCTGGAAATAAGGAGGTTTTAGAACTTTGTGTCTTTTGGTCCTGGAATTACTAAGCCAGTTTCCATTATTTTCTCCTGCTGTCTGTCTCCAGTTTCCTCCAAATGAACTGCTTGGAAGAAAAGGAGAGCGGTGATCATTAACAAGTGGGAAGGTAAAACAAGGTGAGGTAAATTTGCTATAGCTGTTTATTTATCACTAGGTTGAAGGGCAGATCTCTCAGCAGAAAATGTGGGAAAGATTTCTTTTCTCAATTCCAAATAAATTGGAGACTTTTGTTTCCTTCCTTGGGTCTGTTACACTCATTGTGGATATAAGCAGCTGGCAACAATCCTCTAGCAAAAGGATAGGAGAGAATGAATGAGACATACGATTAAAACACACATACATCAACAAATATTCACTCACTGCTCTACGAAGAAGTACAATATGAGAGAGGTAAAGGTTGCTGTTGATGGTAAAGACTGTTTAAGATTTTATTGTGAATGAAACATGGAAACTATTTTGGATGAAGGATATCGTTATGTTCACTAAGGGCCATGGGGAAAAAATTAGCTCTGGTTCTCAGTGTAAGTAGGTAGGGTTACCAAATTTCTCTCCAGGATTTCCTGCCCAGAAATAATGCCCATGTGCTGCCCAGACAGTGTTTGGTTATGCAGAAAATCTGATGTATTGGGAATGTATTGGGTTTACTACACAGGCACCAAAAGGTGAACACATCTGAATGTCTTGCATGTGATCTGGGGTTGAATTCCACCAGCACAGGAGATTTGTCTGGCAGGCGGATTCTGGCAAGTCTCAGAAGCTTGAAATAGCTCTCAGATGAGTTTTCTGAGCAGAAAAAATTAGGTGCCTCAAGGGAAATCCAGGTATACAGTAGTCCCTGCACACATATGTGCTCCAAGAACCAAAAACATGCCAGCATTGATGGTGTGTAAAGGCAGTACACGAGAGTTTGCAGGGATAAGTGAGTGCAGCCAGTCCATGGTCTGAGGGAAGAACAAGGCCTGAGTCTGCATTCGAGCGAGATGTGAGAACAACTTGACTTATTGAAACATTCAGAGGTCTCCCGTTCAAAAACCTACATCTTTGCCCATGGGAGAAGAATCGTATCCTCAGGTGGGGCGGCTGCCAGTTGTAGTCATGAGCATTCTGAGAATCAGCCTGCTTGAAGTTCTGCAAATGCCTGTCCTTAAATTCAGCTGTTACTGTGGTCTACCCCTTTCTAACAGATACAGAGTTCATTTTTGTGCCTGTGGATTCTGTTCTGGGTCCAGATAGCAGAACCAATACTGATCATTTTAAAAGGGAAGGGAGTTCCATGCAGAATTAATATATAAGATGCACATACATGATTGTATAACTACATCCTGCCTTGCATTCTGATTGCTAAGCATTCAGTATTCTTTACAGGAAATTAATAACTTTACAAAGCAGCTGCTCCATCCACCAGCTTTAAAAAATAATATTGCTGTTATAAACCATGGATTACTCTTTCTGATAGGAGTAATCCCCTTAAAATTGGCCATTCTGTAGTTTAATGAATTCATCTTTTCTTCAATGTGTTTTGAGCTAAGAACCAAATGGTTAAATGTCCATAACCCACCTATAATTTTGGTCAAAGTATTAGGAAATGTTGAAAAAATAAAGATACCTGCAAGTAGTTTTCCTTAGCTGAAACAATATAGTTTGGACGTTTGAGAGTTAAAGGCATATCCCAATATATTCTGTCCTTCACATTAACTGTGTAAGGAATCACGCATTAACAACTGCAGAAAAATCTCCCCATTTATATTTTAAAGCCTTATCACCAACGGGAATATTAGTTTTCCCATGTTCCAGTGTTTCACAGAGGCAAATTAGTCATTTAGTAGAGCTAAGTGGGAATTGCTCAGTAAAATGTTTTGTGTCAGAAAACACTGGTTTGCCAAAACAGAATCTTTCCATGGGGACAGTGAGAAGAACTGAGTTAGAAATTCTGCTGAAACCCTCCTCGACTCTGAGAATTATTTGCCTTGTGATTGCAGCACTCACCTGAGAAGCCTGAGCATGATGTGTCTCCACTCACAGGGACATTGAGAGCAGGATCTCAAAGGTGGTTGTTGTGTGGATCAATAAAGAATCATCACTGCTGGGCTACCTCGAACAGAGTTTGTGTGCCTTCTCCGTTCTACATAGCAGTTCAGTGAAAAACACCATCTGAGAAGGTTTTAGATTTATCACACAGTGAAAGGAGGGTATTTATTTACTGATTTTTCATCACAAAATTCCCTCATGGCAGGATGACCCTATCTAGCTCTAACAGCACTGATTGATTTTTGAGTAAGAATTGGCCTTTGAGATTGCTCTTGGCCCTAAACTTTTTGAAGCGTCAACTAATATACGGGGAAGAAAGTACACTGTCAGGTTTCCTGGGATCTGGGTTCAGAGAGTTGCTCAGGTCTGCCATATGCTTTCATAATATTAGTGCTAAGGGAAATTCTCTGCTAGTACAACTGATGGGAGTCAATAGTTTATTGCTCTTTGCAGGTGTCATATTCTTGCTGGGAAATGGTAGGCAGTAGGACGGTATCTGGGCCCAAAAGTATATTTGTAAACTCAAATATGATGCTTATTTCTGCCACATTTTGGTATACATAAGGCCCATATCTGTCCTTATTTAAGTAAGTCCTTTATACATTTTCAAAGTACAGAGCCTTGAAACAAAGGGCAACAACCAAGCCAGTGTAAGTATTTGGAAAGGTTGGTCAACGTTCCACTGTTATCAAACCTCTTTTCTTGAAAAGCTGCGTAAACAAATGTTGTTTTGGAAACTCTCAGCAAATGTCTAACATTTGCATTTATTCACATTTATTTTTATTTGACAGCCTCTCCTAGATTATTGTTGTGTCTGATTCTTTTAAATGTTCAAACTTGCTTGTCAGGAGCTCTTCAGTTTGGAAATTTACTGCTTTATGGCCTTTTAGATCCCTTAAATCCCTTACCTAAGTGCTCCTGAAGGCCATGACAAATAAGGCACAACCTTGGCTTTTGAGAGTATTTGCACAGTACAGCCATGATGCCAGAATGGAGAAAAAACCTGGTGGCTTTTCTGAACCATCTATTAAACAATCACTCCAGGAAGACCACTGCAGAACTCTCTGCTTGTTGAAGGTTTGGTGTGACAGTCAATGATTTATGGTGAAAATGATGATAGGACAGTTTTTCCAAACAGTTCAGCAATGGTCTCTCTTTATTCCCAGGGAATGTTATTATTGGCTGCACTGCTAAGTGTGTTCAATACTGGGACTGATTCCTGGCCCCCAGTCCAAGTGGTGAAGGGTGGTTTGTGTCTATGTTGCTCAGAGTTAGCTCAGATTGTCTGCATCAGTGCTATGTAGTACATGGAGCTGGACCTCTGCTGGGCCCCACGTGATTCCCCTGTGACATCAAATCATAACAATCTTTTTGTGTATGGTTGTTAGTTCAGTTCACAGTGTCAGGAATAGTGAGGACTGTGTTACAACCTGACAGAACTGTGTTTTCTTAGCATGAAGTGGAAAGTGTGAACTGTGTGAACTTAGCAAGGGCATGTTTGAGGATGCAAAGCCTGGTAGAACAAGTTAGAGGACTTTGCAAGATGGACAGAACCAAACCTAACGTGACTTCCTCCACATGACCTTTTAAAAGTGGTTCACGAAGCTAACTCTCCCAACAAATGTATGAGGTTTTGGTTTCCCAGGATGATTGATTCACTTCATAGGAGAACCTGTGAGCAAATTAACAACATAATATGGGTCTGCAGGAGACAAGGATCAAGGAGTAAACTGGGGAACTATAGCAAATGATAATTTAGATATATCCAGTGACCTCAGTAAGAGTTAGGCTGGGGCATTGCTGAGTAAATCTGAAGATCCTGCTTTATATTTTTATCAAGTCTGATATTTAAACTTCAGGTAAAGGCCTGAAAAACTTCAAATCAGGTCACTGAGAACTTTGGTGATGTGAAGGACCATAGGGCAGGGCCCTAAGAAAACAGCCTTGTGAAAATTAATTAATGACAACATTTAAGGTTGGTCAGAAAACACCACTTTTCTATCCAGCTGATTTCAGAAACATGCTATGGATAATCCAGTTAAAAATACAGAGACATTTAAACACTCCTGATGGAAGCACAGGACATTTCCTGAAGATTAATGACTGTTTGGGAGGAGCTGTGGCCTGAAATTCAGCTGAGAGCCATTAGCCTCAGCTAGCCATCAATCCTTCAGAAAGGTTTGGTGCCAGAGTCATTATTACAATTAGGAGTTTAAAACGTACGGGTTTAGTGTATTTTCTGTGCATGATGAGGATGCCATTTTGACAGGACTTTTCTGGAGAATTACAGCTTTCTGCATTTGGCTAGCTGGATGGCTTGGGGTCTCTCGGGGTATTCTAATAGTTTAAGATAATTTAAAACCTCAATTATGCAGCACCCTGGAAGATCAGCTGTGAACATGAGACCCGGTCACGCAAACATGTCAAGCAAATAACACCTCATAAAAAGAACGGCCTCTTTGTCTCATCAGTTGGGCAGGGCTGGATTTTGATGCTTTCATTCAGGTAGTCGTTAGCTTCAGCCTAATTAAAGAGCCAGGATCCAGCTGCTAATAATTGACTGAAGGAAAGCTGCATGGAGAAGATCAGATTTGGAGTTCTATGCTGGTAATGATTAAGGGATTATTACTACACACAACAAAGTCACTGGTAGAGGCTGTGTTACAGTCAATGGAAGCAAGAAAGAGCGCTTAATCCTCTTCATTAATGTAGAACACAAAGTAGAATGGGTTGTGTGTTTTCATAGTTCAACACAAACTTTTCCATAATGGCTTTTGAATTATTTTAACTATACTGACAAAGCTTTATCTAGGTATTTTTTAGTTACGACTGTCCCTTCTTATTTCAAAGATTTCATAAATAAGACAAGATGTATTTATCCAACTTAAGTTCCTGTATGTAGCAGGCTATTTGACTTTCTTCTGTTATCCTGATACCGAGCTAAAGGATGAATCTTCAGATAAAGTACATCTTAGAGTTTTGTGCTATGAAGCTATCAAGAAATGGAGAATCTGTCACCTTCACTGGTGTTTCTTTCCATTAATTTGTTACCTCATTGTAAACTTGTGTCCCCTGTTTCTAAACTAGACTGGTCTGGCTCCATCCACCAGCCTGTTCTTATAGCTAATAAGCCAGCTTTCCCTGGTAATTATTATTTGACATTTCTTCCTCAATCTTGCAGTATAATTAAGTTAACTTCTCATCTTTCTGATAGCCAGCAAAACTCCATTCCTTTAATTTCTGCATTGAATCACCACAGCTGCACACAAAAGTAGAAACACTTAGTGCTGCAGAAATGAAATGGTCACATTTGCCATGAGGAAGCTTATACTCTGCTGGTTTTCCATCAGGATAAATGATCTTATTGGACTCTCTGCTTTCCAGGATAATGAAGGCAAGTTCTTAATTTCTTGTTCTTCAATGCATAGTTTCATGTTTAGTTGTACTGAATATTTTGTTTAAATATTTTGTTTAAATTGGCCCAGCTTCCTAATTGGTCCAGAACATTCTGTTATTAATTATTACTTTGCCAATCTGTGTGTCATCTGCTAATTTTGTCAGTAGTAGAACGGGTCAGAAATGTTCCGGTACAGCGATGTTTTGTCAAAAAATGCTGGTTCATGAATTTAAACTATTTATGTCTAAACATCCTGGTTCAATGAACTTTTCCCAACAGGTTTCTTCTGAGACTGAGGACCCAGAAAATGACTGGATTTTGTAGAAAACTTAAATCACTATCCCAGAAGATTAAGTAGTAAACACTGTTTTTTAAAAGTTTGTTTACTTTGGAGATTTGAGATTGCTTTGGGACTGGTTCAAAGCCCATTAAAGTCAGTGGGAATCGATGTATTGACTTAATTTTGCCGTTGGAAAAGTCTTTTTTGTGTAATGCTCAGTTTTATTTTTTTTTCTTTATAGACATCTAGTTTCTTCCTAGCTGAAAAATTCTTTACAAACAAAAGTAGATCACCAAGAAAATCCCACAGCTACATTTGAAAATGATCTGCTTAATTGTGCAGTATTATAGAAACCTATCAACTTCTTTGGCTGATTCCTAAGAAACAAAGCTTCTCTTTTCCTTCCTTTTTGTAACCTTCCCTTCTCACCCAAGCACACACATAGTGGTGAATGAATATGAAAGAAGAGATGGGGAATGGGCTGTAAACAAAAGCAAGGAACTAAGTAAAGGCTTCCAGCTCTGTGCAGCCTTTTCTCTACAGCTCATCTTGGAAAGCATCGAATTCACCATGAGTGGGGGAAAAGGAAAAGGCACCAAACAGGTTAGACTCATTTTAGCAATGCAGATTACTAACAGTAAAATGTTATGCCATCTAAAGAGGAGCAGTGTAATATTCTTAATCCAGATGATGGTATTTCTGACAAATCAGGTTGTTGTTGTTGTTGGGATGCAGGACAGGAGATCCTACCTTTAAGTTGTTAGAAAGGTTGTAGTCTGGTTTCTTAGAGGTTTAAACGTGACTTCTAGTGCAGCTCATGTTCCTGTTTTAAGTTTTCCATAACCTCATAATACGTTGTATAATTATACTCTGATGTTTTTCATTTTGATGATGTTTTCATCTTGGGCATTCACATTGGACTGTTTGCTCATACTTCCTTCTTGCCAGTGAGAACGTGTTCAGCAATGGGTACAGCACTACTAGGATTTTTATAACAATGTGTGATTCCTGCAGCAGAAGAAACCATGTATGTGACGAGCAACAGGAGAATTCCATGCTCAGAAGAAATGTAAGAGTAATTTTGTCCAAATGAGAAACTGCAAGGGAAATGTGTCAAAATGAACACAAGAAAATTATCTGCCATAAACAGTCATCGTTCCTGAGGGAGGGTGAGGGCAAAGGACAGGGGTGATCGTGTCCTACTGTTAAAAAAGCTCACGCTACTCGTGAACAATCAATCTGCAAATCATAGAGGTTGCCACTTTTTATTAGCCTTGTTCAGATAAGGGCTTATCCTCTCTAAAATGGTGTGCAGTACCAACTGGTTTGTAGTTCAGAAGTTTCCTTGTACGATGGTGAGTGTAAATCTTGACAGCTATGGTAGCTCTGCATTCTCACTGCAGTCATTTTCCAGTTTGACAGGCTATGAGGGAGCATATAAAGCAGCAAAGGAAATGCAAGACATCTGTAACAAAACCAGTGAACATGCTATTGATTTGTTTCCCTTGCTGGTGTGGTCCTGGCATTGGTCTCTTTCTCCAGAGAAATGAGTTAAAGAAACAAGTCCAGTAGAGAACATGGAATTTTACTTCCATTCATCTTCCTTATTTTGCAAGCACCACATTCTGCAAATCCCATGCCAGTAAAGCTCTTGGATCAGTCCTCAAATTCTTCTGGATCCTTAAGGGAGGAGATGTCAGAGCTGGCCAAGAATCTAAGTGGAAACTGATGACAGAAGCTGACATTAATCAGCTCCACAGTATGTTCTGCCCAGCAGGTTTCTTCCAATAAATCAAAGGGCTTCAGATCCAAAGGGCATTTAACCATTAGAGAGCAAGTGTTCACTGTGGTCTGTAACAGCTAAATATGATGAATTTAATATTGATTTTCACATATAACCCCATCCACACAGAGTGTTTGTGTGATTTTACATATAAATACACTGGAACAAATTCTCAGCCAGGGCAAGTCAGCAGAACTCCACTGATTTTACTACTTTACATGAACTGAAAGTTTATTCCACAGTATATGAATAGAATGAAATGGTTCTATGTTTTAATTGTTTTTCTTTCTTTTTTTGCCCTGACAGTGATGGGAAACAAAAACACCATCAAATTTGCAAAATTTCTGCCATTCTTGTGATAAGCTGATTCCCTATGGTGAGCAGAGAGAAGTCCTTAAAGGAAAGAAAGTAAACAGAGTGTTACACATAGGTCAAGATTGCTTGCCAGTGGGAGTATGAATCCACAGTTACTCACAGAGGTAAGTCTGGTGGCCTCATCTGAGTTGCTTCAGTGAGTTAACACTCACCAATGGCAAGAGGGGTTTAGCATTCTGAAAAGTCACTGCATTATTCTTTGATTTTTAAATTTTTTATGTGTGTGTTGTTGTTGGTTTTGTCTTTTTTTTTTTTTAAATACAGATAAAAAATGTTTCTATCAATACGTTAACAACAAAAGGAGGGCTAAGGAGAATCTCCACACTTTACTGGATGCAGAGTGGAACACAGTGACAAAGGATGAAGAAAAGGCTGAGGTACTTAATGCCTTCTTTGCCCCAGTCTTTAATAGTAAGACCAGTTGTTCTCTGGGTACCCAGCCCCCTGAGCTGGAAGACAGGGACAGGGAACAGAATGAAGCCCCCATAATCCAGGGGGAAATGGTTAGCAACCTGCTACAAGACTTAGACACACACAAGTCTATGGGGCTGGATGGGATCCCCCCAAGGATACTGAGTGAGCTGGTGGAAGTACTCGCCAAACCACTTTCAATCATCTATCAGCAGTCCTGGCTATCTGGGGAGGTCCCAGTTGACTGGAGGCTGGCAAATGTGATGCCCATCTACAAGAAGGGTCAGAAGGAGGATCCGGGGAACTACAGGCCTGTCAGCCTGACCTCGGTGCCGCAGAAGCTTATGGAGCAGATCATCCTGAGTGCCATTACACAGCACATATGGGACAATCAGGGGATTGGGCCCAGTCAGCATGGGTTCATGAAAGGCAGGTCCTGCTTGACTAACCTGATCTCTTTCTATGCCAAGGTGAACAGCTTAGCAGATGAGGGAAAGGCTGTGGATGTTGTCTACTTGGCCTTCAGTAAAGCCTTTGACACTGTTTCCCACAGCATTCTCCTGGAGAAACTGGCTGCTCGTGGCTTGGACGAGTGCACTCTTCCCTGGATAAAAAACTGGCTGGATGGCTGGGTCCAAAGAGTTGTGGTGAATGGAGTTAAATCCAGTTGGCATCTGGTCACAAGTAGTATTCCCAGGGCTCAGTACTGGGGCCGGTTCTGTTCAATATCTTTATCAATGAATGATCTGCACGAGGGGATCAAGTGCACCCTCAGTACGTTTACAGATGACACCAAGCTGGGTAAGAGTGTTGATCTGCTGGAGGGTAGGAAGGCTCTACAGAGGGACCTGGACAGGCTGGATCAATGGGCTGAGGCCAACTCTATGAGGTTCAACAAGGCTCAGTGCCAGGTCCTGCACTTGGGTCACAACAACCCCATGCAATGCTACAGGCTTGGGGAAGAGTGGCTGGAGAGCTGCCTGGTGGAAAAGGACCTGGGGGTATTTGTTGACAGCTGGCTGAATATGAGCCAGCAGTGTGCCCAGGTGACCAAGAAGGCCAATAGCATCCTGGCTTGTATCAGAAACAGTGTGGCCAACAGGACTAGGGAAGTGATCTTCCCCCTGGACTCGGCACTGGTGAGGCCACACCTTGAATACCGTGTTCAGTTTTGGGACCCTCACTCCAAGAAGGATATTGAGGTGCTGGAGCGTGTCCAGAGAAGGGCAACGAAGTTGGGGAAGAGTCTAGAGAAGAAGTCATACAAGGAGTGGCTGAGGGAGCTGGGGTGGTTTAGCCTGCAGAAAAGGAGGCTGAGGGGAGACCTTCTCTCTCTCTACAACTACCTGAAAGGAGGTTGTAGCGAGGTGGGTGTCAGTCTCTTCTCCCAAGTAACCAGCGATAGGACAAGAGGAAACGGCCTCAAGTTGCACCAGGGCGGGTTTAGATTGGATATTGGGAAAAGCTCCTCCACTAAAAGGGTAGTCAGGCACTGGAACAGGTTGCCCAGGGCAGTGGTTGAGTCTCCATCCCTGGAGGTATTTAAAAGTCAGGTAGATGTGGTGCTTAGGGACATGGTTTAGTGGTGGACTTGTCAGTGTTAGGTTGTTAACGTTTGGACTTGATGATTTTAAAGTTCTTTTCCAACCTAAATGATTCTATGATTCTGTGATTAATGTCAGAGAGAGGCGGACAGGGTATTCTCTGGAAAGGGATGAAAAAAAATGGACCTACCTATAAGAGGGTTGCTAAGATGGAGATAGACCCTTACATTGCATCGGAGGAAACTTATCAGTTTATGAGCGTGGGAGATAAGCACAAGGTGGTTAACTAGAGATAGATCTCCCATTCGTGATCCTGCAGTGAAATGCAGGGGCACACTAGAATTTTTGAAAAACATTGGAGTGGTTTAGAAGATTTGTGCCCATTGATTTCATCCAGCCACAGAGCTTAAAAATACCTCGTACACACTTAAACACAAGACCTGGCCATATGTTATTTGAAAACTTTTCCCCACAAAAATGTAATTCTTCAAAACCTCTCAGACTATCCCAATTTGGGACTACCACTACCAGAGCTAAAAGCAGGGATCAAATATACCTCACCAGATTAAATAACATGCTTCTCTGCAAACGCTGTGCCTACACCATTAATAGGCTTTAATGTGTATACCCTATAGACCAGACACAGAAGCAGATACAAAATGTGGTGATTGGCAAATTACAGAATTAAATTTAACCAGATCATAATGGTATCATTTTACACCCACTTACAAGGATGAGTTTAGACAGAAAAATGCGCAGTTCCCCTGTCTCAGACCCCCTCTGTATTCTCATAGAAAGTTCCTACCACCTTAAGAAGAGCTGGGCAATCAGGTACGTTTAAAACATAAACTACACTGTGTAAACAGACAGCCATCTTTAAAAAGGAATATTATATCGCAGCTGTACATAGTGCAAATGCTGATTAAATTTCGCAAAGTTTACATGGGAAAGACCCTGAATGGCATTTATTAACTCCAGTAATGCCATAATACCAGGTTTTGCTGTGAGACAATTAATGTTTCAGCTGATGGGTTTTATGGCGAGACATGAACAGCCACAGCATTCTCCTGGAGAAACTGGCTGCTCATGGCTTAGACGAGTGCACTCTTCCCTGGATAAAAAACTGGCTGGATGGCTGGGTCCAAAGAGTTGTGGTGAATGGAGTTAAATCCAGTTGGCATCTGGTCACAAGTAGTATTCCCAGGGCTCAGTACTGGGGCCAGTTATGTTCAATATCTTTATCAATGAATGATCTGCACGAGGGGATCAAGTGCACCCTCAGTACGTTTACAGATGACACCAAGCTGGGTAAGAGTGTTGATCTGCTGGAGGGTAGGAAGGCTCTACAGAGGGACCTGGACAGGCTGGATCAATGGGCTGAGGCCAACTCTATGAGGTTCAACAAGGCTCAGTGCCAGGTCCTGCACTTGGGTCACAACAACCCCATGCAATGCTACAGGCTTGGGGAAGAGTGGCTGGAGAGCTGCCTGGTGGAAAAGGACCTGGGGGTATTTGTTGACAGCTGGCTGAATATGAGCCAGCAGTGTGCCCAGGTGACCAAGAAGGCCAATAGCATCCTGGCTTGTATCAGAAACAGTGTGGCCAACAGGACTAGGGAAGTGATCTTCCCCCTGGACTCGGCACTGGTGAGGCCACACCTTGAATACCGTGTTCAGTTTTGGGACCCTCACTCCAAGAAGGATATTGAGGTGCTGGAGCGTGTCCAGAGAAGGGCAACGAAGTTGGGGAAGAGTCTAGAGAAGAAGTCATACAAGGAGTGGCTGAGGGAGCTGGGGTGGTTTAGCCTGCAGAAAAGGAGGCTGAGGGGAGACCTTCTCTCTCTCTCTACAACTACCTGAAAGGAGGTTGTAGCGAGGTGGGTGTCAGTCTCTTCTCCCAAGTAACCAGCGATAGGACAAGAGGAAACGGCCTCAAGTTGCACCAGGGCGGGTTTAGATTGGATATTGGGAAAAGCTCCTCCACTAAAAGGGTAGTCAGGCACTGGAACAGGTTGCCCAGGGCAGTGGTTGAGTCTCCATCCCTGGAGGTATTTAAAAGTCAGGTAGATGTGGTGCTTAGGGACATGGTTTAGTGGTGGACTTGTCAGTGTTAGGTTGTTAACGTTTGGACTTGATGATCTTAAAGGTTTTTTCCAACCTAAATGATTCTATGAAAACTTCTATGATATTTCTTCCAGTGTCATTTACTCTCTGCTTACTGACGTTGCTTGCTAAAGTATTCAGGTTACCTGGAGTAGGGAGAGTACATTATTTAGAACTGGTAAATTAAATTTGGCCACTGCTGTGCTGAAAATTTTTTATGGAAGTTATCTTAGGAATTTACTGGCAGAATAATGTTGTATTATTTTATATCTCTCATTTGCTGGAGCTTAAACATTTTACAGAAATATAGCAATTAATAATGTTCCATCTGCTCAGGGAAGAAATACCTGGTAGATGTAAGAAAGACACAAATACTTTCCCTCATTAGAAAAGTCAATAGCACAGTGACTGCCGGTAACATGAAGGAAAGCAGCACAAAGACCTGAACTACAAATTTACTTAGCTCTATGAGTGAGTGCAAGGTGCCTTTCAGGGAGTAGCTAGATTTTATGCAAACATTTGAAAGGAGTCTGTTTTATACTGGGACCAGGAAAACAGTGAAATCTCAAAAAAATTTCACAGAATGAAAAAATACCTTTCCTACCAAGCTACTTCGTGTTGTTAGCCTCAAGATGGCAAATCTGGCACTAGCAGTAGGGTGTAGTTTATCTTCATGTAAACAAAACATGAGAGGAGTAATGATGTCATGTGTTATAAACTTATGGGACAGATTTATAAGAGAAGTGAAGGGTACTGATACTCACCTACTTCAAGAATACTTCTCAGTGTTAAAGGAGAAAATGACCGCTATATGCAAGGGTCAAGGGAGGGAAGACATTAGCCAGCCTGTTCTTCATTAGAGACACTGTCTAAATTGAAGATTCAAATGCTAGGTGAGGACCTGATTTATTTATCCTTTACCCCTTCCTTCCCACAAATGGGTGAAGTGGTCACATAACATGCTGCAAGTTATGTGAGGAAAGAGCTACCATGCTATTAACCAGATGGCAACTGCATTCACCTCTACTTACTCAACAGCAAAAGAAAATTATTCTCCTCTTCCATTTAGGATCAGTCCTTTTTTTCAGAGTAGTACTTCTAGCTTCAAGAGTCAGTCAGAATGTTCTCAATACTTTTAACCAAAAGAAAATTAACTTTTCACCTTAACAATATGTATAGCCATGCTTGTGTGTGTTTATATATAAGGTTTGCTTTCCTCAAATGACTGAGAATCTTCGGGGAGAAAAAAAATATCTTTTGCTTTATGTTGCTGCTTTTTACTTCAGGTTTTTGATATTTCCAGGAAAAAAAATTAAAAAAATATTTTTTTTAATTTTTATTTTCCACAGACACGTTAATATTTTTGTAGTAGAAAAAAAGAGACATTTCTCACCTGCTTTGTAAAGTGTGTAGAAGAAAAAGGATCTACTTTTGTCTCAGGCATTTGAATAGCACTTCAGTACAAATGGAGAATATTCCTGCCTATATGAAACAGGGTAGCTGAGATTAACAATTCTTGTTCATTTTACTAGTCAAAAACAGTGCATGCTTCTCCCATCATCTGCAAAGAGGGCAATGTGCAAACAGGAAGACTGGGATTCTGACTATGCACCAACCAAGCTGACCAGTTCAGCCATTGTGGGAAGGAAGGGGTAAAGAATAAATAAATCAGGTCTTCATCTAGCATTTGAGTCTTCATTTTAGACCGTCTCTCTGATGGAGAACAGACTTGCTCATGTCTTTCCCTCCATGACCCTTGCATACAGTTGGGATTTTTTCCTTTAAGTTTTGAGAGAAGTCATGGAAGCAAATGGCTTAGGACAGCATCTGCAGGTGGTTATACCAGTTAGCTCAGAAGTGAAAGGAACTTGCTGTTCTCATAACTGATCTGCCGATGGAACTGGGAAGAGATACTTGGAAGGAAATGGCTTAAAAATTTGCGTTCAGTTTTTTGCCTTATTCTCTTAACTTAAGCCTGTTCAAACTCAGAAAAAATAAAGACAAGCTAAGGGGATTGTTGTTAGAGTTTCTGAACAATGTTTTTGACAAGGAGATGGTTGGTCAAAAGTGAAGCCAATTACAACATTACAGTGTGTACAAAGAACACAAAGTCCATATTCACTCCAGAACTGCATGCTGAACTTATATATGAATGCACCCATTGGGAACTGAAAGGCTTTTCTTCTTCTTGTTACGTGTTTGCTATTTTGCCTTTCTCCACTTCATCTATTAGTAAATGGGAGAGTGCCAGAGGTGCAGAGACTTGCAAGAGAATGACCAGGGAGACTACTGGCATGCAGCCCTGGAACACTGTCATTGGAGGCAACAGATTCACTCCAGATTCAGGCATATTCCCAGTGCACCCAAGTTTAAATCATTGTCATCTTAGTTGCTGTATCTGATCAACGGAGTTTGACGGGTATCTCCTGGCAGCAGTTCATTCATGATGCCTGTTTGAATCTGGGGTTTATGAATTTATTGTACTGATAATCTATGGAGCCAGAATGACCATGCCGATTCCTCAAGTGGGTGGGACAAATCCAGGTGTTGTTCCTTTTCAACCAGAATTGTTAAGCTATGACAGCACCCCTCTGGTCTGTAGTGTAACAATATGGTGGCTTTCTGTAAAAGTTTGAGCTCTCAGCTACAATTTATTGCTTGCTTTATGAATGATTTATTACTAGACATTACATGATTGTGTACCTGGGATGGTCCAGAAAGTTATTTAATTTCTTATGAAGCAGATGGAATACATTACATTGAACGAAAGCTAGCACTAACATTTGTTTTGTTCAATCCTGGAGCCAATTAACATTTTAAACTGGAGGCTTCTGAAGGCAGAGGACACAGATGCAGAAGGACACAGACACAGAAGCCATCTTCAGTCCCTGTACAGGCATCCATGATATCACCGATCCTGCCCATTCATTTAATCAAACCATTATGCTTCCTCATGCCCTTTTATTGTATCAGACATTATTTCATTTTGCCCTAAAACACTTACTTACACAATTTAGGAGAAAGGAAGGATTATTTGGAGGATGGCTATGAGAAACTGAGGCTTAGTTGCCTGCACTACCACAGGCTGTTTGCATGATTTTTTTCAAGCTAGTTAAGGTATCTGTGTCTTAATCCCCCATCTGTTAAATTGAGAATATAGTTGTTTTCAACTTCACAGCAATGTTGTGAGGCATTTGAGATTATTAGTTTCTCTGATACAGTGGGACTTGTAACTGGGGCTTGATGAACAAAGGAATACAGGAACTTAGGGGGAAATTTAGATGGGATTTAGAAGCCTAAATCAAAGAGTGTGCTTGATAAAAGAAGTCCATGTAATAGTATAGGCCCATAGAGATCTTTCTTTTGGCCAGTAGTCACTCAGGCATGTGTATTTCTGCCACTGGTGTACTCAGAGTTACCAATGTCTTGACTGAGATGAGTAACTCAACATTTTGTTCCTACTTAAAATCATTTGGAATTCAAAGATTAGGACAAGAACCCTAAAACCAAAAACGTATAACAAAATTACAACACTAAATGCAAGGCACAGCACAGCCATCCAAAAATTAATCTGCTGGATCTAGGTTTTGTATCCTGCCTCAGGGTTAGCTCGTGCGCAGAGGAAGCAGGAAATGTAGACATAGTGTTCTTCTCAGGTTATTGGGGCTCAAACATACATCTTCATGCCATGAATCTCCAATAACCAAGCTATAGCAGATATTGAGGTTCCCTCTCCCTTTTTCACAGAAGTTGTACCACCACACATAAAATAACACAAAGGTTTCTTGAGGCAAATAGAAAACACAAACAAGGAGAACTTGACTTGGTAACACACTGATGGATGCTTGTTCTTGTGAGGGGGAGTATTGGTTTTGGTATATTCTATTACAAATATTTTATACTTAGACCTAAAGATACAGCATATTCTTTGAAACTGGGGTCCATAGCTCTGCTATCAGAGATACAGTCGAAGTCAGCGTTGTTCCTGCAAGATTTCTCTGTTCTGCAGAGCCTGGCACTTTCAACTGTAACACTATGAACAGAAGAGCCTTATATCTTCACCCAGCTTCTCATTTATTCCCATGTAAGGAGAAAAGATTTGAAATTTTCAGAGCAGGTCTCTCTCCTTCAAAGTGGGTTCTCTGTTAAGCAGGCTGCCCTGGTGGTTTCTATCAGCTGTACTTAACCATACTCAAAAAATGAGGCAGTCTTAGGTAGGCTTTTACAAAACGCTTATGACAAAAGCTGTTAAGGGAAGAGGCAGTATTTTAGACAAACCTCTCTCTCTAGTGTTTCTTACTCACTGCAGTCTTGTGTGGTCTATTCTTAGGTTCCTGTCTTTCCAGCATTAGTTCATATCTAACTTCATATCTAAGTCCCTTTGCTCAATTAAGCCTTACGAAAGTAAGCACTTGAATTATTTCACTCACCTGTAGTAAAACCTGGCTGTAAGCACTTGAAACGTTTATTTTACCAGCACTGCCTAAACTTTATTTATTTGTATCAGTGTTCCATGAGTTCATTAATCCTTGAGGCCTTCTCATAATAGCATTGTCCCCACTAACAAAACATATTTCAGCCTTCAGATCTTACGTTCCTGTTAGCCCAAGTGTGGCAAGCAATTCCTCTTAATCGTTCTTTCCCTCATATGCTTCATAACTGGCTTCAGCCTATTATTGCTCAAAACTATCTCTAAGGACATAGGAGCTCTTCTCTCAGCTTTTTAACAAAGTTAAAAAGAAGTCCACCTATCTCAGACACATAATGAAGGCAATGAACACAAAATGAACATAAAATCGCCAAAAACCAATATGTGCTTCTGAGCACCCAGTGAAGGAGATTTCTGCCTAGGTGCCCTAAGGTTAGGCAAATAAAATGTCCCCACAAAGGTTTTCAAAGTCATTTCTCTTTTTCCCATATCTATCTGAAGATCTGCTTTAGGCACTTTAGCGGATGGGTTTGTTATACATCTACTATTTAAGAGGACATGTCACTACTGTCATGGGCTAAGAACGTTCAAGGGTGAAAAGAAACTTCTTATCAGCTGCTTTAAATAGGCAAAGAAAAATATCCTACCCATAGCTGGAGGGTGGAAATGGTTTAAGTGCAAGTGTCTACTGCCATTTTATATCCTCAGGGATATTGAAGACATCACTATGGAGCTGGCTATTATGACCTGAGACCTACAGGAAGCTCTTCTATAATGGCAACTGGATGGCCAAACCAATTCATGCAGCATCAGACCATGCACGGGACAAATAAATCTAGCTCCTGGTTATTTTCTGCAGTAACAGATGGCATGGAACTCCGTGCTTTTCTGACTCCTTTTGGGGAAAGAGAGAAAACTCCACTCTTTATTTCAGAAAAAAGGAACGTGTCTACAAATACGAGACCAGTTCAGATCTCATGGGTCAATTGCAAAGACTTGCATTGGTAAAGGGCTGGTCAGTGGTGGTTTAAGCACTGCCAGAACAGTCAGGCTACGGAGACAGAAAACAGAGCAAGGAAAATAACTGGTATCATTCCCCTCTGCTCTGTCCTGACCGTGAGAAACAACAAGTTGGCATCTATGTTGGTAGGCTGAATTTCATCATAACCAGCTAGTTTTTCTGTAAAGCATTTTACTACCTAGGTCTCTTTCTGTACCTCCTACTTCTGTTGATCTAAGAAATGAGCTTCAAATTTACTAGGCACTAATTTCTACCTTTAGATTAAGGGAAGTTTAGCATGAAATTCTTCTCAAACATCACGATTTTTCTAAAGTAGGTGTCTATATGCTCAAAAGTAAGGGTCACAGTGAAAATATATTCAGTTGGATTTAAACTGAGTGTTAAAGCAGCCTGCTATCTAAAATACAGAGCTAACATAAGTGTCTTGTGCTATAAAGTTCACTCAGCTTATATTGCTGTCCAGCCTAGCTCATCATGGTTGGCAAGTACTTGTTTCTCTCATTCTTCAAGCCGTATTGGTACTGTCCTTCTTCCAGCAAATGTCAGTGAATGCCTTCACTATGTCTATAACTGTTTAAAAATCTTTCCAATCAAATCAGAGACATCCTCAAGTCAGTTTAATTTTCCCTGGCTTTCCTGGAGAGGTGGAGAGGTGAAAGCACAGCAGGAGGCTAACATTCAGGAAAATCAGGTTGAAAAGCATATCTGAGAAACTAGGAAAACAGTAGGAGCAGGGAGGTGAAAACTTTAATTCACAGAAAAGAAAATGGGAACAGAAGAGCCTTAATAATTACTTACATAGTAATGGAATAAAAAAAGACAGAGTGTGAACTCTTAGAAACTGAGGAACCAATATGACAACAAATGCATGTAAAAGAGAAAAAAGGAAGCAGTGAAATGGCACTGGGCAGCTTAGTAAACAATTGTCTTAATAAATGAGATGCCTAAAGTTTTAAAGAAAGTTTTAAACTTAAGGTTTTTTTTAATATTTTATTAAAGGTGTTTTCTCTGGGAACTCAACGATGGTCAGTAAGATCACTCCATAGATGCTTATGGAGAACTCCTAACATAGCAAGGGTGATGTAGGCAAAGGGAGAGTTTGTATAATGCAGTATAATAGCACCATACTTTTTACGACAGTGGGTAAAATGGAGTTATACTACTGAAGAAACTCTTCAAATGTTTCTTTTGAAACCTGTTGCTAGTGCAAACCTTCAAATGTAATGGTATCCTTTTACCTTCTTCATGACTTCAACATTCATTTTGTCATAACCTGCAGTTTCACAAAGGTAGCATGCAAACTGGGGCACATTAGGAGAAGGAAGGTGAATATGAACATGATGTCATTGGTACAGTTAAGAACAACAAAAAACCATTTAGCACACCAAGCCTCTAAACTGCATTCACAGCTTTGGGTAGACATCAGCCAGCCTGAATTTGGTTCACGTTCACGCCAGATTTATTTTACTATGGTTTGGATACAAAAATTGAGTGAAAGTAGGGCATTTCTAAGACTCAAACCCAAAGCTTAAAGTGAAACTTGGAGCGTGTGAACCTTTGCAGCTTGAAACCAAAGAAAATGTTTGCGTGAACCCTTGCTAAGCAAGCCCGCTGTGTTTCAGAGAAGCTCTAATAAAAACCACACTGCCATGAATCACTGAATATTCCGTACTTTGACTTGGTAAATTTATGTAAGTTCCATGACAGTCCTTTTAAAGAGTTCATTTTTCACTGAGCTCTGAGCCAAATCATGAAGTCGTCGATGAGTTTTCCTAAATCCTTACACAGCCTAATCCTAGTAAAGTTAGAGGGAGATTTGACTGAATAGGGAGAAAACAAAAACTGAGTCAGGGTTTGGACTTTGGTACAGTAGCTTGAATTTATAGTTTATTTTTAAGAGCTTGAATAAATCTATCTCCACTAATGTGTATTAAACACGAACAAGTTAAAGAAAACTGTTCAAAAACTAGTGAAAGACCAAATTCAGACTGTTTTCCCAACCTGCTCTCAGTCATGTTTGTACACATCATGAGAAGGTCTTTAATGACATAGCTAATGCTATTTTTTTGTCACAAAACTTCTTCATTCGGTGTCAGGACTGCTCTGGGCACAGATAAGTACTATGTAATTAATGAAGGTATTTTCTGCTGGATTATCTGCATTTTTTTTAAGCATTGAAAGATATATAGTGAATGGGATGCATTTTCACACAGAGCAGACTTCTTAAAGCAGCTGAGCATTTTCTTCCAGAGCTAAATTTTCCCCTATCTCTGCTCTCAGTTCCACTGATGCCAGGGAAGATAATTTTTGCCACCTTCTCACAGCTGATCAGTAATTATGTTCCTCTTTATTCTAAATTGAAACACTGGGAAATTCTGAGAATTGGTCTGCAAACTGAACGTCCTAGCAGCTCTCTTTTCAACTCATTGCAACACCCATACCAAAACTGACAGCATGAGCCTTCCCTGGTTCTGCCTTGACTTCATGAAAGGATGAACTCTGGGTGTGCATCATCTCTCCCTCCAAACCCAACTCAGGCAAGACCAGGCCCAGGACTAATAACACATTGCAGAATGCACCTCTCCGACTTCACCTCTCTGTTTTCTTGCCCAGCAAAACCCAGGTTTCTCCTGCAGTAAAGTCTTTGCAGTGTCAAGCTCAGCTCACTGTTTTCATGGTCTACAACCTCCTCTTTGCCTTCTCACGCCTTCCTTTAATCTTTAATTTCTCCACACCATCTGCCTGGCTTTCAGCTCCATTTCCAATTCCTTCATCATATTTCAGTCTGTTTTCTGCGTCAATTCCAGTCATAGTTCCCACCAACTCATCCCAATTTCCCCAGTGTCATTTTTTCATATCCCACCACCACCACTTTATTCTGTTTTATTCTGTCTTCTCATGATTCAAAATCACACATCTGAAGACTCTCTTTTCTACTCTGCCTGATTGCCTTCGATGAGCTCAACATGGCTTTCATACTTTTGGAGGTTGGCACCCCATCTGAAAGTAGCCATAAGGATGGGAGTTGGGGGGAGAAGGTGGAATCCAGTTTTGTTTTTCTTGCTGAGGCAAAGAAGCAGCGTGGGGAAGCACCTTTCATTGACATATTTCAAAGTCTGTCTAATTGGTTGTCTGTAGGGGTTTCTCGTGTCAGTACAAGCCAAAATGTTCAAGCATGATCGATAACTATGTGTTCTCTGGAGACCCTAGAAGCTAAAACTAAAGATACTGCTACTGAGAATTGTGAACTGATTTTCTTGTTGTTGTTATTTTTTTCCCAAGAGCTCATCACTTGGGAAAACATGGGTTGATTCTCCAGAGGTCAGCAAGCACTGCACAGATGCACAGACACACATGAGCCTCTACTAGTTCTGACTTCTTATGTACAGAGCACAAGGACGCTAATGCTACTTAAAACAATAAGCAGAAGTTATTAACATTAAAAATCCCACGCTTTTTGTGTTTTTTCCCCCCAGCTCACAGTCTGAAAGGCCTGAATGATTTGATTGGCAGTTACCAAAAAGTCAGCCTGAGGCAGGCAAAGTCATGGAAAATTTCAGTTCAAATGGTTAATATTCTGGCAAAGTTATAAGCAGCTGAAAACTGTATTGTATAATGGCACATATCAGACGACCTGAGTAATATGGAGTGCTACCAGCCAGACCTATAATTAGAACTGGGCAGGAATCAGTTTTCCCATAGCCTCCAACTTTTTTTTCAGTTGTACATTGGCACAAACCCAACAGCTTTTGAGGTTTTCATGGAAAAAGAGAGAACAAACCCATTCCTATTTACCTGATGATCAGAGAATTCACCTACACCCTCCATTTGCTGGGGATGAGCCCTGACTATAGGTCTTTGCATGAATTTACATTTTTTTTTCTTGGTATAGCTGCTTCACTTTGTATATTTATTACTCATTGATCCAGAGAAAGCCTCTAAAGCTCAATAAACAAAGATAATCTTGTGTCTCATTCTCATGAAGCTTGATGCTTAAATGCTTTTATGGTTCCAGACCTTAATCTCTAGTCCAGCAGTCAGGAGACTCCCCTGGACTGTTAAAAGTCCAGTGAGAGTTAGGCTGATCATGAACTAAATGAATTCCCAGGCTTCCCTTCTCACTCAGAAATGGGGCTTGCTTTTTTGTGGTTTTAACCAGAAATTTTATCCCTGACATGAGGAATCTTTCCTATGCAGTTTTGGCCAAATCTGAAAGTTCAGCTTCTGACAGGTCAATGCAGTTCCAAAAGAATTTGTGAAACAATTTCTAGAAACCATTGGAAAACAGAAAAACAGTGTTCTGAAATCTGTGAGTGTAGTGCCAGGGACATCACAGTGTAAAAACTGTCATGTCTGCTTTGGCACCACACACACATTGCTGCCTCAGTAGAGGTCATTCTGAAGCTTTTTGCTGTTGTATCTGAGTGAGATTTAAGAAGTTTAAGTTAATAAGTAATAGCAAAGTTATCCCTGTGAAATGAAACCAAAGCCCATCAATGTTCTGCATTTGGTTTGGATGTTACAGCTGGATGCCTGAATTCCTGGGGAAGAAGCCATGAAGACAGCAACTTCTACTACTGACCCCAGTGCTTCTACCACTCCCCATGGTGTAGTGTACTTCTGTTTTGCCCTAAAATTTTCAGGTAAATAAACACTACAGCGCTAGTGTCCAACATACATTCATTATTTCTTTTTCCCCTATAGTCTCACAATAAAACACAATAAAAGCAAATACATTATTATTGATAGTCTAATAGAGGAAAACATGCACAGAAATAAGAAAGTCAGCATTGTACAGAAACTGTGAGAAGAAAAACAATGAGCATGTTAGCGGTCCAATATGTAATAAAACCTCCTTCCCAGAGGAAACTAAGTAAAGAATCACATTATTAGCTGGACAAGCTTAGTAATGTCATGAGTCTCTTCGGAAGCAATGATGGTCATTTTGTTTTTCTCTGGTTGCTTAAATATGGTGCAGTATATTATATGATTTCTGTAACACTGGGGAAAGTTTGAGGCCTCTGACAGCTTGAGTTTGGAGAGTGCATTGCTGACATCTGGTGGAAATGTAGTTTAAAAACTGTAAAACTTTAACAAATGTTTATATTGTCACAGAATAATTCCCCTTATATGAGGATATTTAGCAGACTCTGGAAGATTAGAACTGTAGAAAATGTGGACGATGGGAATATGTAATTTATGAAATCTAGAAAATGTGAGCATTTTTCTGCTGTTTGTTGGTCTGGGATTCTGGGCATGCATTTTCATTGTTTTTTCACTAAACTCTTTCAAAGGTCTTGGGTCTACCCCAAAACAAAGTACGCATGAACTCTCAAACAATCTGAATATTTCTATGGTTGCATCTAAAATGTTTATGGACAGCTTTACAAAGATCTGCAATAAGAATATAAACAAACAACTGTATAATAAAAATCTTGCTTTAAATGAACTTGTAGGAATGAATAATGTATCCTGAAAATAGTCATAAAAAAGAAAAAAAAATACCTATTTATGTCCCAGTTTAATGCAAATTTACTTCAGAGAAGGGTGACAAGTTTCTTGGTTTTGTAAGTTTTAAGTGATTGCTATCCCATCATCATGCAAATAACAGCTAATAATAAATTATGCTCTTTCCCCATCCCAAAACTTCAAAAAGAATAGACACATTTTCTCAAACTTTCATGCTTCTTGCTGACAAACTAAAACCCCAAGAACCGAAAAATTTTCTGCTTCCAAAACTGAGAAAGAAGGATCTTTTTTTCAGAATCCTTCCATCCTTGAAGGAAAATCATTGTCAAAAATAATTATTTTATATTTTCAAATTACAGATAGACAATTTTCAGGTATCTGTGATAAGACAGTTCTAAAAATATTAAAATTCTATGTAGTTCTGAATCTCAGAAAAGATGAAAGTTTATATTTATGCACAGCTATTTGCTGTTAAAGTCCCTACATCATATATTCTGTCTCCAAAGTAGGGCATATAAAGTGTGTGTGTGTGTGTCCCCAAAATTTTATCTATCTGTTTTGTAAGCAATTGGAATTTCTTAAGCCAGCATCTGTGTATAACTGTACATCCCACACACACATCACTACCCTGACTGTTTATAGCAGTATTTAATATGAACTGGTTGTCTGCCAGACTCATGAGGTAGTTGGAGTTGTGCTGGAATTACAGAAGTTGTGAAATATTTAAAAAATTGGATTTTGACTGTTATTTAATGGCAAAAGAAAACAATACAGTCGGCATGGGAATGCAAAAGATTTCAGCAGTGATTGCTGTGTTTCAAAATGCTGGTAATGACAGATGTTACCAGGGAGCCTTGCGCACAGCAGGGCAGAATGCTGATGGAGAACAAAACCAGAGCCTGCTGCCAGGAATGAGACAGCAGCAGGTGGACGAATCTTCCATATACGACAGTCCCTGACAGCCTAGGGCCCAGCTATGAGTGCTGGGGAATTGTTCTTCCTCAGCAGAAGGGTAGTGTGCTATGTGTCATTATTTTTCAGATTGAATGAAAGCACAGAAGAATGGGTGAGCTGAATTTCACATTGCAAAAATCAAACTGGAATGAATTTCTCTCTGGTGTAGCCCTTCTGGAGCCAATTGAGTTTTGCTAGCAGAGGATCTGGCTGAATGAGTTTAGAGGGAAGGTTAAACATTTTTCTTTTATTATCCTACCCTGTACCATTACAGGGTCCTTTTGCTTGGCTAGCCTAAAACCAATTCTAATGCTAAAATAATTAGAAGGCTAGTACATTTGCTGTTTCTATATGAATAGTTCATGACATATGTCTCTGTGGAAACCTTTTGTACATGTTAGATACCGTCTGTCAGCCATATTTTTCTCTAATTCTCTTTGCTATTTTTAATATCATTTTAACCTTTTTATGTACATTCAGTCTGTGCTGCTGCCAAAATGGTATATTACAGGTTACACAGTTAGCAATACCTAGAGCTAAGGTTGCCAAGAATCTTCTACAGTGTAATACTATTTCCAGTTGCATATAGCTTTTCTGAACTTTAACAGTATAGGCATAAAATATCTCATGTTTCTCTCAAACTAGATCTTAATTTTGACTAGCTTAGCAAAAATGGTTGGGTTTCTTGTTTTGTTTTTTTTTTGTAAGACTAGAGTTAGATAAAAAAGGTTTGTCAGCTGTCAATATATTTCTCAAATAATTTGTCTCTTAGAAACTGCACTGCTTTGGTGGTTTACCATTCAGCCTTCCATTCCCACAAGACTGCTAGAGCATCACCTTACAGGCTATTATCAGGGCTTGAACCCTGAGCCACTTTTTATTCCCAGGTCTCAGTGTAGGTCTAAGTTGTGTGTGTTCTTTCTGTGTAAGTTCTCCAGGAGAACTTTCCCTTGCCACCCACACAGCTAAAAGTCTTTCCCCCCTCCCAGCATCTTGCACTTCAGTTAAAAACCTAATTCTCTTTTTGGCCTGCAACAATCTTGCTGTTCAGAAGGTTTCTGCAAACACTAGTTGCTTGTATTCCTTTCTTTACATCCTCCTGTTCACTGCTTTTCTCAGTTAAGTCAGTTTTTATTTTGAATGTCTTTGCTGGCCTACCTTTCCATTCACTCCCAAGCTTCTCAGGCAGACCATTGAGTTATTTGGTTATGCCTGTGCCTATTGGGATATTATTAAGCAGACTGCTTTGGATGATTTTCTACATGTTGCCTTGTGCTCCCTGGGATTGCTCCCATGAAGTTCTTCCTTTATCCTTCTGCAAGTCTGCTCTATACTTTCTTTCCCATGGCACAACCTCATGAGGACAAAGCAAAGCAAAGAGTGGCTATTCTGGACAAGGCCTATGCTGCAGTTTTGCAGAGGCTGCTGCAAACGATGCAGTCAAATGCTCTTCCATCTCTTCTGACTCCCATTTTTTTGATCTATGCATGGAGGATGAAATGCTGAGCAATTTTGTGTGTATGTGAGGATTTTATGTGCAGCAAAAGTTGTTCTGGTTGACCTGAAACTTCAGGAACCAAGTCATTAGTTGAGTCAAAGTTAGTGACTAGTCTGGACAGAACGAAAATCTTTAAAAAATCTTTAAGCGGTTAATTCACTGGTTTCCTAAAGTAATCCAAACGCCTTTTACAAAAGGGATAGTAGAGAGCGCACCCACACACTGATGATGAGGATCATAGCACCTCAGCTATGACAACCTAGATTCAAATATATTCCCCGCTCGATTGGAAGTACTTTTTAAAATTTTCCTCACACAATTCTCTTGTTCCATATGTATGCCTCAAATCCTAGGCAACAGAATAATTCCATTTCTGACTTCATTCAGAGTTAATTCCATCTAAACAGGGCAACTTCAGGTTGGCAGGCTGAGACAAAGAAATTCTTCAAATGTCATCACTCCAAATGTCCCCCCCTTCCTTCTTCTTCCCCCAGCTTTATATGCTGAGCATGACATCATATGGTATGCAATATCCCTTTGGTTAGCTGGGGTCAGCTGTCCCAGCTGTGTCCCCTCCCAACTCCTTGTGCACCCCCAGCCTACTCGCTGGTGGGGTGGGGTGAGAGGTAGAAAGGCCTTGACTCTGTGTAAGCACTGCTCAGCAGTAATGAAAACATCCTTGTGTTATCAACACTGTTTTCAGCACAAATCCAAAACATAGCCCCATATTAACTACTATGGAGAAAACTAACTCTATCCCAGCCAAAACCAGCACACTGAAGTAAAGCAAAATCTGACCTGTTGATGGAAAGGAGTAGCTTACATCGATCTATAAGAAAGAAAAAGATCTCTTCTTAGAATTGTGCCCTTACAAGGAAGGAGGGATTAGGAAAAAGCTTGAAAAATCTGATGAAACCCAGCTCCATTCTGAATTCCTTTCAGACGTGGCAACCCTAAAGGTCACAAAAATATCTCCAGAAAATACTTTTGCTTTAATAGGTGAACATCCAAAAGACTGTTGGGTTTTTTAAGTCACTTACGCAAATGTCCACGGAGTCACCTGAGAGTTCTTAAGCCTCCTTTTCTTCTACATTTTTTTACAAATTACACAAATCAATAGAGTGCTACTGTAAGAATATTCAGCATAAAATGTGTTCAGAAAGGGGCCTCACTCAAATCTCCATTGACATAAAAAAAATAATTAACTGCACACCACCACAGCTCAATAAGAAACAAACAAGAAGCTAACATTTCCAGGGAAAGCATGCTTAATAGAAATGTCATTTGCCACATGACAAATTATAACCTGATAAGAAGAAATGAAAAAAGAAATATATGTGTACACATACATCTATACACACTCACACATATATATACACATATATACACACACACACACTCTCCCCCAGCGTTCAATTGGTTTGTTGTGAAAGATACCTTTTTGTCACAATCATGCAGTGCCTTGATCTGTGCCCTATTACAAAAGATCACATCATCTCATCATGGTGACAATGTCAATGACATCCGTGGGTCACAATTCCAAGGCATGATGCTATTCCCCTTTCCGTTGTTGCATTGCCACATGATTCTTGGAAAATATAAAAACATGATAGCTGCCTTTTCCAGTTCCTAGTCTGAATCTCCTATTTAGAGAAATTCCAAAAGCATAAAAGAAACATGTGAATCATAGGAATGCCAATGAGAAAACTACTGAACTTTCTCTCCTTTTCACAGTTTACAACAATATGTTTTAGTTAACAAAATTAAGCATTGGTGACACAAGAGGAAGCTGTAAAAATAAAATGTTTTATGTATAGAACACAAGTAAGGGGAAAACTCTACTGACTATGCTCCATGTGAATATAAAGACCAAAAAAAAAAAAAAAGAAAAAAGCAAGAATCAAACCATTGCATGATGCACTTGCAGCTCTTGCAAGATGGAATTAAATCGTATTAGTATAATATTTTAAAAGTCAGTGTGCCCATTCAGTTCAGCACAGTTAATAAATAGGAACTAGATAGCATAATACAAAAGATATATGTAATCTTGAGGCAGAAGTGAAAAGGCTAAGTTTGTTTGTACAGCTCCTTTTAATTTAAAAATCTCTATGTTGTGCCAATCATCAAATCAGTGATATCACAGCAGTAACCATTAAAAAGCTTGTAACTGAGAAACATCAAACAAGATTATCTGAAGCCAAGCAACTTTTGCAGACAAAAGTCTTACTCTTGTTGCAGTGACAAGTTAAATAACACTCAGATCAGAGACAAATAGAAAACATAAGATTTCCAGGCTGTTGGAAAAAATGAGGTCCTAAGTATGACAATGAGCAGTATTAAGAAACATTATAGGTGGCATTGTTAGAACAGCTGGGGAAACTGGAGGAAGCAGATGATTGATACATCAAGGTTATCAGAAACGAAGAGGAGGATTTGATATAATGAATGACGTAGAGAGAAAAGCTAACCTGCAGAGCAACACAAATTATTAAATGAGAGAAATAAGGGTTGAAAGATACGAGAGCAGTCAAGCAAGATTTGGAGACAGATTAGAAAAAATAACAGAAGAAAAAGAACTAAAGAAGGAGAAGGGAAAACAAGTTTTATTAAATATCAACAAAAAGGCAAACTCATTTCAATGGAAGTAGGAAACTGTTAAAGCAAGGCCAGCTGTGGTGCCATTCCCAGAAGCAACATGTACCATTCCTGCTGAGAATACAAGCCAGGAAAGACACATGTCCTAGAAAAACAGAAAGCTTTTAAAATTCATCAACTGTCTGATGAGAATTTAATACTTATGTGCCGTATTACCTCAGAGGGGACATTATATACCCTTCCTCCTCTTTTCTGATCATGCTTATTTTCTGGTCACTGTCAAAGTGGAGCTTACAGTTTATGTGAACTGTTTGAGAAAGAATCTGAGTCTTGAACAACAGTTTCTCCTGTTAATAAAATGTTTTAAGATGTACCTGAGATACTGTTAGGGGATGTTTGCCTGCATATACTACCTGAAAAGTAATTCAAGATTCCTTTATATTAGAAAAGCTGCTACACCTATGGTCCATACCAATTATTCAGTGCAATGAAAAGGTTATTTACTTGTTTGATGTCTCAGAAGATAAACTTATGGAAGCATTTTAAATCATCAGTCCTTCTTATAGCTCCCTTTTCCATTCTGTTTCTTTTAAAAACATTTCAGAAGTTGGATGTCTAATGTAAGTGTGATGCCTGTAGGGGTTCCTTGTTATCTGTGATTTGAGACCGGCACTGGTTGTGAACTTTTAAGTAGCTTACAGATATCTTCAGTTAATTTTGGCTTTTCACCCATCTGAATGCATTCTAACCAGGTAACAGATTTTTTAAAGGCTATTTCATCATTGCCATTCATCAGGTGGCAGCTCCTTTGAAGAGTATAGAGAAAAACAGGAAAAAAAAAGATAGAGCATACTTCTCAGAAGGTCAGGTCCTGAATAGTCTGAATATGTTGATTTTCTCTGTGCCTTTCAAGTTTCATGATCCTCAAAGAAAAGCAGAAGGGGAAATGTGCATGTTCAGTGTTACCTCTACAGGATGAGGTGACTAATTGGTACATTTGTTTTAACGTACTTTCATGTAATTGGCTGGACATTTAGAAGTTGTATAGATTCTTCATCCAAAGAAGTCTTTAAATTGACATTCTTTTCAGTACTCTAGGTCAACTGCACTTACTAGGATAGAAACAGGAATTAATTTGGGGAAATACTACAGTGTATGTCCTGCAGAAGATCATAAAAATTGTCTCTTCTAGTACCCACACCTAGTCCTGGAGCTTAAACATTTTCTAACTGCACAACACAGTCACAGTGATGTTGCATAGCAGTTTAAGAGCAGATGCAAAGCAACCACAGAGCAGACTAACCTGCAGTATTGCCCCCAAAATCAGTCATGCTGACTAAAAACTTCTGTGACCATTCTTCTTTTACTTTTTAATTTTCCAGACTTTTATTGTCTATAGAATCCATTTTTCTCTCCAGATCATTGTAAACCATTTCATGTATTGCTGTGCAACCTATTGCAAACATCACATTACCCTGGCATCTAGTATTTCATGAGAATGATTTATAAATTCCTGCAAGTTTCTGATTCTGTATGGGAATTTGCAGTCAAGGAATCACATGTAAAGCATGAATGTGAAACTCCACAAACATGAGAGTGCTTAATTCTTCAGAACCTGGAACATGTTATTAGATCAAAACTAGTGACCACTTCCTCTTTCTGAATAAGGCATCTCTGTTAATTCAGAAGACTCAGTTGATATAAGTTAATTCTCACTTAGATCTGAGCTGCATTGTTAGAGATAATATTGCTACAGGAAGAAAATATGAAACAATGCAAACACTACATAAAAATAATTCTTCTTAAGATTAGGTCTAATGAATATTTGTAAAAACAGTTCTGTTATTCTTTCTATAAAAGAATTTCAGGGCATATCAGTCTGTTTCTCTCACAGAGGTGATAACATTTTAGGAAGAAGGTTGTTTCTTTCTGATTAATTACTTTATATGTCCCTTAACTAGATGATGTATACTCTTTACCCAATACATTAAAGATGCCTACTCCTGATATCACAGCAGCCCAAGGGACCGATACAAGCAAAACAGGCTTTCTTAACTTCTGTATCAACCTTATGTTTTAGTACAGATTTTAAATATTTTGAATCTCAAAACCTTATTTTTTCCATTTTCAAAGAATATATGATCTTGTAAATGTGAAGTATTTCAACAAAAAAGTGTATAAGGAAAACTCTGAGAATTATAAATTATGAATTAAATATCTGGCAAGCTTTGTCTTTTTATTTTGTTAAGATTTTGTTTCAGGAAGTGATCTTTATTTCTATGAAGTTAATATGTTATTCACAAATGGAATAGTTTATAGAAATGTGTCTAGTTTTTAGGAAAAACCTTTGAGCTTATCCATTGTTCATAACCTGTCCATCTTTCAGAATTTGCTATTTATTGTTCATGGCTTCTCAGAGACTGTCAGGCATGTTTTGACTCCATGGTGTGATGCAATATGTCAAAACCTAGGTTCTTGCATTCAAAGAAAAGCAAATCTCAAATAACTAAACAAGCTGAAATTTAAACAGATTGAGGATCTCTGAAAAATACATTTATACCACTCAGAAGACAAAGCATTACTGCAATGCTTTCCACTGAGTTTTACTCTGGAGCTTTAGATTTTTAAAAAAAAAGGAAGGAAAAAATCCTTTTGTCAGAGTTCCACCTGATTCTAAAGTAGACTAACATTTTGCCTAAACTGACTTGAGAAGTTTCCATTTTCCATTGCAGTATTATGTCAGATTAATTGGAGCTAAATTTCCTGGGTAAGAACTTGAAACAAAAAGTGATGTTTTCAATAGTGTAAAATATTTACTGTGTTTTTGTTACAAAACATCTCCAGCAAGTCTGAGGGAACTGAAATTCATATCCAAGAAGCCAACAATTCAGTGTTTGGGGTATCAAAACGCCCTTTAGTTCTTGAAGCACATCTCATGTTAGGTGCTGGTGTGGGACTCAGGCACTTGAGTCATTCTATTTCCCAACAAAATTCTGCTAAACCTACTGGTAAAGTGTTGTCTCCTTCCCTATATGGTGCCTGTCCAACATCAAAGGTGAGCAGCCTAGACCCTGTTGGTGAGGTAGGCCTTGCCATAACACATCAGAGACCCTACTGTTCTTAGAGCAACAGAATTTGGATCTCTTCAAGTTCACTGTCTCCTTCCCCAGTGAAAAAAGACAGGTGTACCTGAAGAGTGTGGTAACTCAAGTTTGTGCTGTCTTTCTGATAAGCAAACAGGGGAGCTAAAACCTTCCTCCCACTTCCCACTTTTTACCATCTCTGAGTGCTGAGCAGACCAGACAAATTAGGCCACGTTGTAAATTAAGCACTGCTCACGTAGGGACATGGGCTCACTGTACTCTTAAATTGTTAAAATGGTACCCACCATGGTTTTGGCCTGAGGTGATTAGCAGGGTAGGAGAAGTTCTCAGTTTAGGAGTTTGCATGGGCACAGAAGTAACTGACAGAGAGTTTGGAAGTGGCCACCATATTCTGAAGGCAAAGAGGGCTTGGCAAGTATGGACATGGTCAGAGTGTGCCTGCTGAGTCTGAGAGACAAAGAGCAGATCACAGCAGTCTCTATAAGCATAGCTATAGCCATAAATATCAATGACCAGGTAAGTAATCAATAATGCCTAGATCAAAAGCACAGAAAAAAATAGTAGGGCCCAATAGCCTCAAGTTTGTTGCCTACCACTTAGACTGCTAGCCACTGATTCAATTTGAGATGCAGCAAACTTAAATTTGGTGTTGATAAGTATCAAAGACCTCAGAGATGAACTGATCTTTTTCATGGAAAATGACGCTGGACTTGAGCTACACAAGATAATGATTTTGAATTAAATGGAAATTTAAATCATAGACATTAACATTCTTAATTTCCAAATTTTGATAAACAACGGAAACTAGGCAGTTAACTCAGCTGGACCTGAATTTGATACATGAATGTAAAAGAAGCTTTAAAGTCAAGGGTGCAAAACTTATCATGAATCTCTGTCTCAGAGAGAAAAAAAAAAAGAAAGCTTGCAGGAAGTGATTCCAGATCTGACCAGATGAATAGTCACAAAGAAAAAAAAAGGATATTAGAAATAAGCAGAGTGCCTACACTGATTAGGGGAAAAATGACTGATCATCAAAGAAAAATGCCTTAGAGGCCAAAAAATGTGGAGATAAAGTGAGAATAACAAAGAGTCAAGCTGAGTTAGACCTTGAAAAGGATATTAAAACACATAGCAGAAGATTCTTCAGCCATGTGAATAAAAAGAACAAGGGTGGAAAAAATAAGTAAGGCCAGAATGTAGTGAGGATAGAGTAGAAATTAAGAATAAATCAAGTATAGGCTGAAAACTGAATTATGCTTTAGTTCAGATTTCAATGAATGCGCAAAGATTTTGAACATGGGGGAAGAGTAAGGATGGGGAAAAAAGGTATAGAAATGGAAACCAGCACAGTCAAGGTTGAAGCACAATTTGAGATGTCTAATGTACTCCAGGAAGGAAAAGTGGAAAATGAGTATAATCCCAAGGGGGAACTGGCAAACCAAATTGCAAGTGGAGCAGCAGCTATTTTTAATAAATGCATAAAGCCCAGTTGGTGCCTAATATTTGGAGACACATCACACACACAGTAAAGAAGCTGGAGTGAGAAAGTGGTCTGAACAACTACAGGCCACCTAGATTTTAGTTCAATAATTTGATGTCTTAAAAACAATTTTTGAATAAAATAATTATTAAAGGCATGGAGGTCAATTACTGAAAGAGTTTATCTAAGGCAGGTCATGATAAACTAACCATCAATTTTCTTTTTTAAAATAAATGAATTTCCAGAAAGAGAAAACGAGGCAAATCTAAACTTTCTGGACATTGGTGAAAACTTTTAAAGTGGCCATTGAGAGATTATCAGCAAAGCCAAAGAAGATGGCAATCAGCAAAGGAACTGCAAAGCTCCTTAGGATTTGACGAGACAGGGCACTAGAGCAGCTGTCACTAGAGAAACTCCAGGTTGGGAGAAAATGGCTTTGTTTCTCAATGATCATTTTGGAGACAGAGCATTAATGTTCCCATTAATGGCTTTGATACAAGAGATCTTCCCTGAAGCCTGTCAGAGGCACAGAATTAGAAGACAGTGAATATGGAGCAACTGGGTGATATCAAGCATGGTAGGATTAGGCTGGGATTCAACAAGATAAAAATTACATTTTGGGGGGTGGGGGTGGTAAGAAGGTGACGAAGACCTTATCAGCTGGAAATTGCTGATGTGATGAAGAATTTCACCATACGAATTCTTTGCAAGATTACTGCCAAAATTATGCAGAGGTACGTAAGGACTAGTGGCATTTTACAAAGCACTGATGAGATGTTAGGTGTTATCTTGCATACAATTCTGGTAACCCATACTGAGGAAAGATGGATGCAGAAAAGGACTACCAGTATGGTCAGAGAATAATAGGTTTATTTAATTTGTCATGAGAGCTAGTTTAGCCTGGCAAATCAAAACTGAGAAGTAATATGATTACATTCTATTAATACATCAGAGAGATAAATAGCACAGAAAAAGAACAGTGATTTAAAGCAAAGGATGATGCTGGCACAACAACAGAAAAGTATAAGTTGGTCCCTGAATAAATTCAATCTGGAAATCAGAAGATTCTTATTTGTTACAGCAGTTAGATCCTGGAACAGCTTTGCAACAGGAGCAGTGGGAGCAGAAAACTAAATGCTCTTGAACTGGAGTTTGGAGCTTTGTATGAGGTGCACTGGCACTTTATTTGCATATAAGTTTACCAGTCAGGTGGCCTGCTCAGCAGATCGTTTCTACATGATGTTTATCATCCTGCTATGTATGTGTATATTCATATACATATGTGTGCATGTGTATATGTGTATATATATATATATATATATATGCACCCTCATATACACACATGCATTCACAAAACTCCAAAGCAATTCCTCTATTTACTACGTTGCATCAAAACCCAGGAAAATTATACGAATCAATAGAGTGATTATTGGGATTACCACAAGGCAATTTTTGCTTGTGAAAAGCTAGAAAGATTTATGTGCTTGAAATCCCTAGGGAGTGGTTACAAGCTGTGAATGCAGGAAATAGTTTCGGGCTCTTGTTAGTCCCTAAATGACAAAAAAGGAAATGCTGATGGGAGATGCTGGCTTAATTCAAAACTGCATGTTGCCTCTAGGCAATTAGAAAGCACCAAGCTGCTTCTTTGAAACAAACTAGACCCAAAGCTTTTGAATTTTACATATTATCTATTAAAAACAGCTATTGACAGTACAGGAAACATGAAAATCTAAATAGCAGGAATGAAAGGGGAAATACAAAAAAAACTAAAGTCTATTTCTCCTGTTCTTAGGCAAAAAGTCATTCTGTACTCAACTGGATGCAGATGCAGCGTTGATAGAGAGAAAATCAGGTCAGCAACGCTCTTGCTGTTTGATTCTAGTACTGCTATGCATAAAGCAGAAATCATAAGGGTTGTGTGACTTAAATTCACTCCCAACGTTATTCCCTGTGAATGAAGTCAACTAGCATGGAACAGCCCATATCTGTACCACTGAACTCTCTTACCTTCCAAAACAGTGTGGTGGCATCCAAAGTGACTCTTCAGGGGGCTTGCTGGCCCACCCTAACTCCCACACCTCCCCAGGAATTGTCTGGGAGAATGCTCATTGGCCTGGGTCAAAACCATGCCAAGGACTCTGCTAACAATTTAACAATATATATGACTGACTGACTTCCAGTACCCCAGGAATGTTCTCTGGAGCTGCTTAATTTATGAGTACAGATATAATCAAGGGGTACTGTTGCCCCTTGTTCCCTTGATCCCCTAGTAAATCTGCTCCAGCAACAAAGACAATGTGGAGGCCAAATCAGAAATGCAGTAATTTTCCTAACTATTACTTAAAAAGGTAAAATTTCTCTACAGTGCAGCAATAAGAAAATCATCTGGATCCAGCATGCCAAGGAAATGCATCATATTTGAAACTTCAAGAGGCTTCTCTACAGATGTCTGACCAAAAGGGGTCAAACTCATTCAAAGCCTATAGCGCATGGATTAGGGCCTTTGACTGATGAGAATATCCACAGCACATGTTAGAGCTGAGGATCCTTGCATGCCTTCTGTGGCTCATGTCAGGATTTTGGATGGGTCTAACTACAGGAATATTTGGTTTGCATGTGTACACGTGGGCGCCCAAGCAGAAGAGCAATGAAATGGGATTGACAAGCCTTTTTCATTTTCCATGGAAGAAGGTAAAGAGCCACAACTAACAAACCACTTCCTGGCTTTGGACAAGCCCCCATGGTATCGGTGACAGTGGATGACTGTGACCATAGCAGTAGTGGCAATGGCAAAGGGACTCATAGGATGCTCACCTGTAAGTCTTCATCCTACTGCAGGTGCTCTTTGTCTGTGTGTACCCTTCCTGTGCAGCGGGTACAAGGCCAGCTGGAAAACAAAAAACAATATTCTTTTGTTATTTCCACAGTGTTCAATCTGACTTGTTTAGGTGCCATCAGAGCTTCTGCCTTTTGTTGTGATCTCTGTATCAGTGGTTTCAGTTTGCTGTCTCAAGGAGAGTGGACATTACTATATTTCTCTGTGCATGAAGAACCTGTCAAAGACTTTAGTTAAAGCTAAGTACAGTCTTAAGAATACAAGGCAAAGATCCATCTATGATGAGACAGTGTTTCCTTTGTCATGGCCCACATTTTTTTCCTTTTTCCTGAGGACAATCATTAGCTGTTAATTTCTACTATGGCTTCAAGACTCCTCCTTCATCTCTGCCAATGCTTTTGTGTTCCCTTCATGAGACATACTTCCATGTCCTTGCAAAGATACACATTTTTCTCCTCAAGCTTGCTCTGTTTACCCAGTGGAAGTCGCATGTGCTGGGGCTTTGTAGACTCAGTAGATGTTTTGGTGTTTATTGAAGTACTGGAGAGGTTAAGAGGTTCTCTGCCTTAAGTGCTGACATTGTTGTGTTTCACACTTCAAATTAAGCAGCTAAGCCACATATATTTTGAATTATTTACTGGAAATGATAGCAGAAAAATCACTAAGTAATGAAGAGAGGCATGCATTTCAAGTGCTTTCACTCTATTCCACCAATGCATCTCAGTCCAAGATCAAGGACAACTGGAAAAACCCTGAGAATTGTCAGTTGCCCTTCTTAGCACTGCTCCTAGATGGAGATACAGGAGAGTCAAGCACCTAGTCCACTTGTCTGTGTCTCAGGATACCTGACTGCCTCTGACTTGCTGATGATGGGGCAAATTATTTGATATTTTTATTTTATTATATGATATGTATATATTATCACATATGAAATAAAGATAATGGAGCTTTTGTACAGCAATTTGGGATCTATAAATGCAAATGGCACTAAAAATTAAAGATGACTACTTACATTGACATTATAGTTCTTTTGTCAATAAAGATAGCTTCTGACTGAAAGGGTTTCTAGGATTAACTTGATTAGTTCCTTACACTGTTAGCGCATATAGGATCCATTTTCCATATCTTGAAGAAGAAGGAGAAATATTTGTTCATAAACAAAAAAGTAGATATCCTGTTCTGGTTCAAAATCCATTTCATGTCGAATAAAAATAACATTTACATACAAAAGAAAAAAAAATCTCTTTCTCCTTCCTTATAAAAATGATTACATCAGAGTCCTGTTACAATTGTTTGAGAATTTAGGGAAGCTAGTGATTATTTTTCTGTACTCTCTCCAACTAAAATGTTGTGTTCTTCACAAGTAGTCCTTTTCCCATTGGTGTGAATCCCAAGAGTGCATTAAATAATACACTTCTAGTTGTAAAACAGATGGAAAAGTGTTTAAAAAGGTGCCAGGTTTATTTATGGAAGCATGAAATTGAATTTAATAGGAGAATTTTGCCAGTATGAAATGTGAACTCTCAAAACAGGAAGTGGATTTTATTGCTTATTTATTTTATTACCGGATCAGCTGCCCAGAACTGTAGAATCCTTCCTCTCAGGAATTATTTACTTTCCAACTCTGAACCAGAACATCTTGACCATCAGTTGTTACATCTTCTGGCTGCCAGATTCTCAACTATAAACATATGTGGTGCTGTCTATCTCAGATGATCTTCTGCAGATTTATATAGAGAATGTTTTAGTTTTAGATTTATTTCTTGATTTAAAACAATATGAACTGAACTGCCTAAGCCAAGGGAAAGAGAATTTCCTTTAACTCTTGATTAGTCTTTAATTAATAATAGGCTGTTTCTTTAAAGGGCTTGTGGCATGTATACATTATGCATCAAAGATACAAGAGCTAAAAGTCAGTGGGCAAATTATTTCTTCTCTGCACCTCCAAAGGATGCCTAGTGAAAGAACAGGTGCTATTCAGCTTCCAAAAGGTGAGTAGCATTTGGGAAAATTGCACAGGGAAACAGTGTCCCATGTTTTCTGGGGACAGGCTGAGCTCGTATACTCGGATGGAGTTGAATAAGGCTGTTGACAGCTGGAGCCAGTCTGTAAACCTGTACCTCACTGTCATTCCCTTTTCCTGTACATCTGGACAGTAAGTAGAGGTATTTGGGATGGTGAACATGCTTCCATTTTCAGTCAAGATAAAATTGTGATAACCTGGTGGAGACCACATTTAAAAAAAAAAAAAAAACTGTGGAAATATATTTTTCAGGATATTAGACTGAATTGATGAGTATGATTTTTACACCTCCAAGGAACTGGGTGCTGCAGATGCCCATATTTACTATAAGACAGCTGTATCTTGCAGACTTCATTAAGGCATACTCTCAAAAAACCCTTAGGTTATTGCTACATGTAAGAGCCTCTGAGAAGGATAAATATCTGCAGTGGTGCTCTCTATTTAGAGAAATTGAGGCTCAGACATTCCTCACTATCACAATGTAAACCAATGTCAGAACAAAGCTCGGAGTTCTGTTCCCTGAGGCCCTGGTCCAGTGTTGTCCAGTACCACAGTGCTCTCAGGCAATGTGCTAACAAAAACCTATTGTGTGCGTGCGCAATGTGCATTTGTGTTCAGCTCAGTGCTGGCACTCACATACACTCACAAATTTCTGTTTTATGCAATAACACTAAATGTTTTCAGCATGAAACTCATGCATGTGCAGTTTTGCATGGGAACTTGAAAACAAGTGACAGCCTTGATCTTGCTGCTCTCAGTTTACCAATTATGGATAAAGATTGAAGGCAATGTGGAACAACATCATGGTCATGATCCAAATCCCATACAGGAAAGACATGGTTACAATAGGCTTTGTGGCAGACATTAAATCTCCTCAAAGTAAGTGCACAAGACTTTCTTATGCCTCACCTTTGTTGTATTGTTGTCTTTTAAGTTTATTAAATGACTTACAACTGCGTCGCATCTCGTTGTGACTCTCCCCAGGACAAAGGCATATCTCCAAGATGTTCAGAGTGCCTGGGATCCAAGCGTCCAGATATTTTGAGGGTTGATGACATGGTTTGGAGAAATAACTCCTTCAAAATAAAACTTTTTTACTGAAATATGTGTCTTCATAAGCAATTGAACCTAAACATTTGTTAAAAGGAAAACAAAAGAAAGTTGACCATGTAAAAGAAAACTCATCATTTTAAGTTCCAGCTATTAATGATACTGTGAAACTCATGAGTTTTGTGAGACCTTATATTAACCATGCGTGCCATTCATCAGCTTCATTAATATGCCACAAGCACAACTTCTGACATGTATCAGAACCAATTAAGCTTATTTTTGTACTTTTTATTTCTTGGAGACAGATTGTTTGAGTTCAGAAGGGCATACAGTATCTAGCAGATCTGGAAATTCATTCAAATATGGGAGTAAGGCTCTTCTTTTAGTTCTGGCCAAAATTCCTACAAAGTTTTGTACAATGGGTTTGAAATCTCTTATGCATTTAAAGAAAATCCTTTCAACTCACTCTGGAGTCCTGCTTTATGTTTCATATTGCTTTGAACTTATTACCTCTTCACAATGTCTTGGAACATTAGTTTGGGAGCATTTAAAGCTAATGATTAAATGTATAGTGAAACAACACTTTGATGTTGCCAGAAGCAATTAATTTTCCCTATTTATACACAAAAGGTTATAAAAGACTGTGTTATGACAAATGAAATGATTCAGTGAATTCAAAGTAAGTTAACTGAATTTTAAAGGATTGTTACTACTTGGTGGAAAAAAGGAATCCATCAAGCCTTATCATAAGTCAGAAAGCTGTGATTAACTTCTGGAGTTTTGAATGCTTTTAGAATTAGAAAAGAAATTATGAATTTGTCAGCTACATAAAGCCAGCCTATAACAGGTTCATTCAGAATGACGCTTTCATTGAAAATAGCTTACTGGGTGTAGATAAATGAAGTTTATGAGCTTACAGAAGTGACTGAGAGAGACCACATTTACACATAAGTAGCCTAACTATGGTATGTTCTCTGCGCAGATGCCTGTTGAACCTTATTAACAAATGGAAAAATGTACTGTATGTTTTTACTCCTACATTTTAATAGGCAGAGCATCTCACACTTCATTGAATCCATGTGCTGGAGACAACAGACATGATTAGAATATAAATCATCCAGAGCCAGGGACTGGAAGTCAGGTTCTGCAACTCCTGAGGCTCCTTCTACCTATGAGTGGGCATACCACCCTTTTACTTCACTGGGAGCCATGCAACAGAGCGGGGACATCGCACGTGCATGCGTGCACACACACACATGTGCATACATATATCCATGCATTCTAAGACTGTGGACATGCTTAAACAGGAAGGAGTTATACACTTCCAGCCATCAAAAAAATGTGACAAATGAAAAAATGTAAAAGAATAAAATAACCAAGGAATTAAGAACTTAAAGACAGTTTAGTTTCATGCAACATAATTAATTTTTCAGTTTCTACTGAACTATAGAAAGTTTCAATTTCAGGCTAAGTCTTTATCTTATTTGTCAGTTTAAGAAATATGTTTGTTACACTGACCAAGAGATACACAAATTCTAACATGATCCTGCACAGTAAAATTTCTAAACTGATAGCAGTGGGAGAATTAGCTATCAGGAAGGAAAAAAACTGCTATGCTTTTGCCCAGGAGTCAGCCCCAAACTTTTCTGATAGTTCATAAACTGAAGGCAATAATTTGGCTTTCATCCTCGTCTCCCTTCCCCCTGCCCCTTTATCGCCTGTTAGTCTCTTCAGAATAAAGCAATGAACTTCTGGCTTTTACAATGAGTTAAAACTATTTGACGAACAGAGCTTAGATTGTCTAACACATAGATTGTTTGCAGACCTCCAGAGCATTTAGGGGTATTATTTTTACTTTAGAAGTTACACAGTGCTAGCAAGAACTTTTTCTTTGAATGCCAGGATCCCAGTGAAGGAAAACCATGAAGGTTTTTAGAGATCAGTTCAGTTGTATTTGAGACATACTTGGGAATGCAGTACCTCTATATAGGGATGGCAGACGTGTAGTTCCCACAGAAAATACTTGTCCTTCGCAGCAGAAGCTAGAAGCCAGGAAAATGTGCTTGGTCATCTCAAATACCATTGGGCATCTAGGTTTAGGTGAATGAGTTGTGCCTTAAATATACCGGCATTCAACAACTCAGCTACAATTCTCCTTAAGCTTCATAACAGCATACAGCGTCTTTGGGAGATGGGGAAGAATTATCTGCAGAAAACTGTGGCAAAAAGGAAACTTCATAAATATCCAGAGGGACTTCACAAAATAAAATAGTTACTTTTCACATTTCATTCCATTCAGTCACCTTTCCAGCTCTGAATTAGGCACCCATACTGTCTATAAAAGTGATAAAGTGCATGACTGGAAACAATCTGAATGATCATAATCTAATTAACTGGTTCAAGAGAGAATAATAAGTAGCCAGTAAGAAACTGGGAGAGAAATTGGACCTCTGTCCATAAGTCTTGTCTCTAAAAAACAGATAGATGCTAAACTCTATTTTTGATTATTAACTGGAAATAATATCCCTAGATCATCTTGTAGACATGAAAAAGCATCGACTTTCCTGTTAATGGACCAACACTTTAGGCTTTTGTCTGGAAGGTGTTGGCAGTATTAACATCTGTCTGTCTGATCATAAAAAGAGTTTAAATTTTTTTCTTATTCATAGAGAACTCTAAGTCACCATACTGTTAGATATATTCAGTCTCTCTTCTAGAAACTGTTCCTTTTTTTTTTTTTTTCCCTTTAGATCTTACTGACAGTAAGCAAGAAACGAACTCTTTTTGGGGTTCTTACCTAAGATGAGGGCGAGTCAGGCTCTAGTTTTACTTCACTGAATATTTGATTATTTATTCAAAATGGAACAGCTTCAAAAATATTTTCCTTAAAAATGTTCAAACAAATCATCTTGACATTTCCAATATTTTTTTTTGGCTGAAACAATTGGCCAAATCTGGTACAAATTTGCAGATAGTTTCCATCAACACGAAAGTGCATTTTTGAGCAAACAAAGAATTCTTCCATAAAAATTGCCTGGCTCTAATCAGGGCTGAGGCAATTTTGCACATGCCAACCAGCAGAAAATTAGGTATTGGATAAGCAAGAGTGGTGAGGATCTGGGTTCTACCTAAATCCCCTTGTGGCCTTGGTCCAAAGTGATTAGCCCCAGGTCAAACAGAAAGCCTGTAGTGAATCAAGCAAATTAAATCCAACCCTCCTGAGCTATAGGGTAATGTGCTAGTCCCAAGACCTCTCTTCTTGGGGGCTGGAAGGGAGGAGGTTATTAAATATCAACACAAAGTAACATCTTGCACTACAGAGGCCCATGGCATGATGTTCTGGAGGAGAGACAGGGGATTACACATGCCCCCGAGCTGGACCTGTTTCAAGGGAACCCACAAGAACTGTCTCTGCCAATGCCGGGAGCTGTCAGTGTCCCTTACCAGCAGGCTACAGCTTGGAAGGCCACTAAGGAGGTGTCCTGATGAACTAAAGGGCAGTGAGTTGTAGCACAAAATGCTGCTTTAATCTGGACTTGGAATTGAAGAGACTTATTTCCTTCAAAACATCGTAGAACAGAGTAATCCTCAGATTTATTTTGATTAGCAATCTGGATACCTTCTTGGCAGTGTTTATTAGATCTTAATGTAGCTCAGTTGGAAAGCCATATATTTTGCTTTCTCCCCCTTTGAATTACTGACCGTTATTGTCTCTGTTAATGAATCTGGATAATTTTAACTGTCAGATTCTAATGTAACTCTCTGAATAAATTGATTGAATTGAAGTTGAACCCACCTCTCTGTTCAAGCTAAGAATGAGCCTGAACAGAAGTCTCCAGAGTTTCCTAAAATTTCAGGGAGTTTATTAGTGGAAAACTGATTTTGAACCACGGAACCTAAAGTGACTGCATAGTTTTGGTTTCATACTGATGTCAGGTCAAAGGGAGATTATACTCCCACTGCAGCTCAGATGTGGCCCAAAGTGAATAAAATTACATCTGAATATTTCGGGGACAGATATCACTGTTCCTGGAGCTGACCTTTCACTTTATCCTCCTCCTCCTTTTGAAATACCTTTTTTAAACAGATTGGAGCACCAATAACTGAAAACTATTTTTCACTTCTAGTCATTAGAAACCTAGCGTTTGATGAGTTAGTGCCTTCAAAAAGTAGAAACCTGTTCATGTTGCAGGTAGCTATTTTAATTGCCCTCAAAGCAGAAAGTGATGCAGGAGATCTTACTTCTCAATAACTGCACTTTTCTGAAGAGTATTGTCCTTATGTCCATTCTTTTAATAGATCTTCTCACCTGTAACTGGAGGAAATGCTCCCCACTCTCGGTAAGGCTGCACATGAGTATATAGGATGTCTTGGTTATCTCTGGTCTTTCAAACACAGATTCTGAGTTACCAGTGAGAGAGGGAAGAGTGGGAAGTTCAACATACAGATCATACTCCTAAAAAAAGTGTATTTGTTGATAATCTCACTGTCTGTGCTAAAGTGATAACCCATGTCAAAAAGCACCCTGTGAGTGACTCTGGTAGTAATGTGGTTTACCTGGAGGTGAGTTTTGGATTCCTGCAGACAGTCAGCAATGAGATGTGCAGCACCATGCATGGACCTCCGTGCAGAAGCATACCAGGGACTAATGAAGGTATCAGAGGTAGAAACTCTTCTTGACACTTGCATTTGGCTAGGGTATGTTCAGATGGCAGAAGGAAGCTTCTTAAACAGCCCTACAGCAGGCAAAACCGGTCTAATTGCAAAGGACCAGCTAATTAATTAATCAATCACAGCCAGTTGCAGATTTCTTTGTTCTTTCTCCACTCTCACTGCTAGAAAATGGCTGTTTTGCTGAATCTGAGTTCAGCTATTGTCATGAGCAACTGCAGACATCAGCCCCTAGGTGTCCTGACACAAGAAATAATTCTGTGGACACTGAAGATAGGAAGAACACTCTAATTTAGGAATAAGGCTTTTAAAAAAGGATTTAGTTAATTTTCTAATCAAAGGAAAACCTGGGTCCATCAAGATATTATATTAGCAAAGAATCTGAAGAGACATGTTCCTGATGGGAGAGGAACTGATATAAATCTTCTGGCAAACAGTTACAAATAAGTCACAACTGGAGCCCCCAGAATTAAAAGTTAGTGAAGAAGCTCCTCAGGGCAGGCAGCAAAGGTCCAGATTTCAGAATTGCCAAGACAATTCACACTGGCTCGATCCTGCCTTACCTGAGTAAAACCTCTGGGATCACAGTGATCATAGTGTTGACCACCAAATTTAACTGAAGTTAGTCAAGGCCTAATTGGGAATTGTGACCCTTACTTGGTTGATTTCTGACAAGTAACACTAGAATTATTTCAGAAAATCAGAGTTTTTCTTAGGTATCAGAGCACTCTTGCTAACACCAGAACACAGCTTTACTGGTTTATTCCAGCATTGCCTGTGACAAGCATGGTGACAGGACTTTCAGGAACAGCTGAGGACAGCTTAGAAGAATCAGTCTTTATCTCGTCTTTTACACTTTACTTTTCAAATTAGCATATTCATTTTCTACCATTTTAAGTACATTAAAAAATTAAAATCTAATTTTTACTGGCTACAGTGACAGATCATTTTTGTCACATTTATAGCAACATTTAAAATGTTGGCATGGTTACCCTTTTGCTTCATTGCTAACCATAAACAGTTTTTGCAAACTATCCAAGTAATCTAATTGAACAAAAATATCCTTTCTCCTCCCTCCCCCCTTCCCCCCGCCTCCATTCCCTTCTAACCAAGGCACTTCTTCACAAAAACTTTCTGGGACAGTTTCTACATTTTGACATATCTGCAGCACACCTCATTTATATCAAGGAAATTTCTTAGTTCCTGAATTTCTCCTACACAGCACAATAGATCAATACTACAGAACTGTGTATGTCTGAAATCAAAGCACATTTCTGCTTGGAGAGCTGAACTGGCACTTTGGACAGGATTTTGTTTGAAATTAAGATGTTTAGATTTAGAGAGAGGATTAAGTTCACTTAATATATTAACATATATTTCCTTATATAGGTTGTACAATGTATAGGTATAAACCATAGGTTTAAATCTTATTGTAGGTATATATTTCTTCCATTTGGGTACTATACAGTATTGCACCTATTCCCTAGCTGCTTCTCTAAAAGAATATGGGTCTCCTATAGGCGCCATGTCATATCTGCTGGTACTATGCAGATAGCTTGGACAAGTTCGGGTGTCTCAAATGGCACTAGATTTCTGCTTAGAGTTCTGAATCCTACCATAGGTGTGAGTCTACATCAGGTGTCTCCTTTTGGATGAGTTTTTTTTCTCCAAACTCTACTCGCTGAAGTGACTTAATCTCCACAGTCTATAATGAGAACATAGGTACTCACAGATTAATGCTACATGATGATATCTAAACAGAGAGGTCTTACTTTCAGACTGCATACTGCCATTAGAGACTTCAATATTTTCTCTTGACCATGGTGGGCAGGAAGCAAGAACATGCCAGACTATCCATCCCAGCACTACCTGTGCTCAGTCATTGGCTCACAATACCTGTGTATGAAGAGGCTGACAACTCATCTTTTGAAAAGAGTAATCAACTATTAAACAAGTTCTAAAATCAGTTCTGACTCCTGCTATAAACTGTGGAGTCCTATCATCCCTTGAAGGAGGACAAGAGGGAGCTTCAGCAGAAGATAAGTCCTTGAGGGGAAATGTCATGACTCCTTGTGCTCTGAGCACCGTAGTGGCAGCAGCCATTGCTGAGGAGAAAGGTAAGTCAGGAAACAGTGAAAAGAAACAATTTCATTTGTGAAAAGACTTGTTTAAAGGCAGGATAACATGAGATCCAGCATCTGTTGGGAAAGGAGGGAACTTTCTGCTGGCAGTGTGGATATGGTGATGGATCAGAAAGATTTATGCTTGTGAATTGATATCAGTAATTAGATGTGACTGAAGACAGGCATTTGTATTTCTCATCCAGGTCCTCATGCCTGGGCCTGTCTGTGAGAAAGGCAGGACTGGATACCAGCTCCATGGCAAGTCTCTGTATTGAGCTACAAGTGGGCTATGGGATGCCTCGAGCTACATGTTTGGTGTTGGGGTATCTGCAGTGCTTTGGCAATTAGGAACTGTTCTATCTACACTTGGAGTAACTGTGTTCAAGGTGTTTGACATGTTGCACTAATAGAAAGCTGGAGTCACGCAAAGCTTAACTCAAGAATTGGACATATACTGTGTTGTGGGTGAAATTCCTGGAGCAAATTCCTTATTGTCAGGAGTGACAGAGGGGATCTTGAATGCTTGCAGCTCTTCTTGGTAACATCTGTGCCTGGGTGATAGGAAGTCTAGCACAATGATTTTTGAGCCTCCAAAAGAAACCTGCAGGTGTTATGAGAGAGATCTCAATAGTTTTGGCCTGCAGTGGGGGAACACTCCTGCTCAGAGGCCTCCTGGTGCACCATCTCCAGAAGAGCCACCTCTGCTGTGAGACCCAGAGGTCTCAAGATACTCCGCAGTCCCAATCCCCTGATACTTCAGACTGCCTAATTACTGAGAAATTGTATTTGTCTCAGGGACAAGGTGAAATCACTTGCCTGTGGTCACATAAGAAACATACGGCAGAACTTGAAATGTAATTCTGCTTCCCAGATCCTCAGTGTTAAAGTACAAGACTTTTCCCCTTTCTGAGGATGCTTTATGATGATATTTACAGTTGCTTGTGGTTTCCTATCTATGTTGGAAAGAAGCTAGACTCTGCTATTTATAATAAGCAATTTAGGGCAGTAATTGTTTCCAGTATTTGCCCAGTTCTAAAAATAACAATGTTAATGTGTACTAATTCTTTGTAGTTAAGGAGGCTTCATCACTATACTGTTGTTTTATCTGGAAGCTAAGCAAATGTGGATGTAACCCACTATCTGACAAAGACCAATAGCCTGACTAGGCAGCTATGTTAAATTTAAAACCAGGCAGGGATGTTTGACTTTATATGGGTTTTAGATGCATCTGCATCTCTGGAGAGAAGGGCAAGAGGCCTGGGACTGAGAGCACTAAATCTTTAATTAAAGAACTCCTAACCGTGCCTACTACATTTATAAATAACAAAACATTTATCAGAGCTTTTATCTTTTCTTGCAATCATCAGGCTGTACTAGATGTTGACAAAGTCAATGATTTATGCCTCAGATTTTTTTTTCATTACCAAATACCAAAGATGTTATTATCAGTGAAATCTTATGCAACTTAAATCTTGGGGCTTTCATTGCTCTGCCTAAGGAATATTGTGAGCCTTTCTCACAAGTCATTTTGGATTATGTTAGCCCAACAAAAGAGATTAAGTCTGCATAGTGAAGTTGCATCCAAATGGAAATGTTAGGTGGTTTTCCTTAAAAGGATTAGTGGTTTAAAAAAAAAAAAAAGAAAAGAAAAAGAAAACAGCACTTTAAAGAATGCTTTCAATTATTTTAAACATTAAGATATTAGTTGTTGAATTCTAATTTGTTCATTATCTTGTATTTAAATGCTTACATTCAAATTCCTGCATACCATTAGGTATGAAAGATTACTCTCTTGCTCTGTTCTAACAACAGAGCCTTCATTGCACCAAGTGAAAAGATACCAAAGTGTCCAAGGAAAGGTTGAACTGGAGCCTTAATTCATAATCATCTACCTAAATGCGAACAGGGAGTAGCTCAAGAACAGATCCAGATTATAAATCCTGGGTGAACATCTCACTTGCCAGTGTGGAGGTCGAGGGGCAGCAATCACCTACTGCACTGTACACTCCGTTCTCTACTTCACCCCTGCAGTTGCCTTGGTGCAAGAGTGAAGATCCTTTTTGCTGCTTTCTGGCAGCAGGTAATTCCCGTGATTCAGGAGAATGCTTCACCCACTGTCACAGGATGGTCAAAGAGATGCTGCTTAGACTGTGCAAAATGGCTTTAAACAGATGGTGGAAGATTTTGCCAGCCATACATACACACACATGTATGCTAGATTTAAAACCACACATAAATACACGTATACATATATATGACCCCAGAGACAACCCCACTATAAAGCCTAAAATGACAGTCATCACATTATGTGGGCTGCATGGACACCACAGTCTCCTACAACAACTCCAGTAGTCCAGTTATTATTATATAGTGCAGTTAATTCTCACCACTACAGTGAGTTTGCTAGTATTTTGAATACTGAATGCTTATGAACAAAAATTATGGAACAGTAAATTGGCAGTTTTTTCTCATGCAGCCTTTTCCTCTTCGTAAAACTAAAGTTCAGACAGGACATTTGCTCTTTGGTACTTTAGTATGTACACAAAAATGCACTCTCTTTCCTTGGCTACCCTGTCAAGAGTGAGATCTTGAGCTCATTCAGTCAGTTTCAATGTTTTTAGTGCAACCACAATGTGTAGTTGTCTGGATCCTTCAGGGACTGAGAGGACGGGTAGTATTGGACATGTTTTCCAGATATGTCAACAAGTTTGAAGCTCTTCAGACCTAAGAGCACCCAGCCTGGAAGTTAATCATTGATATGTCCTCAGCTGCTGGTGAAAAAAAAAAATCTGTTGTAAATTAAAGCACTTTTTTCAATACCTTTACGTGACTTTACCACTATTCAGACCCTCTCTGAAGTGAGTGTTCATGTTGAGCTTTAGCGTGTACTTTTGTGTATGTTTGTAACTGACTGTTTCATTCGACTTTCATTATATCTGACAGGGAAATAAATGACTGTTTTATCAAAGCCTGTGAATTCAGCATTTTTTTCCCCAAATTTAACATAGGCATTAACAAACCATCTGAGATGTCAAACTAAACTTGCTTTATCCTGATTTTTTTTCTTTTGGGAGGGTGGAGTGAGGTGAAGAGAACATGAGTTAGAGACGAGTTTTCTATTTTACACCATGTTAAACTCCCAGTAACCTCTAAGAGAGAAAAATGTATATTTTCAATTGTACATTCAGAAATTACTGTCTTGGATACACATGAAAAATACAAATGAACCACAGAGAAAGGAATATATACGGTCTTTCTTGTTGTAACTTTGAATATCTTAGAAAAAAACAAATTAAAGAGAGTAATGAACAATGGGAATGTGGAAAAAGAATTTTCTTTCAGTACTTTCTAATAATTTTTAACTTCTTGTGTGCTTTCATTTCTCCTTCTCCTTTTTCTGCCTTTTATATGGGATTTTAAAGTAAGGGTTAACCTGTAAATGCTGTAAGATATTCTTTTGTGTATGAATTGACCAATGTAACAATGGGATCAAATTAATATTATTTGTATTACTGTTTTGAAATATCCTTGTCACAGACATGTACCCTGTTTTACTGTAAGCACTATGTAGAAGAAAAGGAGTGCCCTGATCCTTGAAAAAAAATGTCCATTATAACAGTTGGACAACAAACAAAAGCAACACTCAAGAGATCAAGGAAAATATGCATCAGTGACAAGAAATAACTCAGTATACTGCTTCCCTATTTAGCACTAACTTTTTACATTCCTCTTCAGTGGAGGACAGGCTCCAGGAGGAATTTGAAGTATTATGAAGTGAACATAAGCTGCTTACTGGGATATTGCAGAAATTATGAGATGCGAGAAGTCATGAATATGTTGGTGGGAATAAAGGCCGACCTTTCAGTAGCACTGCAGAAAGGATAGGTGTGAGAAAAACTTTTAAATAGTTTCTGCTCAAAACACAAGGGAGAGAAGGCCCTTGAGAGAGCAAATAGCATAATAAGTAGCAAAGCAAAGACTGTTCCTTCAACCAATGTGTTTGTGTACATCAGTTCTAACTTCTTGGCCTCAGGCTCTAATTAAGAAAATGCTTGAATAGTATTTCTCTGCCACATGGGAGTGCTGGGAGAATAAGTGAGCATTAACACATCACTGTGTTCCCAGCACCAGTTTACGTTGATGTTAGCAAATTAAGGACACAGGCATAGGCCCTGGTCATCACTCATCCATATGGTTAAATTTTCAGAACCATTTTGTTGCAGGTCAACTAAAAGTTTTCCAGAACAATTTCTGAACATAGTGTGGGAGTTAAGCCTGGCCCAGCAACAATTCTGCATAGGCAGTTTGGATGCAGCCACTCTCTTTGGACAGCATGTTTAAGAGTATGGCTGTGGCAGGATGGTGCCAGCTGGCCTCAGGGCTAGAGAACATTGACCTGGCACGGGAAACAGGTCTGTGTTAGTTTAGTACCTCTATGCAGCATCTGTGGGCCAAGTTCACTGCCTGCCTAAGTTACCCTGGCACATTGAGCATTTGGGGGAAACATTGAGCTCAGTTTAATGCAAACAGCAAAGGAGAGAGGCTGCAAACTCAGGATCATCTGGCTCCTGAAGCACCCTCTTGATACACCATCAAAATGCAGGTTAGAACGACCCCATACAGAATAGTCCCACTAGCAACCCTTCCTCAAGGAGCACTGCAGTCATGTACCATAACCCAATACAGCACCATGCCATACCCTGTGTGCTCAGTCTTCCACATTTTCCTTTCCACATTTCTCTTTTAGAGAGAGTGAAATATCAAGGACTGTACTAATAACACTAAGATATGAAGCCTGAGGAGGAGGGGAGTCTGTCATGTAATACAGAAATATTCTGCATCTTCACTGCTCATGTACTACATTGGGATAGAACTGTTTTTCAAATTATCATGTAACATAATGCATATGACATCTGAGGGGCTAAAGAAACAGAGGTGTACCTGAATGACTTACTTTGGCAGACAGGTAGGCTTGGGGTTGCCCCTCCTTAGCCTGCCTCACTCCTCACTGTCTCTTCAGTTCAGGCCCTCTGGTCATCTTAATGTTCTGTATCAACGTTAATGATTTCTTATCCCAAACTGACCCATTGATAGGCAAAGTGCTGATTGGGTTGACTTGCTGGAGAATGACAGGCTTCTAATGGTGTTTCCATGACTTTCCAGAGGATGAAGGCTATGGGAATGGCTTAATCATGAGGGATGCCTTTGGCCTTAAAAGGAGTCTGAGGACAGCATCACTTCCACTTGAAACAAACTGAGTTTAGAGGATTTGGGATTTGTTCACTGTTTGTCATACTTTATCTCTCATGTCCCTAGGAATAGGTCGTCAAGGACTTCTCTGGAACATATCAAATCCAGCTCATTCCATGGGTTAGTTCAAAGACAGATTACAAGCCAAGCAACAGGAGCACCTCTAGGCAAGCATGTCTCTGAGGAAAAAGTTTAAGAAAACTGTCTATCCTTGCTTTTCTTTGGAAATACATTTTAAGGAGCAGTGTGCTTACTGCTGTTTTATTCAGATCAGTTGCCTTAACTACACAGGCAGACATAAATCTTAAATTAGAGTCAGCATAAACTGTTAGTTTGGGCTGTACCATCTGTGCTGCAGGTCTCTCAGTTCAGTGGGCTTCTGAGATGGCCAGCAATGGACAGCAATTGTCATGGAGGCTTCAGCTGAGGGCTGGGGCAGCCACGACCTAGATCCCTGTTGTATTCCCAGTTTTAAACTCTGCTTAGTGCTCCCGGTGGCTTCTGAAGCAAGACTGTGAATCCAGGTCTTCAGAAGCTGACTGCTGGATACTGTCCTTTGTCCACAGCCTGGGGTAGCTAGGGAAGCAAAAGTGTTTGTCTTGGACAACCATAACAGCTTTGATGGTTGCTGGGACAACATGTTGTCACTTAACAACTCATAGCTTTGCCTCTGATTGAGTGCTCTAAGAATAGCTTTTAATTGCAAAATCTCCCCCTCCACCATTTCTGCTGCATGCAGACCTGAGGAGGAGTCTCTACTTCTCCTGACAGTTTGAGTCACATCCCTGGATGCTGGTCAGCTCCGATTCCAGGCCAAGCCTTTGGGCTTCCTGCAAGGGGGACAATATTTATAATCTTGGCTCATTAAAGGAATTCACAGGGTAAATACATGTATATATGCTCCCTGAGTGCAGATCCCTGAAGGAGCAGCAAGGAGCAGCATCTGCACCAGGCAGACATCTAGGTCAGCAGAGTCTGGCAGACTACGCCAATTGCTTGCGTCTATACAAGCTGCCAGGCTATAACAAACCAGTGCAGAAATCTGTCACCAAGAGGTCAAGCGTCTTTGTCATATTTACTGTTTTTCCCCCACCTGTTGCTTCCCCACATGTTTGTAGATAACAACACAAGTTCCTTCATGTACAAATGTGTGACCTGAGCTTATACAGCCTAGTGCTAGGCCTTACCAAGGGTGAAAAACTGTTTGTGAGCTGGGTCATTAAAAAGTGTAGTACTTTTCAGTCATTCTCATGTGCCTCACTGGGACAAGCCCACAGGTCTCAAAAGTATGTAGAAAAGAAAGACAGACAGCTTTAAGATGCAGAAATTTAGGTTAAACCTCTACTTTGCACAAATATTTCAAATAAATATTTGTCAGCTGGCACTCCTCCTTCTGGACATCTTTCATTTTGAATAAATGCTGATATATGCAGAGGAGGAGGAGGAGGAGGAGGCAGTCAGAAAAAACAGGGGCTGGCTGGTAGAAAAAACACTTACCAAGGGTGTGGGAAACTGAGGCTGGAGGCCTCAAAGACCTAAATGAGTTAAAAGATGAAAACATTGGCAAGAGCAACTGACTACTTAAAACCAGACTTTGGTTGGTTGTGAGAGCCAGAAGGCAGACTGGCAGTGGTGCTCGGCAGTCTTTGAAAGAGAGCAGCTCCTCATACACCAGTATTGTGTGCGTTTTACAGATGAAGTAGAAAAGGGCTGCATGAGGGTGTGGCAGCAAGAAGAGTGTGAGATGAAGGCATATAAGCCTCCGTGAGAAATTTTCTTCTCTTTAGTTGGTATTTTTATTGTGTGTTCTGGATAAAGAAAATTGGGTGAGGAGTACGCTGGAAAAGGAATGAGCACTGAGTGTGGGGAACAGCTGGAGCATTTCTGACATACACTTCTTTTACTTGCCACCCTATTTATGGGTCTGTAGGAATGTGGAGGGGAAAAAAAGTTTACTGCTTTAATATTTCTTGTGAGCAAAATCCATACAGGATCCATCTCGGAATGTGAGAGCAGAGAACAAAAGGATGTGTCTCTGTGCCAGCTTGTGATGATTAACTTGAGTACAAAGTTTTAGACAAATTATGATTTAAAGTTGCTGGACTCTTTTCCCTTAAGTGTTCTTTATATATAGATGTGCATACAGCCCTTCCAGCCCAAGCATTAAATACAACTTTTAGAGGTAAAATGACTATGTATAGTTAAATGGATTTTTTTGTGTGTGTTTATTTGTTTGGGGGTTTTTTTTTGAGTTTTTTTTAGTTAAATATTTATTTATATTGCATTTTTTATAGTGTTATGGCAAGAGTCAATAGATGGTCTGTTACAAATAGTCTTGCAAGCACAAACAATCTTTCTCCTGGTATATAACCAAATATTCAGCAGAATGAAGATTTGTTCTGCCATGTTTGGTTGGGTAATGTAGGTAGAAATATTTCCTTGATATCAGGAGACATGAGAGGAGCAGAGAAAAACTGAGCCCCTTGCTTACAGTCCTCTGTGGGGTAATATACAAATCATCTGCAAGTCCATTCTGCATCACAAGGCCATTTACAGCTTGGCACATGCTGAGACCACATGCTTGTGTTCCAGCACATGAAGGAAGGTTTGCAACTGGGTTAGAGACAGGAGAAAGAGAGGGGAAAGGATCCCTCTCAGATGGGGATGCAGATGGGGAGAAAATCCAGGTTTGGCATGATATCTCACCTTTCTCCCTGTGTCTGATGTGGGATCAAGATATAAGAGGAAACCTGATGCACTGTGAGGATACTTCATGAGCTACAGGGCTTGAGGAGTACAAGCTTCACACCAGAGCACTGAAGACCATGAAGACCCCATGGTTAAAGCATGCCTGCTGTGATGCTCACTGGGACTGTGAGAGATTCTGCTGAGAAGGAATGTCTAAAAGGGAGATTGAGCTAGCAGCAGAATAACTTGGTCTCCAATTAGTATAGTTTCTTGAAAGAGAGTCCCTCACCAACTTTGCACTGTGGCTCCTCAAGGAAGAGGTCTGCCACCTCTTAATCAATTCCACCAGATCTGGCAAAATGAGTAAATAAAAGAAATTCTACCTTCATGAACAAATTGCAGCTTTGAGTCCTCATCATTGACATCAGAAGGGGATGCTGGTGTCAGGAAATGCAGTAATAGAAGCTTGGGCTAGCCATAAAATTGTAATTATATTGAACAGACAACTCCTGCTTTGATTCAATAACTAGCTACAGAAACAATTCAAATTACTTCTATAAAAGATGTGATCAATTAGAAAAATAAATTCAGTCTGTTAGAGGTTTTTTTATTCACTGTACTTGAGTGCTTGTGCAGTCAAAGGTTTATGAAAAGCTAGTTTCGGTCCAGAAGCCACAGTTCATTTGTTCAAGAGAGAAAGTTCATTTTGGGATGAAATTGTTATAATTCTGAAGCACCGAAGCCAATAGCAGTTTTGCAGATGATTTGAATGGGAACATGAAGAGGTCTTTCCTAAAGATGTAGCGTACAATTTTGTGGTTGAATAATCATGGAAAAGACAAATCACAAAGTTAAAATAGTACTTTCCTTATGTCAAGTAATTAACCCATAACTCTTTGAACAAATCATAGCTCAGATGGCAGAGACACAGATAATTTTTAAGAAGTAATAATCTGGAGAGATGCTATAATTTGAATGTCTAACATCAATCTTTTATACACCAAATATTTGACTTAAATGATTTACAGACAATGTTTTTCCTAGCTCTATATCTGATACATCAACACAGAATATAAATAATCACATTTAAATGTAAATGTACAACCATAATGCTTCTCGGGTAACATACTTTCAACACTAGCACAGTATTTTGGAATGCAAGTAATAGGTATATGATAATACAATAGTACAACAGTTGTGATATTATAGTATAGTTAGAAGTAGCTTTATTCTTGAATACAATTAATTTTACTCTTTATTTGCTCTTGGGATAAAACATTTACAGTCAGAATTGAAGATAACATAGCTTAACAATGCAAAATGGGGGTAAAATATGGTATCAGTTTGTATAATGGCATGTTATATGCAGCTGTTTTGAATTATATTACCTTTTTATTGATGTGTCCAGAATTTTTTCTTGCAGCTTAGACATGTGGGGGCTTTTAAACCTACAAAGTATAGCAAATTGCAGATGAATTGGTCCATGAGGATAGTTAAAAAAAAAGTCTCTTAAGGTATATTGTTGAAATTGGAACATGAAAAAACCTGAGGTACTGGAGGAAACTTTGACCTACTGGAATTCCATTTAAACTACTGTAACAGTAGTCAGATTGTGAAGTCAGAATCTTACAGTATTTGCTTCTTGATGAAGCTTTTACTTAGGCTACTTACACAATGTTAAAAAATAATTACATTAATTAGCTATTTAATGTAGCTTTTCAAACAATAATTCAGGCCTTGTCTTCAGTGCTAAAAATTATGAATTTTTTACTTGGATTAACTAAAATATACCTGCAACCCTGGAGTAAAAGCAGGCATTAAAGACAAGGTACTGACGGTTAGGTAAATAAAAATGCCCTGGGTATATGCAGGTAACCTTTCCTGTACCATTTATAGTAAATCAGATGTGTCTTACCTTGATTATGTCAAAATGGTGGGCTGAATTAGTTGCATTGAGATGGAGCTGTATTCTTGTACTAATAAAAGCAAATCCTCAGAAGAGGTAATCTGTCTTGCCTTCCAAACTGGAAGCCTGCCCACTAAAATTCTGCAGTTATAGTTATAGAACCATATAATTTACATTAATTGGTTTTCCTTTTTGGATTTTACTGGCTGTTGCTATTTTTCTGAAGCTTCATTTTCTATAGGAACCACAGTGTTTTATAATGTACCATATAAAGATGATGTACAGTATCAGTAGCAGAATTGCAAAGTTCCTGACATTTATTGTCATTACAGGTCAAAACTGATTTGTAGAGGGTCACAGATAATCCTTAACTTCACTCTTGGTTCCATTTCAGGAAGTCCTGTAGGTGCGTTGTTACTCATATCGCTATATTGCTTATTGATGCTAAAGGATTAGGAATTTCTGAGGGCTCAATTCCATTATGCACAAGGGAAAGGAATTTACAACATGAATAAAGGTGGCACACAAATTAATGAGATAGGAAGCATTTTTAATTTCACATTTTTACATTTTAAAGATAAAGTTGTGCCTCTCATTTTACGGATATAGAGATGTACATTTCACAGCTCATTTTTACATTTTAAAAATGAAGAGTGAAGGCATAGGAAGACCGAAAGGGTTCCTGAAAAAAACAGTTTTTTGAAATAAAGTCTACTAGTATTTCAAAAAGACTGTCTTTTCCATTATAAGTATTATGAAATAGCTGCAAGAATAATGCAATGTTTGCTTCTCTACCAGTTTACATACTTTCTGTGGATTTTTTTTTTATTCACTAGATTAATTTATTCCATTTTTTCACACAAAAAAAAGAAAAAATCCTCCACTTTCAGAGGAGTCTGACTATTTTCAGAACTGTCTGAAATTTCTAATACAGAAGACATCAAGTATATGAGTGTTCAATGGTTTCCCACCTATGTGAAATACCAATGCTATTGGTTCTGTCTCTCTGGAAAATGTTTCCACAAGATTTCAAAATGATAAGAACATTTCAAAGGTGACCAACATACAGTATTCATATTTTAAATGTTTGTAGTTTGTTTGAACCTTAGCAAGAGCAGTTTAAAAAAAAAACAACAAACGGTATAGCAGAGAACGCATAACTGCATGAAATAAGAATATGTCCGATTTTATCTGTCTTTTAGCATTACAGTTTGGGGAGGTGAAAAGATTTCTTTCCAAATTCATATGTTAAACTGACCACTTAAAAAAAAACCCTCAGTAAAAACTATTTTGAACTTCTCTGAAATTTTACACAGCGAAGTGATGCATGATCTAAAACAGGCCACCAAATATAGGGTCATGCTCTTGCTACCACAGATATGCAAAGCACTTCTTTAATGGCTGATTGCATGTCCATCACATCACATTTGGAAGTCTTTCAGATTGCTACCAGATTTCCAAATAAACTAATAGAAGAAGGAAAGAGACAAAAAGTCTGTCTGAAAGGTTTAATAAAAAGCAAGGTAAAATGACCTACTGCCAGAGACTGAGCAACAATTTGGGTTTGCTTTAACTCTGAACAAAGAATTCATGCTTGCAAATACTGGTAGTGATCTGAAGCACTATAGGAAATATAGGACAGAAACATGCAGTTTCTGCTGACCTTGATGCTCACAAAACTCTTGCATGAGACAAATTGGAAACATGCTCTGCACCAGTTATCCCATTTCAACTTCAGGGAAAATCAATTACTGGGGAGGACAGGAACAACAGAAGCATGAGGATTTATTGTGGCAGAACTTAAGATTTTCTCTGTTTGAGTGTCTTCTAAAGAAACCACTACGGTCACAAAGGTATGATTCTTGTTAATCTATAAGTTATTTGCAAAATCAGGAATGGGAAGAAGTGTAGCAAACACTACACATGAAGGTTATCCCCCTAGATCTCCAGCCGACCCGGGCTTTATACCCCCAGCAGTAGGTGTGTCATGTTATAAGGGGCGGAGACAAGGGAGGGTCGACCCTTAACTCTTTCCGTACAGCACGTGATCTTCCGGTCGCCAGCCCTTATCTTTACTACATTTCCCCCTCCCTTAGCTCCAGTAGTTCTGGATCTTGCTGGGGAAGCTGCGTGTAAAATAATCGATATATGGTAAGACTTATACAGACACGCATCCGTTACGTTCATAGATTTTGCCCAGTCCAGCCAGTAGTTCGTCGCGGCTCCCTCATTACTCCCCCACACCATCAGGATGCATAGGGAAATGGTAACCTGTCAAGATAAGACTCAATAGATTGATTAATGTCTATACGGTCGAATATTTCGACTGGGTACCCATTCTAGCGTCCCTTTCTCGGTTTGTACACACGCATACCCACGTCCCAAGCAACGGAGGGAATAAGGGCCCCCCCATTCACGGGTTTGCAGGTTCCGTACTTGAACCAAAGGGTAAGGCCCTTCGTTCTCATCGAGCCGGAAATGTGCCTGGGTTGCAGTCTGGGTTTTATAGGTGTTCCCTCGAATGGTATGATTTAAGGTAATTAGTGCCGTCGTCAACAGACGCTGTGCCCGAAATAAGGGAGGGTCAAGGGGAGGGGGAACCCCTGTTCCTGGGCTTATCTTTTCCTCCTCCCTAAGTCGGTCGAGTAACTCTTTTAATGTGCGGTGCGCGCGTTCTACAATGCTTTGGCCCGTACTGTTATAGGGAATGCCATGACTCAACTGAATATCCCAGCGCGCGCAAAAGTCCTTTGTCTTCTTGCTGACATATGCCGCTCCATTATCTGTTTTAATTTTTTGTGGGATGCCAAGTTGCGCCATACAGTCCTGCCAATGTAAAATAACTGAGAGAGCATTTTGTTTAGCATGCATAGTCGCTAAAATAACTCCACTGCAGGTATCAACTGTGACATGCAGATACTTACGTGGATTAAAGGGTTCATAAATCGTAACATCAGACTGCCATATTTGGTTGGGCTGCAACCCTCGAGGGTTTACCCCTGCCTCCCAGAGGGGACCTTTGGAACACACAGGACAAGCAGCAATCACAGAGCGAGCATCTTGCAACGTAATGCCAGCGAGCCTAGCTAAACCGCGAGCTCCACAGTGGAGGAGCTCATGCAGGCGGAAAGCTCGCCTTAGGTTAGAAGTTTCTTCAACCGCCAGTACGCTCTTGCTGCTGTCCGCTATTTCATTCCCAGCAGAAAGAAAACTCGGTATGGAACTATGACTATTAACATGGATAGGACAGACAGGAGCGGTTCTCATTTGCAGTGCGGTGAGCAACATTCCGGCAATCTCTGACGTTGCCCCAAGTGCCCATCGGCACTTCTTCAGTAACTTATATACATAGCAAGAGTCTGTGATTAGATCCAAGGCCTCTTCGGGCCATTGAGTGAGAGCCATCCATACCGCCTTGGCCTCAAGATACTGCACGGATTGCCCTTGATCTTGATAACTAATGTGGGTCCACTGACCATCCTCCTGCCATGTAACGACAGCTTTCCCAGTAATCGATGACGCGTCGGTAAAAACTGTGCGGCCTCCGGTGGGTTGTTCAACTATGGCACTAGCTGGCAAAAAATGGAGTACCTGGATTATCTCCCCACAGGGGTGTGGTCTTAGACCTTCAATACGACCCGTAAATTCAGCTATCGCCGCTTGCAGGAGCCCCACTTGTGGAAGTACCAACTCCCACTGTGCCAAAGAACAGGGCAATGCGATGACCTCCGGGTCCTTCCCTGTTAAGTGTTGAGTTTGCCTCCGACAGCGGAGAATAAGCTGGGATAATAATGTTGGCCAAGAAATTAAAGCCGTCTTTGGTTTGCCTTGATACAACCAAGCAAAAGGCCAGCCTTTTTCACCATTATTTTGAATTAGTAAACCATGGCCAGCGGTATCGGTCATGTAAATCAGGGCAGTGACCGGTTGTTCAGGTGTAAATCGAGCGAGACCCCAATGCTGGGCTCGCTCCATAATTGTCCTAAGAATCTCCTGATGGTTTCTTGAAAGAGTCCTTGGAGCTAGGGGGGAATCTCCTCCTTTCAGGAGTTGATATAAGGTAGTCATTTCTGCCTCAGATATTGGAATAAAGTTTCTAAGCCACAATAGTTGTCCAATTAATTTTTGTGCCTCATGGAGTGTTGTCACTGTAGTCCGAATTTCAAATGATTGTGCTGTCACGCTTCGTGGCCTCAGTTGAGTACCTAAATACTTTACTGCACGCCCTACCTGTGTTTTCCGAGGCTCAATGTGTAACCCATGTCGCTCCAAACTGACTATCAGCTGCACGCGTGCCTTTTCCAGTAACTCCTCTTGGTTGGACGCCAATAACACGTCATCCATGTAATGGAAAATGATGACCGTAGGGAAATTTTCTCGAATAGGGCGTATCGCAGCAGCTACAGCAATTTGACACAAGACTGGTGAGTTTTTCATGCCCTGGGGTAACACCTTCCATTGATATCTGGCGCACGGGTGTTGATTGTTAGGCTCAGGAACAGTAAAGGCAAAGCGTACTCTATCTTCTTCATGCAAGGGAACACTAAAAAAGCAATCTCTAATATCTATAACCACTATTTGATAGTCAGGTGGAATCATGGCCGGAGAAGGGAGCACCCGCTTGTAGCGGACCCATGTCTTGTATACATGCATTAACTGCGCGTAGATCATGTAGCAGTCGCCACGCTCCCGATTTTTTCTTTATCACGAAAATGGGGGTGTTCCAGGGACTTGTAGAGGGTTCGATGTGTCCTGCGTCAAGTTCTCGTTGTACCAATTGTCGAACAGCCGCCCTCTTTTCCTCTGTCAATGGCCACTGCTCTACCCACACTGGTTTATCTGTCAACCAGGTGAGTTTTAATGGGCGGACACAGGCAGTGGCCATTATGATAAATTTGTACGCAGCACTATATTCATCTTCTGCAAGCAACATCGTCCCAAGATGACAATGGGTAACTCAGCAATGACAGGGTTACACCATGCTACCCTAGCTTGTCCGGATTCCGGATCCTTCAACATAATTTGCATTGGGTTCCTGCTTTGATGCGAGGTCTGCATGCCTCCCACGCCTTGCAGCGAACCTCTCGGTTTGAGTGGCCAATCATCTGGCCATAGATGTGATGGGATTACTGTAACGTCCGCTCCTGTATCCAAAAGGGCTCTTAACACGAGGCGTGGTGTTCCCCCCAACTCTGGGAGCCATGGGGTAACTATAATATCTACTTCTGGTCGTGTGGTCATGTTTAGGGTGAGTGCCACATACGGCGAGGCTCTATCCCCAGCCTCCTCTATTGCGCGCTCCCATCTCCCCAAGGCAGCTGAGTTGGATATTGCATCATTGGGACCGCAGGCGACTGTGCTGGTCCCGGGGAAGGAGAGACTCCCTGTGCCATACATTGCACTGCTGTCGTCGGGCCTGTTGAGCTGATCACTGGGGCAGGTGGGGATGGCACGGCCCTCAGCCATCCCCTCTTCTCGTTTCCCCAGCCTGGTCTCCTTTGCTGACTCCCCGCTTTGCACTGTCGAGCTCTGTGGCCTAGTCGCCCACAGCGCCAGCATCGTAGGTCTCTCTCTCCTTCCCCTGTTCCGGGGGTGTTTATTTTTGAAGGGCATTGTCGCGCCATGTGTCCTTGCCCCCCACACTTACGGCATGTAAGTCGTGCGCCGCGGTAGGCCGCATGGACTGCGGCCACTACCGGTTGCATACTTTGCGCCTGCTCCTGTTCCAGCACATAACGAATCATCTGTGAAAGCGTGGTCCCTATGGGTAACTGTCTTAGCAACACTGCAGTTTGTGGGTTTGCTTGCGTACGTGCACAGTCAAGCAATATTGCCTCCTTAGCCTGCTCAGGAAGTCGAGCAACCTGGAGCGCCGCTTGCAGCCGGTCTAAAAACTTTGTGAAGGGCTCACTTAACGATTGCCGTATTTGGACCCATGGAGGCTCCCTTTTATCAAGAGCTGCGATGATGCGTATTGCTTCCTGGGCAGCTTTCGAAGATGCAGCAAAATCGCGCCCCCGCATTCGCTGAGCCTGTGCCTGAGGAGTTGCGAACTGCCCTTCACCCATCAGCTGCTCTAAAGTCACTCCTGCCATGGGATGGTTGGCCTGTTGCGCCTCAATAACAACTTGGGTGCACCGATTCCTCCACTCCTCCCTAAACAATACCATCATCGAGGGGGTCAATACGGCCCGCATCAACTGAATGATATCAAAAGGTGCAAGCGGCGTTGCAAAAACACAGTCTAATAGGACTTGGGTCTCTGGGGAATTTAATCCATGACTTTTCACCGTTGTGACCAATTCTTTCACCAACTTTGCATCTAACGGTTGCCACTCATATCCTCCACCTGGGGCTGCTCGGATAGGAAATGCTTGAATCGGAGGGGCCTGGAATCGCACTCCTTCCAAGACACAATTTTTTGCAATCATCTGCCAATCTGTCCCGTTTGCCCTCTCTTCGGCATTCCCCTGGCATAAGACTTTCCGCATTTGCCACCACCCCTCTCAATCGGCTGATCAATGCCTCGAGTTCCCTTGAAACCTCGTTAGTCCGTCTCGGAAGCGGGGGCGGATGAGCAACAATCGAGGATCCTCGTCACCCCCTTCGCCCTCACTGCTATCAGAGCTCATGGGGTAATCGTGTACAGGCTCCCTCCACTGTGAGGGAATACCACTTTGATTTCCCATTGCCCTAGGGATAGGGGTTCCCTCTGGTGGCTCAGGTATCACTGACAGTGCCGCGGGAGCCCCACCACCCCCTCGATGTCCTGCGCTCCGCTCTCTGTGTGTCCAGCACTCGTCGATCACTGGGATACAATGGGGCGTCCTCAGGTGTTTTGCCTTCTTTTTCTCCTTCCCGCCATCTTCCTTCACGTAGTTCACGATACTGCTGGGATCCCACATCAGCCCCCGGGACCCAATCCAGCAACCTATCAGTCAGCTCCCTTTCCACACATTGTTGCAACTCGCCCCAGGGGTATTGAGGAAGTGGCAGATCCGCCGGTGCAGGAGGTGCCGAAGGTTCCGTGGGCGGCCGCTCTAAACTCCCCACTTGTATCGGGAACACCTTTCCCGACTCCTTTGTTCCCGCTGCACCATAGTCTCCCTGCACCTCCCCTTCCTCCGTTGGCTCAGCCCCCAGTAACAACGGTTCCGTCTGTGTCCCACAGGCCACTCCTTCCCAGCCAGCCTGGGTCCCCTCCGAAACTAAACTTGTTGGCTTTTCGTTCCCAGGAGATTCCTGCCCCATCAGCACACCACGTGCAGCAGGTCGGCGCCGCCTTGCCGCAAACCCCCGCTTGAGCACCGTTGTCGTTACCGACTTTAGTACCTTTATGAGTTCCGCGAGCTCCATCGCTGTTGCCTGATCACGTCGGGGTCACCACTGTGTAGCAAACACTACACATGAAGGTTATCCCCCTAGATCTCCAGCCGACCCGGGCTTTATACCCCCAGCAGTAGGTGTGTCATGTTATAAGGGGCGGAGACAAGGGAGGGTCGACCCTTAACTCTTTCCGTACAGCACGTGATCTTCCGGTCGCCAGCCCTTATCTTTACTACAAAGAAGTTGTTTGAAAGAGAATATATATTGGTAAAAGACCTCTGTGTATCTTTGGTTTTGAACTAACAGTAGGAATCTGATTTATGTTTATCAGTCTGTGACTCCGCTTCTGTGCTGTAGCAATGCCATTACTTAAGTCAGTGAAAAAACTACAGTGACTGAAAGGCAAAGCAAATCTGATGGTGGTATGAAGCTTAACAGACTGATGCTTTCTCATATCCTTCCTCTCCACCTGCTGAGTTAGGCACTGTGTCTGAAGACACTCGATAGACATCCTTAGATGCCTGAAGAATTAAATGCTTTCTCTAAGCTCATCTTCTAGCCAAATTATATATGTGAATAAAGAGAGGTAGGCATCTCTGGATATTTTAATCTTTTCTGAAGGAAATACCTGATATAGATGAGGTGAATCTCACTTTGAAAGTTCTTTTCTCTCTTTGTGGATTATAGAAAGGAACTAGATATCTAATCTAGAGTAAATGTATTGCTTTTAGACATTTAAAGATACATAAGATAAAACGTGCTTCTGGTTTACTCTAAGTTCCCTCTCTGGGGTCACTTGAAGATAACTTGAAGTATAAAAGTGAGTATTTTTGTACAACCCTAGAACAATGTAAAATTGGCAGTATAATGTACCCAGGCCCTTGTTAGTCTAAGCTATCTCATTATCTTCACTGTGTAACCTTACTGAGAAATCTGATTATCACCAGATTTATCAAGAAGCTGCCTTTTTTAAATAGAGGTTTTCCTTAGTGTGCAGGTAGATCTTTACTTGAGAATGAAATGAAAGCTTTAAAGGAAAACACTTATTTCTATGTTTATTAGCCATCACCTACACCATCTTCTGTGTGCTACAGTTCCAGCAGTGGCATGATACAAGACACAGAGCCTTTTTGAATATAGCTTCTTGGGTTGTTTGTTTTGGTTTTTTTTGTTTTTTCATATGAACATACGCATAGTAGATATAGTATCTCAAGTATATCTCTGCCCCTCATAGTTACACATGGCAGATAAGAATGACCTGGAAGGCAATGTGGACAGCTAAATTTATGAAGACCCTATCTGACTGTAAAACATTTGCTTGAGGATCCCGCCAAAAATACATTGTTGGCTGGCTAGCTAGCAATTACTTGCAAACATGCTGTACCTGTATGTCAAATACAAACCAGTTGTAAGATCACTAGTGCTGATTCACCTGCAGAACACACCATAAGCAATTCATTTGACTTACAATGAGATAGAGCTGAGTTGTGTGATGAAAAAACAAGAAGAGTGAATCAGCTGCCATTCAGCTATGCCTTTAACTGAATGAATATCCTTGGATAACACACACATATCCTGTTGAGCTATTACTTACCTACAGAAGCTTTGAAAGTGTGAAGGAAATAAACTACTGAAACTGCAGTATCTTTCACACAGTCAACTGATCAGAAATTAGCTTTTCTAAGGGTCAGGAAAAGCATGTGTTTGCAGTAATGTTTACAGACATCTGCACAATTTTAATGCTAACCATTGCATCTGTTCGTGTTGGCAAATCCAGGTCCAGCTTGGTCTGAGATCTTCTGGACTGCAGTGTAAATCCTGCTGAGATCTTCAACTCCATGGGATTAGAGGCTCACAAATCACAGATGAGAGCACAGGTCAAAGACACAGAATTTCAGGGATCTTAAACTGAGCCTCAAAATCTCTCCGGTCCTGCAGATTGTTGAAGCCATTCTGCATTAAAGGTTTGGGAAAATGCTCTTTCCACCTTTCTTGTGCTCAGATGTTAAGCAGTGTATAACTAGCAGCTATTAACTAAGTAACTGTATTCCACTAGAAATCAACACAGTAACCTTCAGCTCAAGAGCTGTCAATGACTCCAGGCAAAGGGTTAGAATGGAAACCATTAAAACCATACTTTTTGTTGCTAAAATTTGTGGAAGAAATATGCAATATAATTATGTCTGTTTTAAAGGAAGCCATCTGTCTAGTTTCTCTAGTACTAAGCAACACTGATTGTGCTCAGCAACCAGTATGTATTGTATTTACATATCATGGGATCCTTGTTAGCTTCAAAGGATTTGGGTTTATGCCCTGAAAGTCCTAATCTATAAGACCTTTGCTGTTTCCTTTGGGACACAACTCTTCAACTAAACAGAAAATGTTATCAGGAAGTTCTTTTCCTTTCACTCATCTTTCTCTTAAATTTTGCTTTTCCTAACCTAGTCTTTTTTGTTGTTGTTTCTTTCTTTTTTTTATTACTCCACTAAATAACTCCTCTTTCATTAACTACATTCATCCTTGGAACAGACTCTTCAGCCACTGCTTCCTTTAGTTAAATGTTAGGATTCTTAATATTTAAAAGGTTAACTTTTCTTCCCTCCCCCGCCCCCCCCCCCCCCCCCCCTTAATTTTCATGTTGTGTCTCTACACTACCAGGTTAAAGCCAGGGCTGGAACGAGAATTGTTGAAATACCATGAGTATTTATGATCTGTCTGGAACTTTCTGAAATACTGTGAGAAAGACCATTCTTGTGAGATTTCCAACTCGGTTTTAAGATTCAGATAAGATCAGGATAACAATCCAAACTTTTTAGTGATGTTTATCCAAATCTTCTGAGATTTCTTCATCACTATTAAAAAGCATATATATATATACTATGTAGTATATGCATCACTCTGATGCATTGTGTCCTCCCATGTTTTCTTATCCTATGTTCTGTCCAGTTCAGGTCAATGTCCTTTAGAATCATTAATAAATTGAAACAACTTTAGCCTGTGTTCTGGTTTCAGCTGGGATAGAGTTGATTTTTTCTTCCTAGTAGCTGGTATAGCGCTGTGTTTTGGATTTAGGATGAGAATGGTGTTGATAACACACTGATGTTTTAGTTGTTGCTTAGTAGTGCTTACACAAGTCAAGGACTTTTCAGCTTCTCATGCTCTGCCCGGTGCACAAGAAGCTGGGAGGGAGCACAGCCAGGACAGCTGACCCAGACTGGCCAAAGGGCTATTCCATACCGTATGACGTCATGCTTAGTATATAAACTGGGGGGAGTTGGCTGGGGGGCAGCGATCACTGCTCGGGAACGGGCTGGGCATCAGTCGGTGGGTGGTGAGCAATTGTATCGTGTATTACTTCCTTTGTATATTATTATTCTATATTATTATTATTATTATTATTATTACTACTACTACTACTACTACTATTCTATTTCATTTTACTTCAATTATTAAACTGTTCTTATCTCAACCCATGAGTTTTCTGACTTTCACCCTTCCAATTCTCTCCCTCATCCCACTGGGGTGGGGGGAGTGAGCGAGCGGCTGTGTCGTGCTTAGTTGCTGGCTGGGGTTAAACCACGGCAGCCTGTTGTTCTTGACCCCAACATAACAAAACACAGCAGAAGTTATAAGACCATGTTCAGACTCTCAAGGCACCCGCTTTTGTTTCTGAGACGATGAGCAAGTCACTGTGTACACTGTCCCACCCTGGCTTCCTACTCAATTTGTACTCTTCCATAGCTCTTCTTCTGTAGCCCTGATATCTAAATTTTCCTCACTTAGTAACAGACAAGAACATGGCCCATATAAATCAGATCTATCAAATTTTGGCAGAAGACCCACCAAAAAGGTGGTTACGTATAAAGTCCACCACAAAATCACCACCACCACCGCCACAGCACTCTAGCTCCCACATAAGCCAATCTAAAGTGAAGGTGCTGTGATCATCTTCCATTCTTCCCCACTGCACATGTCTGGATAAGCAATCATGAAAATCAGAACCATGAAAAAGTCAACATTTTTATGCCTGTTTAAGCTGTCACATCTCAACACTGTGATGCCTGGTACCATATCAATGTCAGAAACAATTGATAACATAGATGCATTCATAAAAAACACCCTTGTCTGTTGAAGCAAGTTTCGAGGGAAAAAAACTCACCTTGGAATAGAACATTTTGAAAAGGACCAACTATGAGATAAAATTATGTTTCAGTTGCATTTACCATCATCACTGTGCCAGTCTGCTCTTGGGAGCTTGTCTGATTACTTTCCCTTTAGTTGTTATGAACATTCTTTGATGAACTATATACTTTTAGCAACCCAAATGTCTTATGAACTCTTCTATTCCTTCTTGGCAGCTTGTCTTCATGCTGAAGAGAAATGGAAAATTTTAGCATATCAAGTATCTTTTTGCATCTTGTTCTGTTATATTATATTGTACTCTATCTAATCTCAACTTCTAAAACTGATAGAAGTTGTATACCCTCTATTCTCTTTCAGCTGCCAAAAATTATTAGAAGGGCCTGGCCTGTGTATATGGGTGATATTTTTTCCACTGGTTTCTATTAAAATAGATAGTTCTTCATAAAGATAAATTAACTAAGCAGAAATAGATGGGTCAATTTTCAGCTGCATTCGTTTTCAATGGTACAATATATGTTTGGTTGCAATAGTATCCAACAAATTTTGAATATTAAGTGATGAAGGGTGGACCCCAAAATGTTTGAATAGATAAAGTGAGAATATTTTCTCAGATAAACACTCAGAAATCTGGCTGCCTGACATACCTGCTAAGTCCATTTCATTCTATAAAATAATACAAGTGGAAATTTAATGTCAGCAATGTTTACATGAGATCTCTGGTACATTGCAATTCTGGCTGGATTTATGCAGTTCTTGTTTTCTTCTCTTCATCTTTTCACACTTTTTCTTTGCCTTCATGTTGGATTTAGGACTTTAGAGCTGCTTTTTTGGGTGAAGGCTGATGAGGGGAAGGGGTCTCTTTCTAGACTCAAATCTTTAAATCTTAGGCCAGATTTTGTTCTTCAAATCTGTATAAGAAGAATCCCTTGTTTCAAATTCTTATTCTTCCTAAGCAGAAGAGGAATTAACCATTTCATCAGAACCTTTCTTTTCCTCAGAAACCCATTGATAGAGACTCTTCATAGGTTGTCATCTTATTATGAGATGGCGTATCAACACACTAACTTTTATTTGGACCAATCCATTTTGGGATTAACTTGTTTCTAAGGCAGGTCCAAAATCACCTTCAAACAAAAGTCTTTTGCAGTTCAGCTCCACCAGAACCATGGGGCTTAAATACCAGTCCGGAGATGTAAAGTCTTGTTAAAAGGTGATCTTTCTCATATGTTCAAAGGGAAAACCAAGGCTTGGACCACATCTGCAGAGAACAATTTGGATCGTGTTAACAATAGAGAAAACGTTTTGTTTGATAAGAATGATGTTGCAGACACATCACGTGCACTTCTCCAAATTGTGGACAGACCTTTTCTTCACCAGCATGATATGAAGTTTCTATATCATTCTGTTGCTTTAGCTTGATTTTATCTTTCCACCATTTTTTTTGTTACACATAACAACAGTCCATCCAGTACAATTGGAGAGGAGGGCTTGAAGAGCCATTTAGACTCCCTCTGGAGACTGCTCCAAAGGACTTCAGAGGAGCAGGGACGTTAATAGGCCAGTTCCAGTGGGACAGTGGAACCCTAGAAAATTTAAATGGGTTCACAGTTTCCAGAAATGAATTCCCTTTGTCATAAATCATTCAATGACATAGGCTCAGGTCCTGATTTAAAGGATGTTTTCTTTCTATTTCTCAAGGGTTGCCAATGTTTCTTTACTCAAAGTTTAAAATTTATCTGGTTTTGTATTTATTCAGAATAAGTACAAAAAGAGAGACTTCTTATATAGCTGTGAGAAGAGCTATATATCATATTACATAGAAGAAATTGCACAAGCAGATGCAGAGACCAAAGGCTAATTTACAATCTAGTAGTCTTGAATCACAAACAATTAATTGATCAGTATTATTTGTATGAAGAAGGAGTCCAAAATCTTCTGTCAAACCTGAAACGTACTGTGATATGCACATTTTTAAACACATGAGAAAACATGGTCCATGGTCCATAGAACACAAAACAATGTCTATAAAATAAATGTAAGGAAAAAAAGATAAACGATAGGGATAGTAATATCACCTGCACTGTGGAGGAAACATTTATTATTTAGCTGTTCTGATCTATTACATGCCAATGGGTGAGCTGGTCTTGTTTATGTTAGTCAGTGCGGGCAAGTCAGCTGCAAGTGAGGGAACAAGCCAGAAGGACATGCAGTTTCACTAAAATGGGCACTAATATTTGCTGTCATGCAGAATTCCTAATATCCCAATGGGATCACATTAAAAAAACCTTATTCATCTGATTCTACTTGTTTTCTGTCATACCATTGTGAGAAAGCACTTTCTTTGGAATACTTCAAGTCATTAATCAGAACTGTCTTTTCCTTCATCTACAAGAAATTTGATACAAACTTGGTATCAACTGGCTAGCTCAACATCTTCTGGTCTGCTGAATGAATCAACAATTTGAAATAATCAGCCAAAATTTTGTAACCTCGTGTCCAAAGAGAAGCAGTGAACTGGGTATACCATGAGGGAATTTTCTTCTGATTCAGGAGTTCCATGCTGATCATTTCTACATAGGATATACAGTTCTTTGGCAGAGACTGAAAATAACAATTCCTCAGAAAAAAAAAAATATTATTTCTCTGTTTCTGTTTTTACATTTTAAAAGTGTAGTCTCATGTTTCATAGTTTACCTTTATTCCAAAATCTGTATTTCACGTGCTTCAGTTTAGGGATAATTAAGTAAATGTCTATAGTATCAAACCACTTAATGATTTAATACATACCTTCACTTTTGTCTGACATGCCTTCAAATGCAATCCACATATCAAATTATTCTACATAAAGTTCAAATACATAGCTTAAGTTCTGACTGAGATAAACCTTTGTATATGTGCCCATATGCATGCTTGCTAACGCAGAGAAAATAGTTTCTAATATATGGATGTATACCTTCTACTCAGAAAATTCTATATAAAACAGGGTAATAGCAAAGCATCTAAAGGATTTATTGGACACTTGCTCTTCTCCCTTACTAGGATATGAATTCTCTGTTGGAATGGGATTTAAAAAAAAAAAAAAAGTTTAGTGAGATGTGATTTATATTGTGCATGTAGCACCGGTTGTAGCAAAATTATTATCAAAGAGGAAGGGTTCGCAGTTTTGTTGTTTTGTTATTTTTTTTTTTTCCAAAACACAGTCAGATTCTAGATTCAATTAACCTTCTCTGCAGCAGCCAGATACACTCAAGTAAGTATACCCTGTCCTTGGGTCTCACATGGTTTCTTCTGGGCTCCATTATGTGCCTGGTCTCTGACAAGCACAAAAGCCTTGGCAGGTCCTTGATGAAAATGCAGTCTTAAATGAAGCTTAGACCTGGTTCATCACTAGTTTTGAAGGAAAGGAGTTACATCTGGAAATTGCAGAAAGGCTGTAATACACACTAAAGATAAAGCTTGATGTATAACATAAATAGAATTGAAAAGTGTGTGTTGTTTCAACGGATTGGTCTCTTCATGTATGGCGTGGTGTAGCCAGATATATATAAGTATATATACACACATATATGCACATAGATATGTATATGCATACACTTGTTGCAAATACTGCAGGTCCTAGAATGAGAGAGTCAATCCCGGAAGTGAAATCCAAGTTAAAAAAAAGTATTTTTGTCCAGCTTGCCACTGTAAAATATAAGGAAATACTGAAGGATTTTCTTTTGCTAGATTTTAAAAAATAGTATGTTTTTCCCTGTTACTTACTACTAGCTATATCATTTTATCATAATCCCTCCTTATTCACTGTGCAAATACCCTCATTAGATATTGACTCTAATAATGGGTAGAAGTCTGGCTACTTTAAGGAGAAATTTCTGGCCTTGAGGAACAGAGAGTTTCAAAAATATTATTAAAATTGGAGAAAAAAATAATTTACAAGGTTATGGTTATGTGTAAATTGTTCACTTTATGTTCCATCTGAACACTAACACCTCATTTGCCAGCACAGTCCCTGAAATGCTGCCTGAACTGTAATAAAATAAAAGCCATACCAGACTCTGCGAAGTCAGAGCTTAACTCACAGTACAAATGCATACTTAACTAAATACTTACAAACAAGTTTCTCAACAAGGGATGAATGTGTAGTCCTTGATGCTGAAAGTTTAATAAGCGTTTAAAAGCTACATTGTATAAACTGGTAGGAAATGCTCACTTTAGGTCTAATGACTTTTCTCTAATTAAATTGTGCATAATTTATAGCAGATGAAAGCCCCCTTGCTGACTGTCATTTGCTGTGTGGTCATTCCCTACCTTGTATTTGTCTAAACATTCTTCTGAATTATCCAACTGTTAAACTATTTGGTGTCAAAATGTTTCTGGATTGGTACTTAGAGTTTTTATGTTTCTTGCTTAACTTTGGTCTGTAGTTTCTCCATACATAAATACATCAACCTATATTAAAAACAGAGCCTTTATCTGCACAAGTTGCTTGGGGAGTAACTTTCCCTGGTCTATAAGACAAGAAATATCATTGTTTTCTCTTTGATTTAGGGAGTTGATTTATAAAGATTTACTTTTAAAGCTTCTGTTTCAAATGTGCTAACTCCAGAGTTTTTATATATTGCCCAGATTTACTTACCTATGTTTAGGGTCTGATTTATAAACTGTGTGCCTTTTGACTCAGCAGAAATCTTTGATTTAGGACAACACATTAGAAGTAAGTTTTTTAGTAGCTTAGTATTTAACTGAATTCAGAAAAATTACAAATAAGCAAATGTATAGCTCTGGTTTCTGTTTTGTTTCGGTTTTCTATTTCAGAGCTTTTAATATAATAGAACATATAAGAAAAAAAATCACTATGAGAATCAGGGAATTTCAAAAAGTAAAGTTAACCAAAACCCTTCAGAAATTAGAGTTTCTGGGTTTTTGAATGTCAGTGAAAGTAGTAAATCACCTAACTACATTGGAAAATAGTACTTTTTACCTCTGCTACCTAAGAAAGCCTTTTTCTGTATATATTCAAACAGATTCACTGTCTACACTCCCAATTTGCTTCTGAGCCATCAACATTTTGCAGATGATTTCTCCAACTGGGGTTAGATACACACCCTTAATTCTCATTATTGGCATAAACAGGCTCTTCCAGAGACGTCTGGGATGTACATTTATGTTAACTGGTTTAGAAGAAACAGTAAAAAATTGCACAGAGTAGAGGTAATACTGTGTTCTATGGTTTTTCTGTCTATTAAACACAAAGGTACAAATATATTTATGTATGACTTGAATTATCTATTTCTCTTTCTGTTTACTAACTAGAAACTTTAAAGCTTTAGAAACTGGCTGTAGTATGATATGGTCTGTAATGTGAATGGCCAAAACAGCTTTTGGGGAGTAAAGATTTCATTAACCCCATATGAGAATTTTTATTCCTCAAACATAAAACCCACAATGACAAAAGTCACTAATATATGAAGAGAGAAAAAAAAAACAACAAAAAAACACATAAGAAAGTAGCCCCACTATATTATCAGTTACACTGTGATTTTTTAAAATTTTCTTTGTGTTCCTGGTCTGTCCATATTCCCTTTGTGATGCATTTGTGGACAATCTGAGTGGGAACTGGGTGGCCAGGGCAGCTGTACAGCTAACCAGAATAATTTTGTTGGATCCAGAAAATAGTGAAGGAGTCAGAAGACCTACAGGTATTAGAAAATGGGCCCTGTCCCTGACCTCTTCAGGCTGCTTGAGACTGTCATCACTATTTATTGCCCAAATGCTCTGTGGGCAGCAGCAGTTGCAGCACTTATAGCAGGATCCAAGAAAAGGGCAAGGGGAACAAAATTCTTTACACCAATGCCCATACAGCTCCCAGCTGTAAGGTATCATAGGATGACAACTCTAATTGTAATAGTTTTACATAGAGCTATCATAATTGCAATTATTCCCCACAGATACATAAATTAAAAGAGAAAACAAATATGTATATGAACACCTATGTGTTCAAGAAAAATTATTCAGAACTTCAATACAACCATCATTTTTAAGAAATGTAAATCACAACCTGTTTTTTAATGTCATTAATGAAATTTTTGAAAAATTAATTGATTCAGGAAATCAGTATTTGTATCATGCAACATTTATTAAAAATTATAATATGTGTAGGAAATATTAAGCTTGTTCTTTGTAAACATACTTGTATTTTTAAATAACATTGTTTTGACTCAAAATGCAATCTATGAAATCTATTTTGACAAGTTTTTGCAGCTCTTCAGAGACCAGTTTTTTCTCCAGCTTAATGTGAATAGCATGTCTTCTGGATCACCTTATTTGTTTCAGTTATTGAATTGTTTCTAAATCAGCCTCTGTCCTTGCCATTATATTGCATATTGATGAGGGTAAAATGACAACAGATGCTGTCACTTTAGCATTGACTGCACACACCATATACTACTTATGGCTGTTTCTTTGGGAATGAATGCATTTAAATACTCTGGAGCTGAAAACTGTTTTGCAGACAAGACATATTGCTAAAAGCTGATTTTCACTGTGTGACATAAGCTAAATAAGTAATAATCCGTTTTGTTAAACAAAAGTACAGAGGCCCCAGATATTCTTCCAATCTTTTCTGCCTGCACATGCAACAACATCTATTAATTCCTTTAAGTCTAAACAACTACAAGCTAGATTTCATTAATTCTTACTTTCATTGTCATGTGCAAACATTTCAAGCACATAAGGCTGGATTATATATGAAAGTTACTTGAATTCATTTTCCTTTCTTAATGTGCAGTCATCAAAACTGAAAATACTTATAATAAGAAATTTCAGCACATCAGTTAGAGCCACCGAATGAGGGCAACATGAGAAAACATCTCCATCTAGTGGTGTTTTCAAGATTTGGCACACGTCGTGCCCAGGATTCTTGTGCCACTGGGTAATTCATTCAGTAATACCGTAAGAATAACATAACGAGTTAGATTATTCTAGTAAGACTAGTGCAACTGTACTGGTATAACTGGTAAGACTTTCTTGTGTAAGCAAAATCCATTTTAATGAATGGAAAACGCCCATGATAAAACTGTCTGTTACAGTGCGCCCCTCCAGGTGCAGTTCAGGCTCACCCCACAAACTATGGAAATTTAACAAACTTAATTCTCATGTCCCACTGCTGTCACACTGAAGTATTTTGATTGTCTTCAACAGATTCAATCCTGATTTCAGTCCATGGAGGAAAGAAAGGCAGATTTCCTCAAAAATTCAGGTACCACCGTTTGGGCAATTGGCCCTTCTCCTCACTCACTTACACTGGTAATAATCAGTAAGAACTCAAAAGAATACCTGGTTAATGACATGCTAGGTTTAGTCAGAATAAGTTATATGGTGTCTTACTTCAAAAGACACAAATTATGAATACAAAAAGAATTAAAGGAAGATATAGTAAGTTACGTGGCTTCCCTTGATCTGAAGATAGTAATAGAAATGAGAACTCCCTAAAAGTTATTCTGTACACTACATTGAACATGGACTTTCACCTATTTGAGATCTTCCTCTAGGCCATAGGGTTACACTCGTTATTTAAGAAATTAGAATGCTAGCATATAAGCACAGATAGTGGAGCATGATTACCCAAACAGCTGAGTGGTTAGGGTAGTTCTGGGTTTCACTTTTGACTCAGGCCCATTAGTACTCTCCCAACCACTCAAGGGCACATTTTGGAAGTTAGTATAGGCCAGAGTCCTTCCCTATTAGCTTGGATACAATCACCCCACTTGCAGAGTGGCAGAATTCAGTAATGCGGACAAGTCCCAAGTCTGCCAGTCCACCTCAGGGCCAGATGATGGGTCCCAACACTCCTTCATTTCCTTGAGTCAGCTAAGCATGCTGATCCCAGAAGAAGGCAATCCCCTAGCTGCTTTCTACAACAGGAAGCAAACAGGAGCAGGAGGAGTGTTTCTCTGCTTTTCTGTACAGATAGCTTGATAGGTGGAAAACAAGACCAGAGCAATACCACTGAACTCAAGGAAATTCTTGGAGTTTTCCACAATGTAAGTGGGACAAAAATTTATCCTTTGGTACCAGAAGTTATCCTGAGAGAGTCACCTCTAAAGAGCTAGATCATGCAGACACCTCAGACTTCTGCACATGCAGTGAGAAAGAATTATCCATTTCAGATGTAAAACCACCTATTTCATAAACTGTGGTGGAGTTTCATAACATGCAACAGACACAGCTATCAGAGAAAATCAAGCAAATCATGAAGTTGTCTCTACTTCACAGTAGGAGAGCACGAAGAAAATTCAGAAACTGAGATTTAAAATGCAGAGAGGAAGGTTACTTATGGACAGAATAATTCAGTGTCCAGAACAACATGAGGCGGCAAAGGTAGTCTCACACTGTGTGACTGTGAGACCATCCCCTTTCATTTAATTTCTCGAACATGTTTTTGGTCTTTATTGTTCCTCAGCACTGATGAGGCTGCACGTTGAATGCTGTGTTCCGTTTTGGGCCTCTCACTACAAGAAAGGCATTGAGGTGCTGGAGCGTGTCCAAAGAAGGGCAATGAAGCTGGTGAAGGGTCTAGAGAACAGGTCATATGAGGAGCAGCTGAGGGAGCTGGGGTTGTTTAGTCTGGAGAAGAGAAGGCTGAGGGGAGACCTTATTGCTCTCTACAACTACCTGAAAGGAGGTTGTAGTGAGGTGGGGGTCGGTCTCTTCTCCCAAGTAACAAGCGATAGGACGAGAGGAAACAGCCTCAAATTGGACCAGGGGAGGTTTAGATTGGATATTAGGAAAAACTTCTTCACCGAAAGGGTAGTCAGGCACTGGAACAGGCTGCCCAGGGAAATGGTTGTGTCACCATTCCTGGAGGTATTTAAAAGATGTGTAGAAGTGGTGCTTAGGGACATGGTTTAGTGGTGGACTTGTCAGTGCTAGATTAATGGTTGGACTTGATGATCTTAAAGGTCTTTTCCAACCTAAATGATTCTATGATTCTATTATTCTATGAATTCCTTTGCAGGATTAAAAAAATTAAAAGCTAGATAAATTCTGTTTTTTTTTCCTTGTTTCTGTTAGCCTTCCTGAGTTCATTATTGATGTGCTCTTTCATTAAACATAAAGCCTTTATGATGTGGTCTTCTTTCAGGATGAGCATTTCTACACAGTTAGATCTTCAATGGATTAACTTTATGGCTCTAAAGTGTGTATGTTTTCAACAGAATTTCATTAAAGATAAATAACCCACTCTATGGAAAGTGAAATTATTTTCCTAAATGTGTTGAATTCTGTGTAGTAATTTAGATATTTTCTATTTTAACATTTTTAATAAAATGTATCAAAAGCAATTTTTAAGATGAGGGAAGGAATTTTCTCATCCAAATTTTGCCTGGGAAATAGTTGTATTAGTCAAATTTGATCCAATGGTCTGAGCACGGACCTTTTGAGATCCAAAAATCTTAATTCCAGTAGTAATACTGAGTCATTACCTACTACGCTTCTGGAGCAGTGCACCAAATTTAATAAGCTTGACCAATCTGAGTTGACTTGCTCATGCAAACTGGAGATAGTTAACTGCCAGATTGAGTAATCCACCCTGGGGAAAGTTAAACAAACTATAATCACTTGCCAAGAAGTTATTTCAAGTGGGGTTCAGTTGCTGGTAGGCATCATCCCTTTGTGCCAGAAAGCAAAACCTTGAACTCCTTGGTGTCATCAGGAGAACTTCCTCTTGTTTCTATGAATTCAAGATTTCATCTAGAAGCTTTTATCCTGAAGCATCTCACAGACCCTCTTTTTTCAAAATACAGAAACATAGAGCCATGTACAGAGCCATATCTTAAATTAATCTACTATGCGAAGCAATATAGCAGGGAGGAAGGGCAGATTCCAAAGGGTCTTTTGAAATAAGCTGCACAGCTCCATAAACATTTTAGAGGGGTGGTTTACATTTTAGAGGGGTGGTTTACTGTTATGCATTTAGATGTGAATTTTCATAATCTTTTATTTAGGCATTAGACTATACTGTTCTAATGATAAGCAAGTGACAGGAGAGGGCAGCAGAATACAGCAATGCCCCAGAGCTACAGCAAATCTAATGCTTTTTAAATATGCTTTTTGTATGCTTGATGGCATTTCAGTATTCTTTTTCATTGGGTCCAGCTTAGGTGCCTGACTGAAGAACGTGTTTAATTGTAGTTATTAAGTTTTGAGTAGAAAGCCAAGGAACATACTAACCTCGATGGAGAAATCCAAATTCAAAATGCCATAAGAAAATTCTGCTCACATTACATTTTCCCTTTGTTTCACTTAATTAAAGGAGACATGGGCTCAGGCTTACATAAGAGGTGCTAAATCCCTATTCTGTATTTATTGATTCTGAGGAGGGTGCATCTTGGTTTACTTTGGGACATTATTTTAAGACTCCTATTGAAGTAAATCTTTTGAGCTTTATTCTAAATGCCATTTCCTGTTCGTGAGAGAGTTTTGTATTTCTATGCATCCTCTCCATGCCAAAAAAAAAACCCTGCATGCTCATCTTAAAATTCATTGGCACCACTTGTGTAGAAGTGAGGTAATACCAAGGCCTCTGCGGTACTCCTGCATGGTAATGTGAGGTCAGGTCCTGCTGTAGGAGTAATGTGTGCTGTGCTCAGCTTGGGCAGTGTCATTACTACTTGAGACAAATGCTGACTCTTTATAACTGTCACTGTTGTGCCACTGATATATATTGCATAGAAATGGCTAATAAATTTCCCCTGTAAACTCTGGCATCTGAATTGTTTCAGATTTATTATACTGATGAGCTGGTGACTTACTGTACTGGACGTTTGGATTTATATTGGAAGTTCTCAAGTCAGTAAAACAATAAATTGCTCTTTCTGGTCAACTTCTGTTTCATTTTGACTGAGACTCCTGCCATCTGAGTCCATCTAAAAGCCCAAATCCATGATGGTAGCTGCAGTCTCTGTCCAGATTCCCTAACAGATGTAATTCACTCAGTCTATATGCCTGAAGAGCACACTGCAGAAAAGGTGTGTTTACCTCAGTCCCAAATTTTAGTGCCTGTTGGAAAAGTCTGGAAATGGAAATTCCCTGCACGTTCTCAGAACAAGGAAAGCAGTAGCAGCAGCTGTGTGAGCATGGGCTCTTCTTCAGTGAGCCTCATGGACCATGGTGAGAGCAGAAAGGGCATCTTTATCATCCATTAAACTCTTGGCTTCACTGCTAAAACGATCAGCTCCAGCTTTGCTTGTCATGGTGCTGCTAGGTGAGGTAATAGCTGCACAGCAAACTGAACTTTCCTGAATCACGTCACACACACTTCACAGCTCTAATTAAATAAACAACAGCACATCCTGATTATTAACCACTGGGCCCATATACTCAGGATGGGATGAGGAAAATCAGTGTAGACAAAGTGAAATGATCAATTTCCAGAAATGTTGCAGCCCACTTTGGCCCTTGAATCAGGCTTATAAAGTCAACATTGTATTTGTCATCACACACATGATCTACAGAGAGAGGCATGAACAAATGTGAGCGTCTTTTCAGGCTAACTGAATGCAATAATAATAATAAAATGTTCTCTTCCTTGTAGTGATATTTGACACAGTAGGCTGCTACTGCCAAGGAGGTAAATCCAAATGACATACATGTGTTGAGAGATTTCCTTCAGATTGACTGCAAACGCAAAGGCCTCTGACACAGCTTGACTGAAGCTGTGTGAGTCTGTGTGTGTACAAAAGTCAAAAGGAGATGACCGAAGTACACATGAACCACCAGGTTCAGTCTGTTCAATGGACACACTGGGAAACTGCCATGGGTAACTAGCAAAATTGCACTGTCAGTGTTTTGCAATTGTATGAAACGGAGCCTCATTTGATTGTGTTGCGCAGGAACTGCTGGGTCATATGGCAATGGTGGACCCAGTGTCACACGCAACTAAGTATGGTTGCAGAATATGTTGCCTCACCACACTTCTTTGGCAGCCATGTATGAAGGACGTCATAACGAAAATGCAGGCTGGCTGCAGATGTGAAGTTATACTGACTGGCTACATCTAGCATTTGGGTTCACGGTGCAGGAGAATGGCCACAGCACCAGCCCGTGTACGGGTGAGCTGAGGCTCACAGTAAAAGGAGTATAAGTAGGGAGAGAGCTGTGTGAAATACTTTTTTCTAATGCTTTACCTTTTCTTTCCACTGGAGCTCTACCATGACCTCTCCCACACAGGTGCTGTTGATGCGTAAATGCAGCTACCTCAAACTGCGTTTATTGCGTTATAGGCTGCCTGTGTACTTAAAAATCTTTTCAGGTTACATTTCTGTATTTGGATTTAAAGAAAATTGTAAATTATAAATGAATAATTATTAATTTATTTAATATTTATTAAATTAAATAATTATAAATTATAAATACATAATTAAGTATATACTGGTTTAAGGCACACATTTTTCTTGTTCTGTGTTTCTGGAACACCGCTTGTTTCTGCTCATGTTCAGATATGGCCTGACTGAAGAGTGAGGTGAAAGACAACTTTCAAAGGGAGCTAAAGGGAGCTGATAGCTTGTAACAGACCTTGTGCAGGCTGCCTGTCACTGTCAATAATTAGGCATTCACTGCTGTTCACAGCATTATTAATAAAGTGAATCTGGGTTCAATGTTGTCCCAGAACAGGGACTACTAGATCAGGACCTACTAGATTGGGATCTACTAGATCAGGACAGAAACCATTCAAAAGTTTGCTCAATGATAATGGCCAAAGTGGCTCTCTAGGGAAGAATATAAGAACAAACTAAGTTTATATACTATCCCTCATACTCTTCCAGTCTCCCAACATTTACAGCTTAGGGTCTTTCTAAGCCAAATTTGGTTTCTATATACATAGTAATTTAACTGGATTTCTGTTCCATAAACTTGTACAAACTTCCACTGAAGTTCACAAAACTGTTAAATAAACCATAAAAAGCATATGTACTTGCATTTTCTGTCTACTGTATATAAGGTTCTTTGAGGAGGGACAAGGAAAGAAGAACCACACTACAAATAGTTAATACAGGTGTTACTTTCCCCCATCACAACAAGCAGTACTTCATCAGCTCATTATTTACCTCTAAATATTTAAACTGAGCACAGTCATCTTGGCTAGGCATGCTGAACAGACTTTTGGACTCTGATCTTGAGCTATTCTAATCGCTGACCTAGGCTTCATCTACTTTTTCAGAAGCAGGTCTTGTTTACTAAGGCAGATGGCTTTTTTTTCTTCTTTTTTTTTCTTCCCAGGAAATTTCTCCACTAGATTTTATAAGATTTCCTTTCATCTCTGTTTTATTTTCTCTCTAACCATATGTGTGCACCAGCTTTTACCATAAGGATGTCTTCCTAGAAAACCAAAAACAGAGAGAAGCCAGTTTGTGTTGACAGGATGTAAATCAAAGCAGTCTTTGGCTTCTTCTCAAGGTACAAAATAATCACTTGACAGTTTGCTCAGTGTTTGGTTCAATGCATGAAAGTCCTTCTTTAGGACACAACCAGGAAGCAGATCATGACTAAAGAGATTCACAGTGTGGACTGAATCTTCTTCTGTAGATCCAGGAAGTCTTATTAATGATAGCTAAAACTGAGGATGACAGAGTATAGTTCATACACATAATGTCTTCTGTCCTTTGGGATCTCAGTTGTGTCATTAATGGATTCTTAGAAGTGTGATTTTTAATTACCTCAAAAGGCAAGATATGCCAGCACATTAGCCAATTCCCTCAGGCCAAATTGCTTTGATTTGCAGCAGTGAATTTCCATTGACTCTGCTGAGCAGGATTTTGAGAGCCTGGGAGCTTCACAGGCTGATGCTAGTCACTCTTGCGTGAGAATAAAAGCTGCCTTCTCCTGGAATAATAAAGCTGCTAGCCAGTAGATGGAGTGGTCCTGCGAAAGCCTTGTAGAAATGATACCTCACTGGTGTCATAATACGATTCCTCCTTATAATACTATAATACGATTCCTCCTTATCTCTGATAGACTTTGAAGAGGCTGACATAGAAATTCTGCTTCTATGTGCCAGCTTCATTCAGTGTAGTTCTCAGCTGTATAGAAACATACTTCAGAGGGGTAGAAAACACCTCTCTTTTTCAAGCATACAATCAATATGAGTCAGTGCTGTCCAATGTCATCTCACCTCACTGAGGAAGCGAGAGTTTAGTCTTGTGCTTACTTCGTAAGAGAAGGTGTGATGCTATAGGTAAGAGCTTAAAGACTCACAGAAAGTGAGACAGATGTAGAAAGAGTCAAGGGATGAGGCTTTTCCTCCACAAGGGTTAGTCAAGTGTGATAAGTAAGAGAATAGCTTGAGTCTCCTCTTTACCTAAATATGTCCTTTTAACAGCACATATTTTCACATCTGCCTTGTTAGAGAGAAGGTAACATTCTTTTACTAGCTGTTAGTATTGATCATTTTAGGTGATTTATCCACCTGGCTGAGTAGGTTGTGATGAAGCAGCACTTTGCTTTTTTCCTCAGGTAAAGTCTAAAGTCTATCTTACTCAGTTTCAATAGATTCCCTGATGCCAACACAATTGTTTGTAGTACTTGACAGAAGAATTTATATAGGAACAAAACATTGGGCTGGGCCGTCATAAAGGTATGGGTTCTCCTTTCCTTGCTCCAATGAAGCCAAGGCATGATGAGCTCAGCAGGATGGTAACTGGACCCTCTAGCCTTTATATTTATTTAAACAGGCAGGTGACTGCTCCGTTCCCAAAGCTTCTGAAGCAGAGGTGGAATTCATGGAGGTCTTCAGGGTATAACTCATCTGTCAATGGCAAGCATAATCATCCTACCACACTTACCCTATCAATGCCTCTGGAATATGAAAGCAGACATTTTTTCCACTCTCTTTCTATATTTTCAGATATTTACATTATGGTTTCACCTCTTATAACCACTGCAGGATGCAGCCTGATGAATGACTTATGCCTTTGGTGCCAGCTGACATCTGGCTGAACTTGCTACCAGAATTTTAATGACATGGCCAGCAGCAGCATGCTGGTAAGCTTTTTGCAGCAGTTCTCAGTTTCAGAAATCTAGTTAGAAGAGTCATTTCGCTATCAATGGCAACAGCAAGAAACAAATTTATAAAGCTCACATGCTTCTAAAAAAAAAGCCCAACTACTAAAAAGCAGCAGAATTGCGTAAATGTTAAAAATTAGTGGAAGCCAGATTGTTGCTGTGGTGCTTCATACTGTATAACTTACTTAGAAGTAGCTGTTGAGCCTGGCTTAGGGAAAGGTAATCCTTCTGTGGAAAATCATTTCTCTCTAGAGATGAGAATACCAGGTCCCTGTACAGCATTACGCTAATGATTAAGCCAAGGACCAGCCTCAATTCAACAGTTAAACATCACTGCCTTTTCTGGATTGCTGTTTGCTTAGCATAGAGAAGTACATGGCAAAATAAAAAAAACTTAAGGCCACAGAATGAAGAGAGGAAAGCAAAATTATTGCCACTGGCTTTTTTTTTCCTTTTAATAATTCAGGCTCTCCAGCAGCCTAGTTCTCAACTGAATGACTAGCAAGTCTACTTGCAAGTACAAATCTAATTTGTACTTGTGAAACTGCTCTCCTTTCTTTTGTAGACCTTCAAGCACATTTCAGACACCCAAGTGCTATGTATAAGCACAGACAAATGTTATAAATTATTGTTTTGAGGCCCGACCCTTTTAATTAATTAGCTCAAAGTGGAACATGAAACTTGAGACAGCAGCGAGGCTGGAACATAAACTCAGGAGTATCTGAGAGACATGGTGATTGTCTTGTCTTTGTAAACTATTTTTTAAGGGTCTGTATCTTTGTGTGACTCACAGCTTATCATCAATCTAAGGACATGGACAAAGACTCAGGCTAGTTCCTAGTATATTCAGAAAAAAAGACAGAATGACAGAAAGACAAATTTGCCTTCTAACTTGTTTGCAAAGCCAACATTTAACCACATTACCCTGGGTGGCTGTTTGTGACCCACTGGAGTGATGGGTATTGCCACAGTGAGGAGGCACATGTCGCTCCATGAAGTGCTCTGACTTGGCGTCTGAAACAGGTGACATGTTCAGCAGCTTTTCAATCTGTTGACCTTCCAGTCGTTTCCTCTGGTGGTGTCACTGATGGGCACTAATGACCTTACCCAAATAGCACAGCTCTCTGCCAACTAGGGATCCAGATCTTCTGTGTGGGGTTGAAAAATACCAAGTTACACCTCTACAAACCTCTAAACTTTTGGGAAAAGGAGCATCACAGTGTCCCAGCTGTGAAGTCAGAAGACTAGAGGGTGAGTGCCGTACAGTGCACTGTGAAGCCTCCATTGGCCTGTGTGCCAGAGGGAGTTATATTTAGTCATGCTTTTTCCTCCCCTCCTATGCATCCTCCATGGAGTATTAAACTCTGCTAGTAGCTCTATCAGATCATTATTGGTGGCTTTTTGCACAGATGCTCAAAATTATGGGTTCAGTTGTGATTTTGGCATTAATCTACAGACTACTTTAATGTGCATGTGCTGAAATAACAGGGATGGAAAAGAAAAAATCATAGATATTCATTAATATTTCTTGGTTGCTCAGTAGGACTTGGCTTATTAGGAAGATAAAAAAAACAAATCAGACAATGTGTTTACCTCAGCTAGGAGTCACATATAAAATAGCACCCCCTCAACTATAGAGGAGACGTTGCAATTAGCTACGAAGTCTTTAAGATTATATGCTTTGATCATCTAATGATAATTGTTCTGAGGTAAATGACTTTGGTAGACTAGATTTTGCTCTTGTAAAACATCAACTACACAAAGTCTCCTTGATTTAATAGTATTTAAATTAACAGTCAGTTAAACAGAACAGTTAAAGTTCTACAGTCAAAGATGATCTGCTAAATTGCAATAAAATGTTTCAGAAAGAAGGAAATGAATGATTGCAATTTTATTTTCCCTGAGGTTTACAAGGGTGCTTTATGGTTCAAATTACAGAATTATTTGACTTCAATTTTCAGGAATATAATTTTATGATCACTAGAATTAATGATTGCCATTTTTAAAGCAAACAGGATAAAAACCTACTCACCTTATCAAAAAATCTAACTTGCAATTGTCTTTAGAAAAGTTCCCTTCTGTTTTAATAACTTATGTTAGCATAATAAGCAGGCCTGGCTCTTAAAATATAGTAAAAAAAGGCTAAGGCAAGCAATGGGAAAATGGAGGAACACTGGTTCCAACACCTTTTATTATGTCCCCGGAGAAGAAGCCAGAGGAATGGGATGACTTCTGTGGCCCCAAGTGGAAGGATAGCAAAAGCCCAAGGAATAGACCAGGGATCTCCTGAGATGGGGAGATGTTACTGGGGAAATGGCTGGAATTGGTAGTTCAAACCCCAAGTGGAGAGGGACATCAGCTGTGGAAAACAGACAAGTTGACCAGAAATCTTCATATAATTAAGAGTGCACCAGAAAGCTAATCTGAGATGCAGTGCATAAAATAATAATTTATCCTCAAACTTTTGACAGCATCCAGTATACACGAGGTGGTTTTCTACACAACTGGGAATGCTCATTTGCTGCTCAAAAAACCCTTAATTTGGAAAAAAATGGCACTGGACAAAGAGAACAAGTAAAATCCGGGTGGTGTTATCTGTTAAACACAAAGTTTAACTTGAATAGATGTAATTCCTAACAGCAGAATGCCTGGTGCTTTGAATGTATTGTATCATGACAGATTACTTAGTTTAAATGTTATTCTGTGACAAGTAAAAATTAGAGTCTAATACCTATTTGAAGTTGTATTGAAGGACTTTTACCAAATCCTGGTGTGAATCATTGTTCTGACTTTTGCCATTGATTTGGGCAAAATACAACACAAAGCAGAGTTATAGACAAGTGTCTGGACAGCTTGGAACGTGGCAGGAAAAGCTTTCCTATGTTTCCTAAACAATTTGACATACTGTGAATGAAATATTAAACATTCTTTAGGTAAAAAGAATCATTTGCCATCTTAGACCAATTAAAAAATTTAATTTATAGAATACATGTGATATAACCTTGGACCTTGTCTGTCAGACATCAATGATCTCCTTCGTTCTGTTGTAGTTACTACATAGAACTGTGTATGAGAAATATTTCTGCTCTTTTGGTATCAATCACAAAAAAAAAAAAGAAAAAAAAATCACAGATTCTTAATGGAGCACTCAGTTAAGTGCTGCCTTAAGTGCAGTTTTGTTCCAAGTCATCATGTCCACTCCCATTCTTGTGGATGTTGACCTTCTGTCTAACAGCACTAGAAAATTGTGACAAGAGAAAATGATCTCTCTCACTGTTTATAACATTTCCTAGGATTAGGATATCTTCTGTGAGTGACATTTTCCACCAGGACATCATAATGAAAAATATTTCTAGCTGAAATTTTCAATGTTTAATCTGAAAATAAAATATTCAATACATTCAGATATATTTTCATGGCCAGTTTTACAATTCTTTTTTTGCAAGTAGTCTTCTAAATAGTATATGTGCATCAACAATGTTTGGATGTGGTTTCGTAAAATGCTGGGTCTAAAGGAAGAAGTGAATCAGTAGTAAATGTGCACTGGTTTGTAGTTCTAACTCTTACCTGTTCCTTGGCAGGTGAGAAAACAGATCAGCTACTCCTGCAATATCCTAAAGCTGAATCAGTAGTGAGTGTGAATCTAAAATTTGCATAATTTCTCAGAGAATGGTATGCATTACCAAGGTTATGCCCTAATTTAATTGAGGTGAGCTTAAAGAGGGGGATTTTGACAAAAAAGTTTTTTGTGAAGAAATCTCTTTTCACCAGCACAGTTGGAAATATACTCTCAGAGCCTTTTACATCCAAGAAGGACCTCATAGTTAGGGAAAAAAGGAAGAGAAACTGGGATATGATTTAAGGGGATATGGGAGATAAAGCTCATGTTGACTACTCTGAGGCAAAAGCATGTTTTACGCTCATTATTCTTATGAAGATGTTTCAAAAAACCTTGATTTCCTTCTTGTGCAAAACAGCACCCCCCTCTCCTTCCCTGCCCAAACCTCCCAGTTTATTGTGAAACAGATGACTAATTCTTATGGCCAGCCATAAATAGAGAAGAGTTATGTAGATCATTTGCTAAGAAATGTTCTTCTTAAGTCACAAGTATCTAAGACCTGTCAGTTAGCACAGGATAGAGATTTAGTATATTTTTACCTAGTGTTCTCATTTCTTAGCTAAGACATTAGCAAGGTGCTTGAAGATTATAGGTCCAAGTCTTTTCTGAAAAACACTGATACAGAAAGCCCAGAACAACTTTTCATTCTGTAGTGGTAGCATTAGACAGTATGCTTTAGGAGTAGGAATAAAGTGTGGTTTCTAGTGAGAAATTACAGAAGAAATTGAAAGCAGAAAGATGATTTTACATCAAGGAAAAAAGCAGTAGCTGAAGTGAAAGTAAAATAAAATGAGACGCTTAAGTAGAATCAGTGAAAAAACAGTGTAATATTAATGGAGGCTGTGAATTTTGTGGGGGTTTGGCTGAGAAAGTTCAATTAAGGAAAAATGAATGTATTTTTCTGTGTTTTTTTCTATCACAAATTGTTTTCTTTGCTAGGACTGCAGTGCCAACCTCCTTAGATTGTGAAGAATCCCTCTCGTAGTAGTTTATTCTATCTGAAGAACCAAAATCTTCAGAGTCTTAGACCAATGACAGTGTCTGCTGAGGTGGTCACAAATTACCAGTATTAGAAAGCAAGAGTGTGGCTGTTTGGAGTAATCTGGAATATTGTTTGGTGCCTGTAATGCAGAAAGAAGAATCAGTCTTTCAAGTATCCCCACTAGAAATCTTACTGAGGACGAATTTGGCTCCAGCATGTCAGACAAGGCATTTTGAGATGTAAACTGTTGTATCAGCACTTCAGTTTTCTACCCTAGTGGTACACATTTGTTCCATGTGCATTTAGAAAAGGAAATGTTTAAGGTAAAAGCAGAATGTGGCTACTGGCTGACATTTATGAACAGTATGTATTTTTATCTTTCAACAATAGTCTTGATTTCCTGCATGTCTGTCTGTCCTGGTTTCATCTGGGATAGAGTTAGTTTTCTTCTTAGTAGCTGGTAGAGCACTGTGTTTTGGATTTAGGATGAGAATAATGTTGATAACGCACTGATGTTTTGGTTTTTGCTGAGCAGAGTTTACACTAGTCAAGGACTTTTCAGCTTCTTGTGCTCTGCCCGGTGCACAAGAAGCTGGGAGGGAGCATAGCTAGGACAGCTGACCCAGACTGGCCAAAGGGCTATTCCATACCATATGACGTCATGCTCAGTATATAAGCTGGGGGAAGGAGGAGGAAGGGGGGGACATTGGGCGTGATGACGTTTGTCTTCCCAAGTAACCGTTACGCGTGATGGAGCCCTGCTTTCCTGAGGATGGCTGAACACCTGCCTGCCCATGGGAAGTAGTGAATGAATTCCTTGCTTTGCTTTGCTTGCGTGCGCGGCTTTTGCTTTACCTATTAAACTGTCTTTATCTCAACCCATGAGTTTTCTCACTTTTACTCTTCCGATTCTCTCCCCCATCCCACCGGGGGGGAGTGAGCGAGCGGCTGTGTGGTGCTTAGTTGCTGGCTGGGGTTAAACCACGACACTGTCACTAAGGTAATTTCACTGTCTGAGGGAGAGACTGCCGAAGCATTTATAATAAGAAGAAGCAGTGGAAGGAAGAATACAAGAGTGGATATGATCCTTCTTCCACTATTAGTACATTCTTCCAGCTCAGCAGAAAAAGGATGGAAAACCATTAAGGGAACATCCTGGTGGTTGAATATCAGTCTACAGTATGGTTTCTTGAATATTTCAGCCACTTGTGACTTAATTCTCAATGTATAGTTTAAATCTCTCATTGGAAAAGACAGATATGAGGCAGCAAATCAAGACAAGCAATCCAGAGTAAACCCAGACTTCGGAGCAATCCAGCTGAGCTCTAGTGTATGACCTCAGTTCTAAGTTTCGTTTCAAATGCTTAGCCTTCTCTTGGCTCCTTCGTTCTCTCCCTCTTTTTAATACTTCATTCCTCTTTCCTCAGCTGTAACTCCTCCAGAGGACCTGTTCTTTTCTTTCCTCTCCATGACCCTTGCCAACATCATTAGTAATGAAAAAGAGACTGGGAGTAATAAAAATGTAGAAGACAGCATTAGCTATACTGTAACCCAAATAATTTAGTTCAACAATTGCAATTGTAGGTCCAGCAGCACAATTTAATGGTGCTTTTGATTTGATTGATTAATTATTTTTCTCTACGAGTGGAGAGTATACAGTACTGTGCTGGATAAATCATGTATTAAGTCTAGGCATTTTGAAATCTTAGCTCCTACTGAAAAAGAATATTGGAAGTTAAAAAGAAGTTGGAAGAGAAGTTCTGGAAAATATGAGCATTTTGTGGTAAAATATTGCAGAACCATAGTGATTACTGTAGTGTTCAAGAAATGGCTGAAATGGTAAAAAAAGCAATGGGTATTCTGAGGAAAGCTCTCTGAGGGAGATATGACAAATAAAATAGTATAGAGAAATTCCAAATGATACTAAGTGGCAGCAGTTCTGACACTGACTTTAAAGAAAATCTGTTAGTACATGTTAGATGAATTGTTGCACCAAGAAATTCTGTGACAGCAGAATACTTTAAACAGTTAGTGAGTTGATCAATCTGAGTTACAAAATTTTCAGTTTTCAGGGTGTGTTTTACTTAAGACAGTAGGTATGAAAGCCTCTAGTTCTAGGTTAGCTATATTGGAATTAATTGCATGCCATTGTGTGCAGTGTTGTGCATTTTTTCTTGTAGCTTTAGACAGAATTTTATATTTTGAAGCAAAGATTTTTAAAGCAAAGGTTCACATCCCATGATCTATAGGAAAAATGTTGTCAGTGGGATTATCATCTGGATTACTACTACCTTGGGACACGAAAACAGTTTGAATTGAGGCTAACGAGGAAGGTAGCTCTTCATCTGCTTAATCACTAAAGCAGGATCATAAGATGCATCCACATTTCTAAGTAACTTAAAATGATAACACATCTGACATGGGACACAACTGTTCCTTTTGCAAGTAGAATATTTGACTTATAGCTGATAAAGTATTAAAATGTTTCTCTATAAGTATTGAACCATCTCTTTGTAAGTGAGATATTGTAGGAGTTGTATGTTGCACATGTGATGAAAGGAGGGCTCACTGGCAGGGCTGTTCATTTCCCAACTTTCACCTTTATTCATGCCTTTTAATACAGTTGCTAGGTGGGATTTTCTTATGAAGCCCCCCTACACTGGGAAGATTTTATTTGATCTATGTTTGCAGGAACATCATTAATTTTCATTTATAAAAGCGATGTTTCTTCTATTTTATAGAAAGTAATTGTATTTCTGTAAGAATATTCCTTGAATGATTTGTAAGACGTAGGAATTTGGCATCTATTGTGATCTATCTGCAAAATGTGTTCTACAAATTAAGTCATGCTACCTGTCTGTCTACTTCATTAGTAGTGTTGTCTTTTGAATTCTAATATCGATGTAGAACAAATACTTCAGCCTTCCACTACAACACAGTCTAAACAGTGAGGGAAAAACTAATGACAGAACATTTCCCTCCTATGCAGAGGGACTATTTCACAATAATTGACACTCTCCCTGTGCATATGCTGTTCAGGTGATATACTTTGACATGCAATGTAATTTTTTTATAGTAGAAGATGAAAGTAATTTATTACTTGCCTCTGATACATAGATTAGACCCCAAGCTAAAATTGCCTCTGCATTTTTCTTCCTTTTTTAATTAAAAGCAATAAATGTAGATAGGTAATGCCCAGAACGAATCAACAATTCTTGTGTTTTAAAATTAAAGTTGTGTTCCTGAAGTTTCAGAATTTAAATAAAGGGAAGGGAGAGAGACAGAAAAATAAATTCTTTTCAATGCCCAGAAAATCTAACATAATTGGGAGAGTTTTTACATCCATTGGACGCCACTTCTACAGAGTTCTGGAAGACAAATAAACATGACTGCACTGATCTTCTCTGCACTCTTGGATCTGTCCATGAGTAGGATTAAATTGGATTCCACAAAAACTGAACCACATGGATAAATGGCTTTAGGCTAGAGCTGTGTGTAATCCCCTACTGAGAAGGCTACTAAATGATGGAGGAGGCTTAGCCATGTAGGAGCACAGTGACAGTTAGGTATACCATTTTGGAAGAAGTTTCTTACAAGGACAGTGCACTGGATAAGTAGGAGCCAAAATTGGTCTTTGTTTCCTGTATCTTTATTTTGCTTGGATTTCATGATTTTAGGTCCTTTAACTGGACCCACTGCAGAGCACTCAACCACTGTTTTTGCATGTAACCTGTACTGCCTATAATTCCCTACATGTCGATATGATTCTGAAGATTATAAACTCTTTCAAAATAGTTAGAAGAATAACTTTTCTATTGCTTTCTGGACTAATTATACTGTGCAGAACAAATACGATTGAGAGACTTCATAATAGATACAGAAGAAGAGAAAGCAGCTCACAATGGATAATTATTTGATTTACTATTATAAAAACAATTTCCAAAGACAACTTGTAATGGGCTATAAAATAACTTCCTAATGAACTAACTATGCCTTACAGTGAATAATTAGATGACCCTTCAGTTTAATTGAAGCATTAAGTAACTGTTCCAAACCTTGAAGATAAACGCAAAAGAAGTTCTTACATTCAATACTCCACATGTCCATCTACCTGGGTAAAGGACAGGCAAACACTGTCACGCTAATTATGATTTGAGAGGTATTTTCTAGTAGGTGCAGGCAAAAGCAATATGAATAAAGCAATATTCAGTGTGAAAGGGAAAAGACAATCCACTGTAAATATAAAGTTGGTGAAAGAATTTCTGCAATGGAGGGGAACATGATAGTTATGATGTAATAAAATGTTTAATAATAATTAGTTAATTGGTGATGCTTTATTGCTGTAAAGCTGAATTTCTCCATTTTTCTCCTTGTATTTATGCTAGATTATATCCATTGATAATTTAGGTCATATTTCAGAATTAGGTTACAAACCATTTATTGTGAAATATTCAACATATCGTTTTTCTAATTGCAAAGACAAAGTGATACAGTTGTGCTTTTTCTTGCCCTGGAGATTTAGGCAGTTTCCAAAACAACAGCAAATGCAAAGTTTTTCAACAGGTGGAGTGTGTGCACTCAAACAAATCGTCATTCAAAGAGGAGTGCTGTCGTTTTGTAAAAAAGCATTTTTAATGGACAAGAGATAATATAGTTTCCTCTCAGTCCCCTACCTTTTCTTCCAAGAGAAGTGAAGGATTGTAAAGGTGTGACTGAAATAAATGAAACAAAAAAGTCCAATACATGGGGCCAGATTCTGTCTGTCTGCATCTGTAACAGAGTCTGAACAGTGCCTGGGCCCATTCTCTGGCCCTGAAGCATCATCTGAATATGTCTATATTATCTTACATTCCTAATCTTTGAACCAGAGCAGAGGTGTCAAACTGCCTACTGGGAATAGTCCCAAGTCATTGCTGTTGTCTGCATGACCTTGCTCTCTGTTCTGTGCAGATATGATTTGCTAGTGAATTTAAAGCTGAGCCAGCTGGTGAGTAGGAGACCTGCACCTGGGAAGACCTGGGGTCTGAGCGGGCAGCTAGGTAAGGGGACAAAGGGTCCAGGCATGGATACTAGATAAACTTATATTTCATGCTAATACTTAAGGAACTTGTGTAGGGAGTCTCTAAGTCCTCTGGGTGAGGTTCTCTTAGGAGTGGGTTCACTGCTGGTGTGGGGGGACTCAGTGACAAAGGCAATCGAAAAGGCTTGTGTACTCAGTACCTTCTTTGCCTTGGTCTTTACCAAAGTCTGCCCTCATGTCACCTAGGTACACAAACAGCAGAGTCTGGGTAGGTGAACTGTAACCCACAGTAGAAGAATGATTTAAGCAAACTGGACAAAGACAAGTCCATGGGATCAGACAGAGGCACCCAAGGCCACTAAGACAACCAGCCGGTGTCTCTGTGAGGCTGCTCTCATCTACTTTGAAAGGTCATGATGAAGTGGAGAGGTTCCTAGTGACTGGTACCAGTCATTGCACTCATCTTCAAGACAGGCAAAAAGGAAATACTATCTGCCTGTCTGCCTCACCTCAGTTCCTAGAAGGTTTATGGAGCAAATATTTTTCAAAGATATTTCCATTAAGAATAAGAAGGTGGTTAGGAACTACCGCATGACTTTAGCAAGGATAAATCATACTTGACTGATCTGATTACCTTCTATGATGAGACGACCTGATCTGTAGACAAGAGGGAGAAGCAGTGGATGCTATTCACCTCTACTTCAGCAAAGTTCTCAACATAGTTTCCTCTTTGTATCCCTTTAGCCAAATTTGAGAGATATGAGTTTGATGGGTGGACACCAATGTATGTGGAAAAGTGGTTGGACCTTCAGACTCAAAGAGCAGTGGTCAAAAGCTAAAATCTAAGTGAAGGATGGCTACTGGCAGCATTCCTGAGGGGCCAGTGATGGGACCAATGTTGCTCAGTGTTTTCATTAATAACTTGGATCCTAGGATGAAGTGCACTTCCTGGAAGTTTGTGGCTGCCACCGAACTGGGGTCAGACTGCAGGACCTGGACAGGCTGGCGAAATGGGCTGTCAGGAACCTCATGAAGATCAGTGAGAGCAGAGAGCAAAGGCTTGTACCCAGGGTGGAATAACCTCATGCAACAATACACCCTGGGGGCCACATGAATAGAAAGCAGCTTTGCAGAAGGGACCTGGGGATCCTAGTGGAACGTGAGTCAGGAGTGGGCCCTCAAAGTGATCAAGGTCAACTGTACATGAGGCAGCTTTTGCAGGAGAATAGGCAGGAGTTCAGGGGAAGTGATTATTCCTCTGTGCTTGGCACTTATGAGACTGCACCTGGAGTACTGTCTCTCATTTTGGGCTCCGAAGTGCAAAAAACCCCGTCAACATACTAGAGCGACTCCAACAGAGGATATCAATATGGTTCAAGGGCTAAACCATACAATGTATGGGGAGAAGTTGAGAGACATGAGCTTGTTCAGCCTTAAGAGAAAGCTGGCGGGGGAGTCTTGTTGCTGTTTACAACTACATAAAGGAGAAGTGGAAGAAGATGAAATCAGACTTCTTGGAGGTACACAGTGAAAACACAAGAGACAGTGGACACAAGTTGCAGCAAGGGAAATGAGAGATATTTTTAAAAGTTTACACTGAAGGCAGTAAAACACTGGACCAGAGGCCTAGACAGGATGTGGAAGCTCAGTCCCTGGAAAGCTTGATTAGACAAGACACCCAGCAACCTCATCTAATTCTGATCTTATTCTTTGTTTGAGCAGGGAGGTTGGACAAGATGATCTCCAAAGGTCCTTTTAAACTTAAATTATTCTATGGTTTTACACACCTAAAGGAACCAAAGCACTTTTAAAATGTTTTCCCTCCTGGGGATTTCCCCAGTCCTGAAGAACTCCTGATAGATTTGCAGCTAATATTGCTGTATCTTTTTGAAACTCATTTGTCTGGTCCCCTACAGTTTACTTACAGATGATTTTAAAAGCCTTAGTGAAGGCTGAAGGCCATATTGCTGAGCCATTCAAAAAAGGAGCAATCAAAGTTCCTAGAGCATGGAAAAAGTCCTTTAAGGGAAAATTGAGCAGTTCTGTTTTAACTTTAAGCAGAAACTTCTTTTAGTTTTACCAGCACCTGATCTGAAGATAGGGAAATTTAAAACATGGCTCAGGAGGAGAAAACCTGATCCTCGGTATCCAAAGATCATTTGGATGAACAAAATGGTAGTTTCGTGGGAAAAGTATGTGTTTTTCCTGGTGCCAGAGGTTTCCATTTTGATTTCTGTTGCTTAATAGTACTGTATCACTGCTGAGGCAAAAAGAAGTCTGAAACTACCTATACAGGCCAGGTTATGGTGGCTCTGTTGCATGTTTGCTTCAGCGAAGGGGTGTAAGTAATAAAGGTGATCACATCTGGGCCTGAGGGACAGTGGTGAAAGCACTCCGTAGGTGGGGGCAGTGGACACAGCTGAGTTTCTGCAGTGTTCTTTGAGACTTGGATTCATGTTCTGAATAGCTTTTTATATGTAAAATGAACATTGACTCCTATGGAAGACACCATTGAGTTAACAGGACAAATGTAAGTTTGCAGTGGGCTTCAACTCCAACCTTTTTTAATTAAGCTGTCACTATTTACAGATACAGTTTTGGCATTATAGGTAAAGGGCAGCTCTTCAGGAGAATATTTATCTATGGCAATTTCATTTTCTCTGGAATGTGTTGTTGCCTCCTGCTGTCACTTGATTTATAAACTGGAAAGCATTAGCCGGCTAAACAAAATTATCATGTGTTTAGTTATTAGAATTTTGTTATTATGCATGTGGCAATGCAGCACAAGGATTCAACTCATTCATAGTGCAGCAATGGTGGACGTATTTCTTGGTATTTTGGTTACTTCTGAAATCCCATAATGCATGTGAATTTTAGTGCTATTATGGTATATCATAGTAATTCTTGTCATAAACCAGGATCCTACTGTATAATGATAAAGTCCATCCCAACCCTACGGAATTAGTAATATAAATCTTTCTGTGTGTTCTTCTCCTCTTCTTCATTAATACTGTAACTGCAGAAAGCACAATTCCTAGAAATGTCAAAGAAAATTGCCTACGAAGGGAAAGTATTATATTGCATGTGACCATTAGCACCAGAACCAGTACACTTAAGAAATTTTATTCAGCCTAATTAGATTAGATGTACTGAGCACAGGGACTAAACATAGGGCATTTGTATTTAAATATCAAAGCTAAAAAAAAAATCCAAAGAAAGCATATCACAGCAGCACTTCATTTTTCTGCTCAAGTTTTCTGTCACCTCTCTTATCTGTGACTGCTTTATATTTTTAGATAGTGAAATCTGCAGGGCAGGGGCTATGGTCCCATCTTCTAACATGGTTGAGTTGCTCTTGGCAAAATGTACACCAGGAATGTAAGATGGTATTTGTTATTTAATTGTAATAGCACCTTCAAAGCCCATCTGAGGTTGTAGTCTTACCAAGTTAGATACCACACAGACTACAAGTGAGAGTCTACAATTGAATTTTTCTCATTAGGAAACAGTGCCTGGAGGCAGATAAGTTTTCCTATTATAGCGGAGATGGCAGTGCTGGCTGGCAGCTATTGCAGAACAAAGATAACAGCTGGTCTTTGCCTTTCATTGGTACTTGAGAAGAAAATGCATCAGGGTACAAGTGGATGCAAACAAAACTGCTGTTTAATTGCTTTTATTGCAAGGCAGTGTTCACAAGACTAAAGAAATATAATCTGAGAAGTTTTTACTAAGAAGATAGTGGAAAAACAATATTATAATGTATCGGAAGGGGTGGCATAGATTACTGCTGCATCCTGTGACTAGGAACATTCTCAGCTACTTCATATCATGTGGATCAGAGGCCCATGGTCCTGTGTCTCACACAAGAGTGAACCAGAAACTTGCAATGCTAAGGAATGAAATATGGCTGCCAAAGTGGAAGAGCAGAAAATGAAGGGAAAAAATCTAGTGTCTCATGTCAAGGTCTGTATCTATGTATTGGTTACACTCCTACATGCCTGACTGAATGACCTGTCTGTCTGAGGAAGACAGATATTTCTGTATTCATCTATGTTTTGTACCAGGGCAATGACATGAAGTCTCTCCCCATCAGGGGATCATTATAACTGCTTTGGTTAATGTTATGGTCCAAGGCATTCTCTGGAAATGATGGGTTTCATAGGACCGTAAGTTGTGTACAAGGAAATATTTTGGTATTTTGGATGGTTTTAATTTCCTTTGCATTTGCAGAAGTAAAATCAAAGCTTTAATGCTGATCCAAATAATGTCATACATTTTATAACCAGCACTGAAATGCACGACCAATGTTTTATAGGTATAGAATAGTTACTTCTAGTCTTCTGCCACACCATGTAGCGCTTCATCCTTCTGTTTCAAACAGTGCTTGCTCTTTGCTTACTGAGTGACCACTCACTGCATGCAGATGTGCAGAGGAGTAAATGTCACATATGCCAAAACTCAGAGAAGACAAGCACTGTTGGTTTACTCATGGCACCCAGCTCAATTTCTGGTTCCCATCAGCTGCAGATACAGTGTCTGAAAGTACATTTCTGAATGAAGAGTCTGTTTTCTGAGGTGCAAAGCACATAATGCTGAGGTGACCACAGTAAGCAGCTTAAAGGGTTTCACAGAAATGAATGGAAACATATCTAAAGCTTCTAGCTACATCCACACTTCACACCACGAGGGTGACCTGCATAGCAGCTGGTTAAAGTCCCTGGGCTGTAAACCCAGATCTGTGAGGATCTTCGGCTCTTGTTTATTGAATCTATGCTGATTAATACCTACTGCTGGGGGCTGAGAACAAAAGCCATTTTTGCAACCTGGGCTCCACTGTGGGAAGGGAGGGATTCCTCTCTGCCAGAACCCAGCCACGGCCATTCGCTCTGTCAAAGACAGCAGTGTGCCTTACATATTATTGTGTCTAATATCTGCCTGTCCTCCTGGGAGTTTTTAAAAGTGTGTGTTCCTGTATATTAAAGACCTCTAAGACACCCTTTGTTAGCCAGAGATTGTGTATGGAGTTTTAAAAACCTTGGGCTTAGATGTGGCTAGTTTTGGAAATAGTTTTCCTGACAGTGTGGCAGAGACACTGAAATTACATTAATTTAAAGGATGTATTCCACAAAAATAGTAATAATTAAAAAAAAATGCATTGCATTTTAAGGCTTATATTTCTAGGACTGCTCTGCAAGGGAATCCAATTAATTTGTTCTCTGAGTTAGCTAAAAGACTGAATCACTCTTTAAACAAGATTTTTCTCAAAGGAGAGGACTATAAAATAGCCTTTTAAACATAAGCTGACCTTCAAATAATTTACAGGATCATGACCTACAGAAATAAAAAGAGTTATCTAGAACTAGCTAGTAATGAACAATTTCTCACTAAATCACCTTTAATGAAATCTGAGAATCAAATGGAGACTAAAATTCTCCATAGCCTCATCAGTACTATTGTAATTAGTGTAAATTTTTTATCTTGATGGTCTGTGTATCAGATCTTAAATTCACAGTTGTCCTGAGCTGAAAATTGTTGGTGATCAGGAGAGTCTTAAGAGGAAACACTATATATGCTTACTTTGTACTTACTCTGCCTTAGCCATCAACATATGGCCGCTGTTCAAGATAGGATCCTGCAACAGAGACACATTTTATGTGTGGACATCTGGACAGCTGTTCAGATGTCTATCAGTGCTGTCCAAGATGCAGTCATTAACATAGTGAATAGCACCATGAATACAATTAACTTTATTAAACTGTCAGGTTAAAAGTTTATGATCTCCATGCTTAGGTCTTCTGAATTATTATATTATTATATTTAGCCTACTGAGCTATTACATTATACCTTATCATAAGCATCATCAGCTTGAGCAATGATTCTGAATTATACTTTGCTATATATTCTTATTCCTTCTCAATAATTTTCTGTTTTAACTGCTTGATGTCTTTATTCCACATACTTTCTCACCTTTTTATGATGATCACCATAAAATAAAACTCCATTCATGAGCTTAAATGCTTCTCGAAGTAGAATAAAGTCAAGCAATGCACATAAAGGATACTGTAACATTGTGCTGATGATGGAAAATACTGAAATATGTGTGTGAATAATCTTTCTGTGAATAATTTAAGTAAAAAAGAAAAATCTTAATATGACTGGTGTGCTTTTTGTCACAAAATGACACTAGCTTAAATGTGTTCATGGAAATCTTTACTAGGTCACTTTACCCAGCAGAACTCTCCCCTTTACCAGTGCTCTGCGTGCATGGGGGGACCTTCCTGAGGGTGAAAATAATCCAGTCAGTACTTAGAGGGCACCCTGTTATAAATTGTCTCAAAACCAGGAAATAAATTTAATACAAATGGGTTGATGTGGCTGAGGGTTATGCATTTTGGTGTTATGCAAAGGAAACGTCCACCTCTCTCGTTGCCTGCCCTGCCTTTGTGGATGAGTAGCTATCCACAGCTCCTGTTGTGGCTGCGCAAATGAGAAATTTGACTGCTTATACTGAAGCAAGACCTGTTTATACTATGTCAGAGCAAGTCCCATGGGGAGTGTAAACTGTTTGACTAAAGAATGCTTTATTTCTAATGCTTTCTGTCATTTCAGAATTTTCTATACAAACACCGAAGATTATTTAACTGGCCATTAATTAAAAATAAGAGAACTTGGTGGTTTTTGTTTCACAACTGGAAAACTTCAGATTTGTTATAGAAATTACATCTATTCTTATCTAAAACATACATCCAGTCTACAGCAATTCACCCATTTGAGAATTTATTTCATGGGTCACCAATATGCACTATGTAGTCAAATTGCTTATGCAGCATCTGAACATTTAAAGCTCTCAGTGAGGAAAATTGATTTTTTTGTGTTTAACTAATCAAAGTAACCAAACAGAATGATCAAATCTTCAGATTCATAATGACTTATCCTGATGGTTTTGCTTTTTCTTTTAATGTTTTTGAAAGAAAAAACTGTAACAGAATTTTAATTTTTATGATTTTGATGCATTTTATACTTGTGTCAAATAAACAGTAACCTCAGGATAAGTCTTTACCTGTATGAAGTATCTTCAGTGTAGACAGTGTTGTCTATTATTAGTATTTCCCACCCCAGTATGACTAAACTATAACTTCAAGTGATTTTCTCTGTAGCTGATTAAAATAATTTGTTTTCCTGCTCAACATAAATTAAACGCTTTCAGTGAGCAGTAAATGGTATTGGTTAGTAGCAATAGCTTAGTTGGAAATAGGCGAAGAAATCTGCATTTCACTTCATATGGATACTCTCAAATCATGTAAAGGGTAGTAACTTTTCATGTCTAACCTGCAGCTGCTCTGTGATTAAAAGAGAAGCAATATTGAAAGTAGCCGGTAGAGTTAGTTATCTATTTCATAACAGTTTCTCCCATTTCCCACTTTTTAAGCAGTTTCTCTTAGAAAGCAGAAGCAAAGAAAAATAAGTAATCTTTTTTTCTTTCCCCAGGCAAGAGGTGTTATAGTCTTGGAAGCTTTACTCAAAGAAAACTTTGATGGTGGTCTAGTACTAACATCCATAAAATATGTTTGTCATAAAAATATTCTCATAACATTGTTAATCAGAAGAATGCTATTTATTTATTCCAGGTCCTAAGAACTTACGGTATGGATAACCAACACAGGACGTTAAACTCAGGGAAAGTATTTCGCCCTTGATGAGGGTTGAAATCCACATATGTTGAGTGAAGAGTGCCTTCAGCATCTTTAGATACTCTTCTACTTAGTGCTGGGCTTAGACCGGTCAAAGGATTGCTCTGGAAGCACAAGTCTAAGGTTGCAATAAATATTTGTATGAGGCATAAATCAGAAAGGCTTTGGAGGGGACGAAGGGGCGGGGGGTGATAGACCTGCAAGAGTGGCCTTCAAAGCACGTTTAAGAAATGGAAGTAAATGCCAAAAGAAAGGAGCAACAAGGTGAGAGCAACAGGAAGGGCTGCATGGTGGAGCTGGTGGCATCCCTGAAGGGACTGTGACCCATGGAGGACCCACGCTAGAGTAGGGGAAACAAGGAAGAAGTAACGAACAGGGGAATAAAAGGGTAAGAAACAAGAGTGGCAGAAAGAAACCACTATGCACTGACCACAACCTCCTGCGCCTCCTTTTGCCTCACCAATGGGCCTGAGTGTAGCCTGCGGTGATGATGAGAGGCTAATCAAATGTTTATGTTAATTGACAATAAATTAAGTTAAATTCCCCAAGTCGATTCTATTTTGCCTGTGACAATATTTTTAAAGATATGGAGAGAGGGATGCTTTGCACTAGGATATTAAAAATTTGGCGTACGGAATCATTTATCAATTGCACTGGCAATTAATTTAATGTAGAGTTGGGAGTTTCAAAAGTGCTTACTCTCCTGCAGTTTCTTTCCTTTCCCCTATCTATAAATCTGACTCCCTGGTACTGAACAGTGACAGAACACCAAGATATGAAACAGAGCTGTATGAAGAAGCATTTAGGGATGGATTCTGCCATAAATTCAGCTTACACAATTTCCTCTGCTATCGTTCAGACATATTTGTATACGTCTCACAACTGAGATATTAATAAAATTAAAAAATGATAAATCATGTATAAGAAGTGAACAAATATTTCTCAGCTGAACTGTTTCTAAATGCCTGAAAATATCTCTGAAAAGGATGGTTATGGGAAATGTAAATACATATTACAGCAACTGCTTAGCTACCAGTTGACTGCATTCTTTGGATGGATATACTTAATTTAAAAAGCCTTGGTTATGAATTTAACCAGTTTTGGAAAGTGACATAATTCCTGCTTTAATGTTTCCCCTGTCTCTTTCTAAAATTAAAAGAAATTCTTAATTCAAGGTTCACACAAGAGAGGCGATGACTATCCCATCAGAATTTTTGTGATAAGATTAATTGGAGGGGAAAAAGGAGATTTCTAGGACATATTAAAATATTCTTTGAAGGTGAAGTCTTAATTAAAAAAAAATCTTTTCATAGTCGCTGAACTCGACAGAATATACAATTAAACATACAGTTGCATTATATTACAAAATTAAATGTCAAAAAAATTTTATTCTGTAGTTACCCCCACGACTGGTGTTACTTCAATTTGCTTCCCAGAATGCAGAGACCTTCAGTTTTTCCTCTTTGGATCACCCCTTTCTTTCACCCTCACCTCATTCCTGTTTTTTGGATGATTCTGACTGGCAAACTGTAGAGATGGTTTCCCAAACGGCATATCAGGCAGTTAGTTATTAGCTTGGTTAATAAAAATCTAGAAAATTTCTCTTCAGGATTCTCTTTTGTTAATCTCAGTAATGAAAACGGCTAAATTTACATTCTTTCATTATCCAGTTTACAATGAATTTGGAAGGTTTGTGCTCTCATGATTTAACCCAGACAAATGTGTGCATATATATACATGCATATATATGTATATATGTTAACTGAAGGAATGTTGTGATTAAACTATATAAAAGCACAATATCTGCATTTATAACTTCATAGAAATTGAAGACATGATCCAAAGATTATTAAAAAGCCATTAAGAATCAAGCCTTTATTAAAGCAGATCTGTAAGAAAACAGCTTTCCCATTTGAAGCATCATTATTTTCCTTCTTTGCAATGAAATGGAGACTGGTTTACTTCATTTAGCACTGCAAAGCTCAAATCAGACATGGGCCTCTTGTGGTCCTATGTGCAGGACATTTCCCTGGGGTGGCTGCTAGCACAGGGTAGCCCTCCTTACTGCTGGAAAGGAATTCAACCTTCCCAATTGTGATGTGAAGTTCCTTCCCAAAAAAAAACGTGGTCAACCTGATTTGATACTGCAAAGTCTGGGTTTCTACTAGGTTACAGTTGAGAAGGAAAAAACTCAACCACACAAAAAACTCCACCACCTGCCCAAAAAACAAACAAGCAAACAAAAAAAACCACATTACCTTGAACATTTTCTAGTTGCTCTCGTGGGGAAAATCCTGGATTTAGGACACAAAGTGAAAAACAATGAGGGTTTACTTAAGCAGTAGGACAAAATATACCTGATTAAATCATACAAAGTGTCATCCATAAGAAGTGTAGGACACTTTTTAGATATATGATTTTAATCTAAACTTTTACCTTTTATATTAATTTCCTTCTTTCAGAGAAATACCATCAAGAAATACTGATTTTCTCTACAACCAAATCTTTCTCTAGTGACTTTTTACACAAAGCCTAAATAAAGATGCAGGCTTGAGGCAGTTTATCCTAAGATAATACCCAAACAAAACTTCCAGGCTAATGTAACTTACTGGCTAATTTACAGTGATGCTAAGAGGACAACTAAAAAGTACCCGTGCTCTCTGCAAAGCATTAAGAAAACTCCTGATTCTGCATAGGTAGTTGATGCTGTGTGCAGTAAAAGGCTCAACAAGATTTTAGGAGTATAAATGAAGTACTTTAGGCTGGGCAGAGAAATTAGTCAAGGACAGCTACCTAGCAATAGAGCAAGGAAAGTGTAGACATGATCAGTTCTGATTTTGGTGTGTGGGTTTTTTGCTACATTACTGTTGTGACTTTTCGACTTTTGCTTTTGGCTTTTGTGTTCTCTCACTTTCTGGTATGAAATCCATCTAATGTGTCAAAGTAAATATTTTTAATACCAAGTTACACAGTTCTAAGAAGAACGATGGACTGTATCAAGAAGATTACATCTTCTTTTAGCTGATGCAGTGTGATTTAAAGAACATAGTATTCTTCAACATCAAGTACAACATGGCATCTATGTTCAAAGCAAAAATAAAAATTCCCTGGAGTAAAGGAACAAAGAGGAAAGGGCTTTGAGAGCGCAACCCAGAACAGTGTAAATAAACCTGTGTTAAGTACAAGCCCTGTGCTCAAGAGACCAGATAAACTAGTATGGCAATACTGAATTTATAGTGCAATATTTCTGTGAAAATTGTAAGCTGATATCACATTGGGTTGTAGCCAATGGGGATGCAGTTTCGAAGCCTCTGAAATGCATAATAAATAATTATACCAAACAGGACGCTTAGCAGTAATTTGAAGCATTCACAGTTAAATCATTACCTTGGAGGCATAAAGGTGTTACCTGATTACTAATGAGAATTTTATTTTGACAAACTTGAAGAGACTGCCCAGGGAAGTGGTGCCATCATGGTCCCTGGAAGTATTCAAAAAATGTGTGGATGTGGTGCTTAGGGACATTGTTGAGAGGTGGACCTGGCAGTTAGGTTAACGGTTGGACTTGATGATCTCAGAGGTCTTTTCCAACCTTAATGATTCTATGATTCTATGACAAGCTAAGTCAGTGATAAGTTTTTTGTATTTTTGTGTCTGTGTGTGCACGTGTATGAAAAGATGAGTAATTTGTGTTCCACTGCTAAATGCCAATTGTGCTTTACCTAGCACAAGCAAATTTACCTAAATACCTGTGGAGTATAGTCCTACAAGCAATTTCTGTACTGAATAGTTCCATGGTTAGTATTTATTAACATCTGTCTATAAATGTTGTCCGTAAGATCTGGGGACTGTAACATTTCACCTTGTATCACGGAATTTGTGCCATTTTTACTAGCTACACCCAGCCTTACTTAGCAGAATACTGCCTAAGAACACATTTATTCTTGTTCTTTATCTTACACAACTCAAAACTGACAGCAGAGCAGTATATAAATCCTTAAAATAACAAGTGCAGAGTCACAGAGACGATGATATTCCTAGTTGTGTCAATAATGTTAAAAGCTTCTGTAAAGTTGCTAGAAGGATAAATTTACACCATCTCAGGCTCTGCATCTTCCATCTCCTGTTATGAAACCACATTGTGCTTTTGTGATGTAGTATAATATTTTTGTGCTGTAAGATTTTTTGGGGGGGGGATAGTAACCCACAGTACTACAACAATATGACAGGAAAAGTAATTTTTAAAGACATAACTTAATTCAGTGACATATTAAGCACAAATTCAAAGAGAGAAGTGAGTTCTTTACTACAGAAAGTTCTTTACTATAGCATGCAGAGCAGGGCAAGTTGACTGAAATCCAGCTCTTCTTTCCTTGAGAGATTGTAGAGATTTCAAATACCTTTGCATGTCACTATCTGAACAAACCAAGCATTGAAAATGTGAGAGAGACCAATGAAAGATATCTTACTTTGCATAAGTAAGGGATGAGCAGTTTCACAGTGCACTGGGTGAAGAACTGGCTGAAGGGAAGAGCTCAAAGGGTTGTAGTGACTGGGGCTACATCTAGCAGGCAACCGGTCACCGGCATTGTTCCTCAGGGCTCAATTCTAGGGACAGTGCAGTTCAATATATTTATCAACAATCTGGATGCAGGAGTTGAATGCACCATTAGCAAGTTTGCTGATGATACCAAACTGGGAGGTGCTGTTGACTCTCTTGAGGGACAGGAGGCCCTTCAGAGGGTTCTAGATAGATTGGAGCATTGGGCAATGATTAATTGGATGAAATTTAACAAGACCAAATGCCAGATTTTGAATCTGGGAGGGAGTAACACTGAGCTCAAGTATAAATGGCGAGAGGAGTGGTTGGAGAGCAGCCCTGCAGAAAGGGATCTGGGGGTGCTGGTCAACAGCAGGCTCAATACGAGTCAGTACTGTGCCCTGGCAGCCAAGAGGGCAAACTGCATCCTGGGGTGCATCAAACACAGCATAACCAGCTGGTCAAAAGAGATGATTATCCTGCTGTATTCAGCATTGGTGTGTCTTCACCTTGAGTACTGTGTACAATTCTGGGCCCCACAATTTAAGAAGGATGTGAAGATCCTTGAATGCATCCAGAGGACGGCAACAAAGCTGGTGAAAGGGCTGGAAGGAATGTCCTGTGAGGAGTGGTAAAGGACTCTGGGCTTGTCTAGTTTGGAGAAAAGGAGGCTGACGGGTGACCTCATTGCTTTCTACAGCTTCCTGAGCAGAGGAAGTGGGGAGGGAGGTTCTGATCTCTTCTCCCTGGTATCCAGTGATAGGATGTGTGGGAATGGTTCAAAGCTATATCAGGGGAGGTTTAGACATTAGGAAGCATTTATTTACTGAGAGGCTGGTCAAACACTGGAACAGGCTTCCTAGAGAGGTGATCGATACCCCAAGCATGTCCGTGTTTAAGAGGCATTTGGACAATGCCCTTAACAACATGCTTGAACTTGTTCATCCCTGAATTGGTCAGGCAGTTGGACTAGATTATCGTTGTAGAGTCCCTTCCAACTGAAATAGTCTATTCCATTCTCTTCTATTCTATAAATAATAAAGCACACAATGGACCAGGGAGTAACTGCAGCAGACATAACGTCTACAGTCCTGTATACATAGTAATAATTATGGAATTGATGAAACGGGCTCACATCCCTATTCCTATGAAAATTCAGCTATTTAAGAAACCAGGTGTTACAAATTATATCTTATGCCACACTAGACAAGAGTTTGATGAACAGAACAGTGTTCTTAGGTGCTGCTTACTGAAGAGTCCGAGTTTGAACCAATGGCTATGACCAGTCTTTAAGATAAAAGACAAGTTAATCTAAATGAAAGAGCCTGTGAAAAATATGTCTTTCTTCAGGGTGCTATTGCAGGAATGACCAAAAAAGTGGTCAAGCCAGAATATTCACGTGATGTCACTCCTCCACCTGGACCATGAAAGGAGCAGAAACTTTTATATGCTATTACGCTGTCCCAAAATATGGGAGGATGAAGAATCAAAAATTTTATTTGGATGAAGCAGACAAAAGACTTGCATTATGTTTGAAGGGAACACCCAGTCTCTCATGGCATTTGTTATTATGCAAAAGTATTTCCATTGGTATACTTTTGTGTTGCAATTCTGGTTGTCAGACTGGTATGAAGATTCTTATAAAAAGTTTCAGTTTATACAAAGTAATATTTCCTTAGGAAGAAGTATTTCCTTGGGGTTCTCTTATTTCCTAGCCAAATTATGGAACTTACACTGATGACGCTTGTCGTGGGTTGACCCTGGCTGGACTCCAGGTGCCCACCAAAGCCACTCTATCACTCCCCCTCCTCAGTCGGACAGTGGAGAGAAAATATAATGAAGGGCTCATGGGTCGAGATAAGGACAGGGAGAGATCATTCACCAATTACCATCACAGGCAAAACAGACTCAACTTGGGGAAAATTAATTTAATTTATTGCCAATCAGATCAGAGTAGGGTAATGAGAGATAAAAAAATATCTTAAAACACTTTTCCCTGACCCCTCCCTTCTTTCCAGGCTCAACTTTACTCCCAATTTCTCTACCTCCTCCCTCCTGAGTGGTGCAGGGGGACAAGGAATGGGGGTTATGGTCAGTTCATCACACATTGTCTCTGCCGTTCCTTCCTCCTCAGGGTGAGGACTCCTCACACTCTTCCCCTGCTCCAGCATGGTGTCCCTCCCACGGGAGAAAGTCCTCCGTGAACTTTTCCATTGTGAGTCCTTCCCATGGGCTGCAGTTCTTCACAAACTGCTCCAGCATGGGTCCTTTCCATGGGGTGCAGTCCTTCAGGAACAGACTGCCCCAGCATGAGTCCCCCGTGGGGTCACAAGTCCTGACAGCAAACCTGTTCCAGCCTGGGCTCTTCTTTCCACAGGTCCACAGGTCCTGCCAGAAGCCTACTCCAGGGCAGGCTTCCCACAGGGTCACAGCCTCCTTTGGGCATCCACCTGCTCCAGCGTGGGGTCCTCCATGGGCTGCAGGTGGATATCTGCTCCACCATTAACTTCCATAGGCTGCAGGGGGACAGCCTGCCTCACCATGGTCTTCACTCTGGCACCCAGAGCACCTCCTCCCCCTCCTTCTTCACTGACCTTGGTGTCTGCAGAGTTGTTTCTCTCATATATTCTTACCCCTCTGCTCTGGCTGCTGCTGCTCAGATGTTTTTTTTCCCTGTCTTAAATATGTTGTTGCAGAGGCCTTGGCCAGCAACGATTCCATCTTGGAGCTGGCTGGCATTGGCTCCATTAGACACAGGGGAAGCTTCTAGCAGCTCCTCACAGAAGCCACCGCTGTAGCCCCCCCCCCACTACCAAAACCTTGCTGCGCAAACCGAATGCAACACTTTCCCACTATTTAGTTTGAATAATTGCCAAAATAAAACAAGATAAGAGGAGAGTGGAAGAGATAAGAAATGCTTTGTAACAGAACTGGACAAATGGAAGACTAAGAGTTGTAGCTTTTAATTTTCTATTCCATTTCCAACATATTCAGTGATATATTCAGTTACTCTCTGATGGTTAGATACCATGGTGATAAGTATCTTAGATTAGATAGATAACATCATTTATGAGAAATTTAATCCAGTAATTCATGTTGGCATATAGAAAAGATCTACCACCCTTAAGGGGAGCTTTGTTAGCATTCTCACTATCATGCCAGAAATCATTTATAAGTACAGCTGTTCAGAAATTCTTTTCCTACGTGGTATATCTAGTATTTTAACATTTGCTTTTGTCTCAAAATAAAACAAATTGAAATATCAATCTTTCAACTGACTGAACAGTTCTAAATACACTTCTGGAAGTGTTGCAATTTTTTGTGCAGTATTTCACTCAAATTCATGACACTTTTGTATTTTGAATACTTGTTATTTTTGTGCTAAAAAATAAAATAGCACAGACTTTTCAGTCAATTTTTATTTTTGGCAGCCTTTTCCCATATTCTAGTGGCGAGAAGAGAGGAGAGAGAGAGATGAAAACTACCAGATGACTCATTTTGACCAGGAAGTACATTTAAGAATTATATTTTAACATGTAGTACATCGGGAAACCTTTTTTTCCAGCTATCTATTGGGATGCTGTGAAAGTTATTTACCCCCTGTGCAAAGTTATTTTAGATAATTTTAGTTTTCATATTCAGACTTTCATGGTACACTTCCTCCTGTACAACCATTCAAACCAACCCAGTAAGAGATACTGGAATATGCCATGGTTTGTATCACTGGTGGATAAATCATAACCTACAGCATTCACACAAAAGTTATTTAGGGTTGGAAGGACTAAAAATAAATAGCTTATATCCCAGTAGCCCTTTTATATGTCTACGTATTTATATTGTAGATGCTGGGGAAATAATAACGACACTGAAAGCCGAAACCTGGGTAAAATCAAGGAAGACTTTCAAGCCCTGGGAGTGCAAGTGAAAAACATTGGTGTCCACGTTATCTTTTATTCCATCTTGCCAGTTCTGAGGAAAGGGGGTAGCCAGAAATAGGCGCATAATGCATATCAACTCCTGGCTATGTGGCTGGTGCCGTCATGAGGGTTTTGGCTTTTACGACAATGAGGCATTCTTCGATGACTATAACGTGCTAGGGAGGGATGGAATCCACCTGTCTAGAAGGGGCAAGGAAATCTTCAGCAACAGGCTGGCTAACTTAGTGAGGCGGGCTTTAAACTGAAGGACTCGGGGAGTGGGGTCCAAAACAGAGATGCTCATGCCATCACATACAACTGGGATGCATCCATGCAGCTAGGGAGCAGCTTTGCTGAATAGGACCTGGGTATCCTGGTGTACAGCTGGTTAAACATGAGCCACCTGGCAGTGATGAAGGCTACAGCATCCTTGGCAGCAATAATAGGAGCATAGCCAGTGGATTGAGGGGAGTGATTTCTCCTCTTTACTTGGTGCTTACTAGACCACATCTGGAATAGTGCATCCAGTTTTGGACCCCCCAGCGCAAGAAGGGTGTTGATGAATTTGAGCAAGTATACAGGATGGTCAGGGGACTAAAGCACATGAAGTATGAAGAGAGGCTGAGTGAAAAGGGCTTTTTTAACCTTGAGAAAAGGCTTGGGGAAGACCCAATAGCAGCCTTTCTAGACCTAAGAGGAGGTTACCAAGAAGATGGAGTCAGGCTCTTATGAAGGGGCATAGCAGGAAAATAAGAGACAGCGGTTATAAGTTGAAAGCAGATGGAGATATATATATAGAGAGAGAGAGAGAGATATACACACAGTCCATGGTGGAAGAATGAAGAAAAATAGGCATAAATTGAACCAAGACAGGTTCTGACTGTAAATGGGGAATAACTTTTTACCCATGATGGCAGTCAGGCAGTGGAGCAGGCTGCCCAGGGAGGCTGTGCAGTCTTCATCCATGGAGCTTTTCAAGATCTAACTGAACAAATCCCTGAGTAACCTGGTTTGAATTTACTGTTGCCCCTGCTTTAAGCAGGAGGTAGAACTAGAGACCTCTGGAGGTCCCAACATGAATGTTGGGATGCAGTAATTCTATCACCCTGCTTTTCTAGGGTTCTTTCTTTCATGACAAACTAAATGACATTGTGTCATTCTCACATGAAAAGCCACAAAGAAGTCCAAATCTATCTAAACAGACATCTTAGCTCAATGCACTGGTAACAAGAAAGACACTTTGATCTCCAGATAGTTTGTTCTAAAACCACCTTGTGCTGGATGTAGAATATAATGTTTAATTATCTGAACTTCTAGATCCTGTGCAAGAATTATCAAGATTAGGAAGCTTAACTCTGAGCAGGAACTGGATATAAGCAGCACTTCTATTATCCATTTCTTTAGTATTGATTGCATGATTATATGTTTGAAGAAAGAAATTTGGCTGTGCTATTGTGCAAACCTCTGGAAGAGACAGCATGGTCAAGAACCTATAAGGATATTCAGAAGGTGTTGATGAGTGACTGCACACCAAATTCTGGGAAGGCAGAAGTTCTGCTGATTGCCAGGGTCAGGTAGAATTGTCAGCTGATTTCAGGATGCTAAAAAAAAAAAAAAAGTATTTAATCTATAAAAGTAAATGGAAGTAACAATGGCATAATCCTCACTTTGCACCCTTCCAGTTTTGATAGATGTCTCTTACTAATTTCCTTTTATAACACATTAGTTCATAGTTTATGGCACATAAATGTCACCAGCTGTGCAGTTGCTTTTTTTTGTTTGTGTAATACAACCATTATTTGTAACTTATGACAGAATTGAGAATGTCTTGTTTTAATATGGAACTAGATGAAAGATGTTTGAAATATTAATTTATCCAAATAATATATAACACTGATCTGAGCAATCTTGAAAAATAGAGTGCAAGAACTAATAAATAATATTTAAAGCACAAATAGAAGATAACAAAGTACCTTAACTCCTCAAACAAAATTATTAATGTTTCAAGATGCATGCATATTCTATATGTGTTCAGGTGTGTACAACCTGACTTTATGATAAATTATTACAATGATATTATTGCAAATCTTGGTTATGAATATGCTAAAAAGATCTAAAGAGGAGTAATTGTTCATACTTAATGAACAGTCAGATTTTAAAAAGAAGTCACTTTTAATTGGCTCTATTTTGCAAAATTGCCAGATGTCACCATCAAGATTAAATTCATCTGACTAAGCTAGACTAAGCCAGCAATAGCAAGAAAAGAATTTATCAAGTCCCTCTGCCAAGGCACTCATAACCTTGGCAAGGCCATTAAAATCCAATAAATAAATACTAACGGAAACCTCCAAAAATATACCATTAATAAACAAGACAGAAGAGCATCTTAGACAAAGAAAGAAGTGCATGTTGTAAAAAGAGGTTGTTTATGTGGGCACAGTCATCTCCTGTCTGCGCTGTATGGACATAAAGTCATGTTCTGGCAGGGATGACTTGGTACCTTCAAGAAATACCAAAGGGGTATTAAGCTTGTGTTACTCCTTAAAAAAGGTCAAGACAACCATCCAGGCCTCCAGATAGTTGCAAATAGCCTAGTCCAGATACCTACACTCCATTTGCTCCCATGATAACCCTGCCTAACCAGAGGTCCCTTTCTATCCACTTCAAAATCAGGTGGGACTTGTAGCCTCAGCTGAGACTACAGGATAATGAGACCTACAGCTAAACTGCAATATTGGCATCTGGTACTGGAAAAGTGAGCACACTGTGTTGGTCTCACTCTCTATCCTGGTTCTTTCAGGTCTATTAGACATCTTTAAAAAGAAAATTTCTGAAAGAATGGTCATATCTAAGTGAGACAGGCTGGGGATCAGCAGAAGAGAACACAAAGTCTGTGTATGTGTATGACAAAGGCCTGAATCCCTAAACAGAGAGAAAGAGCAGAGAGAAGATTTTTACTTTTATTTATGTTTGATTAAATTTAGCAGATATTAATGTTTCTGCTACAGAGAAGACCTGGATATTGTATATGCATCCCATACTAGTGTAACCCATGAAGTGGAGCCCAGCACTGATTCCTGATGTAATCATCCTTGACATGAGTGGTTAGAGTAGACAATAGTAGAGGTCATAAAACTATGGCACTCAGAGAACAAACTAAACCAAGAGTAGCAAAACTATTGAGTTTCAAGACCTTAACTGTAGACATGGATTTTGAACGGCTGTTGGTTTATTACCTAATTATTATCTTAGCTGAAATTGCAGTGAGTAACCCAATAGCTTTAGCAGCATAACCAAGATGGCTAGCATTTTGGCTATATATTTTCCATATCCTTATTCTTCTTTTCTGTTAAAGAATTATCTTTGCATCATATGTGTTTAATATCATAAAAATGTCAGCTAATTTTTTTGCAAATATAGTCATTATGAGACTTTCAAGAGAGACTCCAAAGGTGTATTCAGAAGACTATATCAAAAGTCACAAAATTCTTCCCATTTGTCTTTCAATATATTTATACCACAGATAGGTGTTCCTCAATGTTGTCAGGAATATCTACAATGCCAGCTTTAGTAATTAAGAAGAAATAGGAGTAGGCTGTATTCTGGACTTGTTTAGAATATGGTGTAGAGACCATTTGTTGGCCCAGGGGCAACTAGTATATCAGTAGTAACATCTGCATGGCTTAACTCTCTTGTTCTGCCAAAATTGCTTTTTTGGGATGAACCCTATCCCATGCTATGGGGTAAGCATGCCTAGCCATTGCCTGGAAAAGCACTAGCTGGCACAGACCAAATCTGCATAAATATGCATCCTGACAACTCAGTAGTGCCTACAGCTGAGGACCAAATGTGGAGCCCACATCTTGGCCCCAGTTTACTTTCTGTTGAAAATGTAACTAGGAGTCTTGGGTATTCACCTTTTATTTTATGAGGAATAAAAATGTTCATCAATATAGTCATTGCAAACACTTTCTTTTTTCTTTCTGTTATTGAAATGCAAACTGTTCAACTTCATATTTGTAGCTACTCTTCCTCTCATAAATATTCCATCTTTCTTTCCTCAAACTGTCTATCCTGATGATTCTTTTTTCTATCTAGATTTCTCTATAATACTCCAAGACTACTTTGATTTTATTTTCTGCTTCTTCTCAACATAGAGCATTGAGGACAAATGGAAGAAGTTCAGAAACACAGCTACTCAAGAGGGGCCAAAAGGGAGCAGGATCACATAAATAGAGGTGTTCAGTGTGAACATCAGTTTCAAGATCCTGTTATGATTTTCTGATTAATGCACTCATTACATAAAAAATGTACTTTGTGCTTTTCCTAACACCTTCAGCTTTTATATTATATCAGCATAGAATTCTCTGTGACCTTTAATAACTTATATTTCATACATTGCAATAACCAATCCCTAGCACTAGAGGAAAATCTCTTGGGAAATATTTTCCCCATTAGGGGGACAGCAGATGGCACTACAGCCACTTTTCCAAAAGCACGAGATCAATACAGAAGATGTAGTCTACAAAGCAACAATCTCATTTCATTGCTGTTATTTTACAGACGCTAATCAATCATCAAAGCTTTTTCCATCTATTGTGGTAAAACTCAGTTGTGGTTTCAGAAGACAGAGTGTCAATAATGCTGAGCCATGTCCTGAGGCAAACAAAACTGTGAAAAAATGAATAGAGATATGAACTACTGAAGGTCATTCAGGTCAATTAAACATTTATGGATTTAAGGAGAAAATTGTTTCTTTCAAACAGAAAATTTTTATAGTTTTAAATAAAATCGTAGAATCATAGAATAGTTTGGGTTGGAAGGGACCTTTTAAGGTCATCTAATCCTACCCCTCCGCAATGAGCAGGGAAATCTTCAGCTAGATGAGGTTGCTCAGAGCCCCATCCAACCTGACCTTGAATCTTTCCAGGGATGGGGCATCTACTACCTGAAATGGGGTAAACAAGATGGGGATGTGTGTATGTGTAGGTGTAAGTCAATGGAACCTCTTAATTTTCATCTATTTCTCTCTTATGGGAAGACTTGGAGCTAAAAGCATGTCAAAAGAATGGCTGTTTGATCCCTTTCCTTGCACAATGATCACTAATTTATTATGTCCTTATCCAATACTAAATTTACCAGGTAAAATCAACCAATACTAGATTGTTCTTTTCTGTTATTTCTGAACAACCCACAATCACAAACTTTATTGCTATATCTCTCAGTGCACTGAGGAAAGCATTTGTGGTTTTTTCATGTAGACACCTAGTGACAGACATCATAAGAAATGAGACAGAATCCTGCCAGAAGGAGACACTGCCCTGCGCAGACATTCTTGCCTATGGGGAAGATTTGGACTCAATGATCTTAAGGTTTTTTTCCAATCTAAATGATTCTAAGACGAAAAAGGCAGTACAACATAAACTATTCTCTGTCATTCCTGAATTTTCTCCTGTCCAAACCAAGCTTCCTCCAGTCTTTTTGAAATCACCTCATAAATATTAAGATTAACATGTCTGAACTACAGCACTTACTGTTTCTTTCACAATCATCTCTTCTCAGTCTTCTTGTTGATTCTTTCTTTAAAGCTATGTCAAAAACAAGTACATTATTCCAAGACAAAACTCAAAAATAAGGTCTTTATTATGAATTCACATGAAGACCTCTCCTTGTATCACAGCAGTTACTGCAGCTTCCTTTTCTCTGGCAAAAGCCACTCTGTACCATCGTACTCATTCAAAATGTTCAGAGACTGCATTGTTCTGCTTTGAGCTCACAGCTTTTGTGTTATTGTTTTCATGGAGAAGATTGTTACAAATAACCATCCCTGGCAGTAGAGATTGAAGCCATAATTTAGTGAAAGAAACATGGTGAAAAATAAAGAGGATGAGACGTAGCAATGGTAAGTGGAAGGTATATGGTAACAAAGAAAAATATCCATCTACATATCAGTATCTTAAATTAGGATTAACGGCTCGTCTTTGTTATTTGCAGGCTCAGGCTTCTCTTTCTAGAATTGAGCATATAAAAGACACATGTAACATAATTCAGTTGAGCAACAACGGTGCTCAATCAACTAATCAGCTCATGCTTTTTCATAAAAAAGGAACCTATAACTGCATATAGTGTATGTAATATTCTTACTTGATAACGTGAGCTGTGTTTCATTTATATGAGTGGTAGTGCACAATGTCCACTTTGCACAGCAACTTGCAATGCTTCAGCTATGGTGCTGGCTGTTCTGACTGACACGCTCAGCTCAGACTGGTGTCTGCCAGGAAAAAACACAGCAGCTGTAGCTTGACTTGAAGCTCCAGGGTGTTCCAGCATCAGGATGTTGCAGGATTGGGCCCACTGTCTCCAGTAACCTAACCAAAAAAAGTCAGCCTTTGCAGTAATCAAGGATGACTAAGATACTGCGGCTATAAGGGAAGATAACTTTATTTTTCACAGTTTTTATTCACCACTCAGTGAAACTCCTGAGAATTTGGTTGTCATCAAACTGTAATTGTCTTTTTTGGGAAACAGGAGCTAATTTGCAACTAGAATCACAACAGGATTGTAGTGAGCATTTTTGTGGGTTCTAGTCTAGTTTTAACTGATTAAGTCAGTTTTCCACACTTGTCGAAGTCAGTTAGAACATGCTGACAGTACCAAGCTGGTTCTTCTGTCTCATCCCAGCCTCTCCGAGAAGCATAGTGGAATAATTTGGAAACCAGCCACACTTACCCAGCTGTGAGTGCTGTTTGGATATGACAGCTTGCGGAAAGCTGATCAAAACTGTTTCCTGGCTGTTCTTGTGAACTTGTGAACAGATTCATGCTGACCTCCCAGTCTGCTCTAAACTATACCAGGCTGAGAACCACATGATTTTGGCTGAAAACAGTGGTGAAAGTAACAGATTTGCAACATACACCAATTTAGCAATGTGTAACAGATAATCTAGTTCAAGCTTTGGATTTTAAAGAAACTTCTTTTTACTGAACTTCCTTCAATTTAATTTGTTATTTTAATATCAGTTTAAGAAAGTCTCATCATATAAAAATAGCAATCTAATTGGCATAGGTATATTTTCAAGAAAAAAATAGTTCAAAGATCTGCCAAAATATTATCTGATTCATGTTGGCCATCAAATACTTTGAGATCAGGGAGAGAATTCTTTCCAGTCATCTCATTCAGTTTAAACTTTGCTTTTGTAGCATACAGGGAGCTATGGAATGCCCAATTGATCAAACAAAAACTCTAAATTTGTTTTAATATGCAGAAGAAGTTAAATTTCTACTGAAAAATGGCATACACCCCCTCATTCTTATGTGTCAGCAAGTTGACACAAGACCAGCTTTACATCTATGTCTATGTACCTGTACATGCACATGCACATGTGTAGGTATATACACGTATGTATGTATACATATTTATATAAATATATCACTTATTTCACTTCTTGTCATGTCTTTACCACATGGGAAGATGTATATCGATAGCAAGTGAACAGGAGATTGTGGGTCCAGGTGCAATTTTGCACTTAGAAGTAGAGGCACTTCTGTCAACTCCACGTTGATGGTTTCAGAGAATAACTATGGAGAGTCATTTAAACAAACAAAGTTGCATGGACAAATTGGGGCTAAAGATTCCCATTTTTATATGTGCAAAAATATAAATGTAGTTAAAAACAAGATGAACACTTGCCTTGAAAATCTCATGTTTACAAGTCTGTCCTAGAGTGAGGTTGGTTGGATTCAAACACCAATAAAAGGATCTTGCCTAGGCTTTTTACACGAATTTTTTTTCTCCTTTTAAAAGGCTTCTACATATACTCACAGTTCATTGCCTTGTTGATGAGTCTGGATGTAGGAGGAGAAAATTATTAAAGTGTTAGTTTTCTGACTTTAATTTTCCAAATGCATGTGGTTAAGTCCCTTGAGTGAAATAAACATGTTGATGGAGGAAATAGATAAAATCTTCAACCTTTTTCTCTGTTAATTCTACATACTCTTGAACTCCAACAGCTTTATATTTCTGAAGCAAAACTTACACCAGATGATTTACAATTTATCTAAACATGTTGAGTGATAGCGATGATTTATTTGTAATACACAAAGAAGTTATTGTCATTCTGTGATTTTAACGGATTGAGCCATCACAGCAGTGCTGATGTATGTCTGCCATAAACCAGACAGCTTTATTACATCAAAGATTCAGTTCTGCAGCTGTGTTTAGAAGCAATTCTATTTAAAATGTGCCTATAACTCCCAAAGCCAAGACCAATATATTTGTTTACTTTCTTGCTTAGTTTGCCAGCCAAAGGCTTTTTAGGCCAAATTGCACCTATACTTGTCCCTGGAATATGCCAAATAACAAGTTCTGACCTTTCTGCTTCAGAGAGATATATAATTGTAAATTAACTTTGAAGATTTCATTCATTAAATGATCATTTCAAAATTACTTTTGACTTAAGAATTTGTGATGTGGTGAATTTATTTGTTATTCATTCTGGCTCAACCATCTTGCCCAAAGAGACAGCTGAACTGGCCAAAAATTAGGGGTCTGTGCTTTAGCTGTTCAAGGATTTTGTGGCTTTGTGGGTGGTTTTTTGTTTGGTTTTGTTTGGGGTTTTTTCCTAAACAGCTGTCCAGTTACTGACAATTGCATAAAGTGAACACATGGTGGAAAGAGCAGGCGAACACAAAAACATGAGACAAATTTCCCCTTGTGAGTACCGCTCACTCTAAGTGTAGCATAAGCACCTGGATTCCTCACTTTTCAATAAGATGAATCACACAGGTGATATCAAGGAGGCAAGAACTGTGCTATATCTGAAAAATTCATGCAAGTCAGAAGCTATTTAAATGTCTCTGCATTACAATTAACTTAGTCAAGTTTGCATTTACAAATACTCCAGTTACGAGGAAGCATGTCATGAGCAGAGGAAAATCTCTGGGATTGTGTGTCTCAGCAATTACAGGTCTCCCAAAACTAATAGACCTATGTCAACAGACATTAACCAAAGATATGGACCCCATCCTAAAATATGAAGCGGATTTTGTCTATTTTGTTCTTATCAGTATACCCTGTTCAGAGTACAAGTTCTGCAGAAGGATGAGGTGACCCCAGAACATGGATATATATTCAATAAACATTAGTGTTTAACACAGCTTGCAAAAGAGCTCTTATGATGATTAAGAAGAAAATAATACATGTAAGTATATACAGAAAACCTTATGTTAAATGCATGCAGTGTGTATCTCCACTCAGGAACCATCTGGCTCTTTGTTACTGAAAGCTGAGTAAACTAAACAGACAATGAACCACGGGTGAAGATTACCAGTTAGATAACATGCCTGTTAGCCCTAAACCAGTAGATTTAGTCCAGCCAAGATCAGGCATCCTCTTTAAAATACCTCTTCTGCAAGCCAATAACTGTCAAGACTAAAAGAGAGTTTTAGTCCACTTTCTATTTGGAAGACAATGGAAATACAAAATATAATCTCCTACAAAAACTAATTACTATTTTTTCTTGGAAACAGAGGCAACCCCAAAAATTAATGAATCCACTTGTCAAAAGCCCTTAAAAGCTAATGGGTATTACAAGTAAAATTCAACAAATGGGAAAGAATGGAGATGGAAATGTCAATCAAAAGTGGGATTTGTTAAGAGAAGTTAATTTAGGAAGGAAAAAGTGTCAAGGCTCCAAAAATGAAGCAAGTATATATGAAATACAAGCATCCGTATAAAAAGGAATTGAAAGTGAAAATCAAAAATAAGTGTGTATATAGTATAGTATATTTAGTTACATTAAAAAGATTTGGGAAAAGGCAGTCAGAATAAATAAAAGATGGCAAGCTGAAGGCATCAGTGAAAAATCCAGGGACATTCATACTGCAGTGTCTTAAAAAAAGAAAGGAGAAGGAGCTAAAGGAACTGAAAAGGGAGAAAAAAATTCTAATAGTCACAACTTTTTGTCAGATAAAAATGGTGTATTTACTAGGGCTACCAAAAGGGAAAAAAAGTACTACAATGATGATCTGGTTTAGAGGAATAAAGAAACAAATAGAAAAAAGGTGCTTATAACATTGTAATGCTTACAAATATTTCCAAGACATTAGTAACATATTAGCCATTATCTTCTACATTTAAACTAGTTTTCAGATTATCATACACAATATAAATTACATTCAGAAGTTCTAACTCAATCTCTGGTCTCTAATGTTTAATATTTATAATTCCCACTATTTTGGGAGTATAGCAAAAGGCTCAAAGTGTGTTGATGTTTTGCAATTACTTAAAAGTGTCAAGCAGGATGACCTGACTAGTTATAAACTTAACATCAAACATGAAGAAAACAGAAAAAGAATTTAGACTATGAAGAATAAAAGGTTGGTAGCTGGACGGATTTTATAGAGATTATGGTGTCAAATACGCTCATTTTCAGATGAAATTCCTAGTTTTGTTGAGAAAGAAGTGTCTATGCCAGCATTTTTAATAGGGTCAAGATTACAATTTTGAAGCAAATCAGCATCCAACCTCATTTCATGGTTTTCATCTCACAGCAGTGCACAAACTAGATCCCTTCCAGCCTGATGAAACTAGAGGATGCCTGGGACTGGTTCCTACTATGCACCTACTGTAACCACATGTACCAGCCATGTCGGGGGTTCAGTCTGCATTAAAACTAGCCTTAAGTAAAACCACTGAAATGCATGTAGCGTAGATGGCAGGTCCTCAGAGCTGTAACCTCTACAGATTCACTCCTTTTGCACCATGCCACTTGATAGTGGAGAAGTAATAAAAGGTAACAAAAATTATTCCCAAATAAGGAACACTTCTTGGTATCAAGTCTTTGGTGGGATGATTAATCTACAACTTCAAAAGCAGGAATCAATGTTTAATGTGAATGAAATCCTCAGTGAGCACATTAAAAATGATGAAGAGATCCCAAAGTGAAGTTATTAATAAAAAAATTTACAAAATAAAAATATTTCCTCTGGGATCTTGGGGAGACTATTTCTGACTCTAGGGGTGATCCATATGTTCCACAAATAATCATAAACCCATAGATCATAAATCTAAAGAAGGCTGATGAAAGACTAAAAAACTGGCAAAAGACAACCAGACAGTGCAGTCTGGATTATTCAGTAAATTAGGTCCAATCAATCAAAAAGCATTTTCATGTATGCAAATTGAAAGGCATGTATGTGGAAGACAGTGCAGCCATATCTATCAGAAAGCAGTGACTCTGAAGTGAGTTAGATATCAAAGTAGGGAGGTAACTGCATTGAGTTTTCGTAGCTGCCTGCAGGTATTACTAGGAGCAATGAGGTGATATTACTCATAGGCACAGTTGAGATGGATGCTAAAATTTGCCTGATTTGCCATGAGAATATCCAAAATAACTAACACACAGTATTCATTTGATTTCTGTTTTCTCCATTTTCCTTGTTGTCATAATGATGGTAGTAGATATGAGTGACTAATGAATTCTATGAGAAAGGCCTCTTCTGGAAGACTTAATCCAAATGAAAGCTAGTCAGAAAAAAAGGTATTACTAACATTTTTAATGTTTGCCACTTTCATTCAAAAAGTAAGTACTTTCTTAACTTTTCACAAAACTGTAAAATTAGTCTATGATATTTCTATCACATATTCCCATTCATTTCCACCAAATGAAGTAGAAAGAGCAGTAGGTATTGTCTCATTCTTTATCTCAGACTTTGTAAGTAATCATAACTACTGTCAAATTTGCAGAATTTTATTTTTCCTGTTGTTACTTCAGTGGGGCCTGTCTGGGAACATCAAAATGCCAAACCTGTTGCAGTCATCTGCTCATTTGTCTTGCAATTTGTTTAGCAGTTGATATGGTGATGATCTTAATTTCACTAATATCAAGATTTGTAACAAGATTAACATCTGGTTGTAAATCAAACACAGCTTGAGGCAACACAGAGCATCACACAATGACATCAAATAAATTACCTTTTAAGCTAGTAGCAATTTTCACACACACATTGCCCTTTCAGGTTTTAGCAAAGAGCTCTTAATTTCTTTAAGTGACTATCATCAGCATTCACCAGTGATGTCTTTAAACATTTCAGAAGCTCGGTAGCAAGCTATTTTCCCATAGTGGGAATAATCTCAGAAATAACCCAGTTTTTCTCATTTCAGATTCCAGGAAGGTACCATGTACTAATTAGTAATTTCAGGACTCCCCAAAATGGCCAGCAAATGGGAAAACATCTGTCATTGCAATGCTCGGTTATCACCCATCCCAAGTGGTGAAGGCTGTTGCACTCCAAAGTTTCAGGACACGAGAAATGTTTCTCATAAAACCACAGATGTGTAATTTTCCCTTTATTCACATGTGAAATGAACCATATTTAGAAAGCAGGATAATGTGTGATGTAAAATATCACTGTGTAAATTTCTCTGAGACAGTTAAAAATATTTTGTTAATCTTGAATGTCACTATAAGTCTTCTGTCACCTAGTCTCTCCCTCTCCTTTTATGTGTGATTGTTGTTTGCTTTCCAGGGTATCTTGGTAACTTTCCAACATCAGTGGTTGATAGCAACAAACTTAATCCACATCTTTGTTTCAAAGATACTAAAGGTTTTTTTCATATCCTTAAAAAGCAAGTCTGAAAGTCTGAGGTGTCTGTGAGTCTCCTACATGAACTGTTCCAGAAGATATTCTGGGGTAACAAGGACACTAAGGACACTTTTCTTCTTGGATTCAAGACCAAAAATTTGTGTCTGGCTCTTTGGAATGCCTCAGTCAATGCCTAATGTTCAGTCCAGAGCCCAGTTCTGACACTGCTGCCATGGAGAAGGAAAGATAACTGACCTCTCTAGCCTGGGAGTTTCCCTGCAGTGTTGAGCCAACATGGTAAGATTGGGTCCTCTCTGTGTACTGGGAGAAACAGCATGGCGAGGACTTCCAAGGAAGGCTGGGTACCTAAAACGCCAGTGAGCCAGAAATCCCTGGCTGGCTCATTGGCCTTCAGGTGCTATGGCTAATGAAATATACTCTAGAGCTGGCATGAAATCACAAGTGTAGCATTTGGAGCCAAAAGTAGTCACTGTATCTCACTCCTTCTTGTGCCTGATGCGTAGCAAACGTGTTTATTCCACTGAGGACTTCCTTAATCCAATGACTGAGCCTCGTTTGAATATAGAGAGACCTAATCAAGAACTGATCAAGAAATTGTGTTTATTTCTGTGAAAATGAGAGAGAGTGTGTGTGTGACACAATCAAACCCCTGCAGCTTTATTTATCTCTAAGCCATGGCAAGAAGAGGTGGTAAAGTAAATTTAAAAACTCATGATGACACACTAAGTCAAATAAAAAAATACTACAGAGAAAATACAGAAACTTTATTTGACATTATTCAATAAAAAGTACTTTTATTTGTGAAAAACAAATACTCATACACTCTAAGTGAAGCAAAAATCAGTCATACTAATTTCTGAAATAAATCAACTATTTTTTTTAATGATTAATGTTATTTCATTGAAGATCACTTTTCTTACAAATGTTAGCAATCTTGCGTTTAACTTACTTACCTAGTTATGTATTTCCTTCTCAACATACTTCCTGCTCTCTTCCTGCATTAGCCTGAATTGCTTTTAGTTTGTGTTATGCAGCAACTGTATTTTGTATCATTTAATTGGATTCTCTGCTCCAAGGTACTGGTCTTTGGAGCTGCTCTGCTCTATGGAAGATAGAAGTAAGAGAAACAACATCTTGTGTAAAGCCTGCAGCACTTCACAAGAAGCCTTTTTATTTTGTCTGCAAGTTAATTCCTCGGAATAAAGAAAGGTATTACAAGGCAGTAATTTATATACTGATGTTAGGCATTAAAATGCCTGGGCTGATTAAATGCTAAAATGCTGAGTGAAGAAAAAACAATGGGTTCACAAAGTGATCTGATTGAAAGTTTGCATCTTGAGACTGCAGTTCAGCTAAAATTGGTGTCTAAGTACTGCAGTATAGCTGCATCATCTCATATGGTGAAACCTTGACTGCATACATGATGGCAAGGACTGTCTTCTTCCAAGCATTTGTATTGTGATTGGTCTAGTGGGGTCCTAGCAGAATTGAGAGTTATTGTAAGACCCACTTGGTTGGCACAGAATAAGAAATTCCATGGGAGAATTTTTAATGCTAGTAGATATTACACAATTTAAGAAGTATTTCCTTAGAACTGTGTCTTACTTAAGCTTTCAGGTTAAAGTCCTCTTTCAGATCACTTGCTCTACAACCTTTCATCATCTTTTATTCAAATACAAGCTTTTTCCATATAAACCAGTGCAAACCCATTGAAACAGACCACAAAATACATTCAAATGCTGAAGAGTTTCCTATGGTGGAAAGCAAGGATTAGACCAGCCTTTAGAGACCAAAAGTTTAGAGAGAAGCAACTTAATTGCTAGTTGTCAAAAGTATTCCTTTTCCTAGATTCTGTTCTTATGATCCCCAAAAATTCAATCCTCAGGTTATTTTGTTGTTATTTCTTTGCTGGTTCTTCTTTTATTTGCTTTGTTTTTCATGTCTATTCCTGGCCAAACTGCAATTATATATTGCCACATTGAAGAGCATGGACCTTTGTCAAAGCTATGCCTGATGGCATCTGCTCCCAAGCACTAGCAAATAGACCCCTTAGAGGCTCCAAAAGGCTCCAGAAGGAAAAAGTAAGATCTTCCAATTATATAATGAAGCATTAAGTAATTAGAAGAGGACATGGTACAAGACTCAGCTGAGCAACAGGAGTTTCAGAGGAATTTGAAGGAAGGAGTAGAAATCATCTCACAGCTTTTGCTGAGGTTATGAAGCAGCTTTACAGTCCTTACAACTACTATTCCAGACTCAATGCTGTAACAGCAAAAGCGGTTCCTCAGCAATGCCTGTTCAATCATACAAGTCCCAGGTGCGCTCCACACTGAGAATGCAGATAGCAAAGGTCACTTAATTTCATTATGATGCGAATGCTACAGAGCTTGCTGTGCTGTCTGGAAAATCCCAATCTCAATGCCCAGCGGAATTTTAATGGAAGATATGCACCTGTCTGGACTGTATGTAACTGCTCTATAAAGTTAACCAGTCAAAAATTTGTCTTTAAATATAGACATGAATAATCTCTGCCTTTTGTTCTATTTTCCAAATAAAATACTAAAACAAACAAACAAAAAAATCAGATAACTTGTATTATTTCTTCCTTATTTAAGTAACATACTAAAATCCTGGCCAAGAATAAAGCACCATAAAAAGCTTGCAGTGGTAAAATGAAAAAGGCTAATGGCAAGCATAAATCATACATCAAACCTTTTTCCATTATATACATTATTGGAATAGTCAATTTTCTATAGTAGCCTAGAACCAGAACACAGTGGTTAATACAATTTATGGCAGATTTTCTTCTCTAAGGCTAGTAATGCGCTTCCTTGCTGCTATTTTGCTCTCATTAATGCATTGGTTATGTCCTATATATATATCTTTTACAATACCTGATCTAATCTGATTTATGACGAAATAATTCCGTGGTATACAATAACCTTACCAACCTCCTAAAATATCAACAGTAATTATGAAGGCAAGAGAGAGCCTCCTTTATAACAATTTCCCTATATGAAAGGTATATTTTTAACTTCTATTATGATGTCAGCCTGAAAACTGACTTTAAAATGCCATGCTTAGAACATCTGCAGACTTCATGGAGAAAGACAAGGTTTTACTGCTTTGATTTAGATTTACTGTGTTGAAGAACTGCCTTAGAGAAGAAGAAAGCAAGGATACTTACTCTTCTTTCTTGGGTGTTATCTCAACCATTTATGTCTTTTCTTCTAAAATCCCACCAAAGTCCTCGCTAAGTGTGCTCTAACAACTGTGGTTCAGTTCCCCTCCTGGTTAAACTGTGCAAGCACTAGTAAAACACAATGAATGGATCTCTGGGATTTTAATGGTTGTTTTGGAAGTTCCTAGATAATAAATGAGGTTTCAGAAGCCTAGAAAATAGTGAATACAGTGCCTGATTTTAAAAGTATAACCAAAGGGATTAGAGATAATTCAGTATAACTTCTTATCCTGAAAAAATACAGGAAAAAATAAACAATATATTAGAAATCACTTAAAAGAAATTGATAAATAATAAGATGGATTTGTCTAAAATCATGTGATATAAATCATGTCAGGTCAAACAGTGACATGACTATTTCTTCTGCATCAGGGAATAGCCCTTGGAGATACAAGAGAGACAGTAGATGGTATTTATTCTGTGCTGGGTAAGAGGTTTGGCAATGTTCTTGTAAGGAAGTTGGGTGAATACAGTCTTGATAAGACCCTTTCAAGATGGTTACACAGGAACAGGACTGGAAAACTCTTCAATATTTCCTTGTTAAACTGGATTAATTACTAAATGGAGATTCTGTAGTGGCCTTTACTAGGTTTCTAGCATACATTTCATCCATAAATTTGTAGATGAAACAAGTAATATATATGTTTAAGTTTTCAGATGATCATACATAAACACATTTTGGAGGACAGTGAAAATATTTTAAAGTTCTTAAAAAAACAGAGAACTATCTTAGAAAAATCCTCGATGCAAATAAGCAAGGAGGAAAACAAAGGACTTCCAGTGTGTATACATGCAGTTTCTACTGAGAAAGATAGAGAACAACTACTGTGCTTGTACATAAAGTTCATATGTGCATTAGTTGACTAGAATAATGTTGTAAGTTTGCAACAATTAACTTTTTTACACAAACAGTCAGTCTTACTAGACACAGAAAAGCTTCAGACAGAATATTTTAGGAAAGACAGAAAACAAATGGGAGATTCAGGTATGAATAATATGTATTTTTTCTGTATAGAAAAGACAGGAGAAGCATGACCGTGTTTTTCTTCCATGTTTTGCTATGTAAAAAGTCATCTCAAAGAAGATGGAAATTGACTGTTCTTTTGATTATGCATTATACAGTTTAAATTCCAGCTAAAGAGATTTAAGTGAGTTATGAGTAAAACCTTTCAAACAGTGATGACAGTCATCTGCTGGATAAACAGCTCCGATATAGGATATGGTATTTCTGTCCCTTGCAGTTTTTCATGAATAAAGCCTCTGTTAGAAAAAGTTCAGAAGTAGTTAACCCTGCCTCGAGTCAACCAAAGCACTAGCTGATTTTTTTGCATCTTATCCATTCCAGTTTCCAAGTTCTGGACAGTTTTAGAACCACAAGCTATAACTTCATTAACAATTGCATACAATGAACTCATGACTATGAATCTTATTTAAACAAAAGCCACACAACACTGTTCTTGCAATGTAAAGCATCCTTTAAATGACAGTATTTATAGCCTCTATAGGTTCTAATAAAATGCAGGAAATTTCCCTCCTGTGAGGATACACAACCGTGACCAGATGCTTTGCTCTGTTTCAGTGCATATGACAAAAACAACTGTAGGACTCAAATGCATTGAAAGAAGCTCTCTACTGCTTGTTTTTCAGCAATACTCAAGAAACATCTCCTCAGACACAAACTGATATGTCTTCTGACTTCCAAGGACACAAGTACTGCTGGGTGAACATCTGTCTCTTGGGATTTTAATTTTGAGCAGCCCAACACTGTCATTAAACTCAGGTGGTGAAACGGTTAGCTGCCACGTTGATGATCCTCAGATTTTGGGTCATCTTAGAGAAGTGTTCCTTACAGTCTCTGCCACAGAAATCCAGTCATTTACCAGCAACTTCAGATAACTGCTAGATTTAATGTTTTAAGGCCTCCCTTCAGATATTCAGAGGCATGTTAGATAGAAAGCAAGAGTGCCATCTGTCCATCATAGAAAAGATAATATTATGTCCACCATTGCAAGAGGAGTACGAAAAAGACTGCAAACTCTCTGATTGAGCCAATAGTTATTTTTGTATTCGACTGACTAAATATTCTATTGTCTGTAGCCTATGCCTATGAAAAATTCAAAGATTCTGTAATAAAGATACAATATGATGTTCAGCGGACAAAATACATCTCCAAGTGGAGCAGAAAAAAAAAAAAAAAAACCAAGCAAAAACGAAAACAAAACCAAAGCAAAAAACCCAAGGACAAAAAAAACAGGGAGGCAATAATCAATTTTGGCACTGAAGCCAGTGATTTCATCACTGTATCAATAAAAGATTGCCCTATGCCAAGAAACAGCACAACCTCTCTGTTTCTGATTAATATTGTTCTCCACTGAATTTTATCTCTTAGAATAAAAAAGACACACATTCTTATAACAAACTCAGAAATGATGGAGGAAGTACAAACAGAATCACAACAAAAATGAGCAAGAATTAAAGTACTCTATTTACTGAAGCATCTGTGAAATAATCCAAGCTTTTTAAGAAACCTTTGAAACAAACTAGCATTAGTAAGAGAGGTTTTCCTAACGAATGTATGCAAAATGACTTTATGGAAGAGTGACAATGGCACAGATGGTTCAGGAGCCCAGTATGTCAGCTTCCTTCTCAACATGCAGTAGTGAAAGGCAGCTTTTACAGAAACTGTATTCTGTGCTGATAAAAAGAGTGGTGGGCAGACTTACATGCTATTCTAAAATGTATTGACATTGAGAGATAAATCTAACGATATACTTAAATATTTGAATCCCCCTCTCTCAACCCTCCTCTAGATGCCCTATGCCATAAGAGCGTACGAAGAAAACTTCTGGGAAAACAGAATATCGAGATTATGAAAGATCAACTTCTGTCTCAGACACAGGCTTTCATTTGTAATATTTCAAACAATTTTAATGTTTAAAATTGGCAAAATTCACAGATTCACTTTTGTGCTTCACTGAATGGATAAGAACAAAAAAAGTTCCCAAGTTAACAGCATTTAAAGGCAATACTCCCAGGTGCTGAAGTGGCAGGTTTTTTAAAATCCAGGTATCCAAAAATGACTCAAAGATTGCACTGAGTACCTAACTTATGCTAAATATCTATTTTGTATTTAAGATCAATATATGAAGGAATATTCAAAAACCTAATTACCAAACCGAACATTGCAATAAAATCACAATATTGAAAGAGGAAAGGGTTTACAAGCCACAAAATGGACACTAATGCAAGGAGGAATTCATCACTCATCAGTCCCTGATTTTTCATCCAATTACTTAGTTTTATGGTCTTTGCTTTCCAACATGAATTGAATTAGTTTTAGTTTAGAGTTTCACAGGGAAAAAATGGTGCCTTTGTATTAGCAATAGAAAATGTTCAGAATTTACTTAAAGTAATGAAGCAATATAATTAAGAGTTGCTAAGAAAAAGACTATAAAGCATGATTGCATTTTTTCTGCTCTTTATTGCTTTCAAATTATTAACTTAGACTTTAAGAGCAAGTGCAGATGGCTTCATAAATTAAAAAAAATGTGTATATCGTTAATGGTTTTTAGAAGATTCCTTTTTTTTTTTTAAAGACACTTTTTACTGTGAAATCACTGAAGAAGTCTTCTCTCTTGAGAAACAAAACATCTGCCCAGTCTTTTGGTTCACTAATATCTGGTTGCACCCATTATCCACAGCAGATGCTCCTCCTAGCTAGTACATATTTCTGTAATCAACACTAAGCATAACTATTGGCCAAAAGGGCATATTTCACTCATTTAGATGGACAATGCATTTTTTGTGACTTCATCAAGTAATAAAAGTAGTGAAATTAAAGGACAGTTACTGAAACTGTCAATTTAGTGCCTTATCATAGAATCATAGAATGCTTTGGGATGGAAGGGACCTTTAAAGGTCATCTAGTCCAGCCCCCCTGCAATGGGCAGGGACATCTACAACCAGATCAGGTTGCTCAGAGCCCCATCCACCCTGACCTTGAATGTTTCCAAGGATGGGACATCTACCACCTCTCTAGGCAACGCATTCCACTGTTTCACCACCCTCATCATGAAAAATGTCTTCCTTGTATCTAGTCTAAATCTACTCTCTTTTAGTTTAAAACCATTACACCTTGTCCTATCGCAACAGGTTCTGCTAAAAAGTCTATCCCCATCTTTCTTATAAGCCCCCTTTAAGTACTGAAAGGCCACAATAAGGTCTCCCCCACAGCCTTCTCTTCTCCAGGCTGAACAACCCCACCTCCTTCAGCCTTTTCTCATAGCAGAGGTGTTCCATCCCTCTGATGATTTTTGTGGCCCTCCTCTGGACCCGCTCCAACAGGTCCACGTCCTTCCTGTACTGAGGACCCCAGAGCTGGACGCAGTACTCTAGGTGGGGTCTCACCAGAGCAGAGTAGAGGGGCAGAATCACCTCCCTCGACGTGCTGGCCACGCTTCTTTTGATGCAGCCCAGGATATGGTTGGCCTTCTGGGCTGCAAGAGCACATTGCCGCCTCATGTCCAGCTTCCCTTGTCCACTGATGCAGTCACTCCATCATAGAAGGCCACTAGGTTGGTCAGGCAGGACTTGCCCTTGGTGAAGCGATGCTGGCTGTCTTGAATCACCTCCCTGTCCTCCATGGGCCTTAGCATAGCTTCTAGGAGGATCTGTTCCATGATCTTCCCAGGCACAGAGGTGAGGCTGACAGGTCGGTAGTTCCCAGGGTCCTCCTTTTTACCCTTTTTAAAAATGCTGCAATATTTCCCTTTTTTCCAGTCCCCAGGGACTTCACCTGACTGCCACGACTTTTTGAAAATCATGGAGAGTGGCTTAGCTACACTCTCTGTAGCATGCAGAGAGGTTTACGTGCTGGCAGCTTGTTTAGGAAGATTTCATTAAAGTTCTTCATTAATGTTTTTTTTCTGCTTTCTCATGATGGGATATCAAAAATGACTAGGTTTCTCCCTGCTGTATAATTTCTTCCCTGATATATGGATAATTTTTCAACTAATGTATATCTCAAGGGATAGCTATAGAAAGCTCTGAAGAAAGTTAGCTGAGGGTAATATTTATAGAACAAGCTAAATATAGCTGCATTCATAATGCTAAGAATTGAATTAATGCTTAACAATAACCCATCATGACCTTGATTTCATCGTATGGTATAGATTAATCACTAGCTATTACCAGATAGTCATTGTTCTGAGAAGAAAGCTAGAATCACTCAGCACTTCTTATTTCTTTATCTTTTCAAGATATGGGCCAATATTTTAGCATATGTTACAAATCTGTTCTATTTTGCATTGTAAGTTTCTCTCAGTCACCCAGCCGGTATTAAGAAAATCTTAGCCATTATTAAATTTTATGTGCCTCGAAATAAAAAGTTCATGTTCATTTCCTGAAGAGTCACCCATACAACTATAATTGATTTTATGTTTACTAAAAAAAAAAAACATTTGCTTGAACTATCTAGAATGCACTAAGCAAAAAGTGAATTTTAAGGGATTAATTCTTATTATAAGTCTATGCTATAACCAAGCCCTGATCTGATATTGTCTTATAATTGCCAACATAAGTTTACCATGTTTTGTGTTAAGTTATATGGGTATACCTAGGGAAGTTCTTCAATGATTTGTGAGCAAATACTAGCAAAAGTCACTGGGACTGTTCATCAGACTTTTAGATGTTCTTGGAATTCCTGCTTCTACAGATCTGTGTTAAACACTTATATGTCATCCATTTTTGTAGCATAATTATCTGCACTATAAAAGACACTAAATGGTGTTTTTCACTCAGTAGCCTAAGGGAAGAATAAGTGTGGAGAGGATTAGTGCGGTGTGGGGAACCTTACCAAGTTGCTATATCTATACTAACCTTTATTTTTTTTTCTTTTTCTGAAAAGAAAAAAAAATCTAATTCACAGCAGCCATGTGTTCAAAATTTACCATTATTTTCTTTTGCACATTGCTCTGTTTATAAATCTATTTCTATTACATGTTTCTTGGGACAGGAATTCCATATTCTACCAACAAAATTTTCTCAGTTTGTAAGTAGTAACAATAAACCTTGTGTACTTTTAGTCAAACAACTGTCACAAGTGCAGTCCCTTAAAATTTACATAAACTTTATTTTTCATCAGGTATGTATATGGTTTTGTAAGAAAATACAGAAATATGTGTATGAATTACAGCTGTGTATATGCTAATATAAAAAGCTACATATATGCAAACATAAGCTGAAATAATAATTAAAAAATTGTAAAAAGATAGGATGGCTTAAGACTGTCTTCCTTTGTAATTTTTCTATGGTAATTTTTCTGTAATAAAAAATATGAATTTTCCTTTTCCTAGATATAATGCGGTTCAAGGTTTTGGCATGACGCAGAACTCCAAACAGCTATTTTATATGTCTTTAAAAGGTCTTTTTTAATGTGTCTTCTGGATTTTACTTTTGATTTTCAACAGAATTAATGGGAAATAAGTGTCAGTTTGACATTCAAGGTGAAAACTGAGGTCATACCATTAATCATGTTTATGATTTACTCCTTCTCCTGTCTAAGTCTTCACAGTACTATGAGCCATAGCCTCCTGTTTTGTTGCTGTTTTTATACATACATATTGGTTTTTGTGACAACTGTACCTCTGTGATCGAGACACAAAAATTAAGAAGAATAAATGGAAAACTTGAGCCAGTTTTTGTGATGTGGAGTTGCATTGTTTTTTTCTTTTTAAACCACTAGTTGAATTTGCACAGACAATGTATAACAACTCAATAGTAAGGTACCAATATTTCCTAATACAAACAAATCAACAAAGACATACTTTAAGGAATCCTGAAATTTAACAAGCTGTCTTGCATTAAGGAAAAGGGGAGAATCCAGCTTTAAATATGTTAATTCAGCATTTATGGCAGATGTGCCTAACCTCAATGCCTCTGTAAGGTGTCTATGACAAATAGTAAAGATGAGCTACATGGGTAAAAAGGCATTAATATGTTCTTCTGCAGTCTAATTTTGCAGGTAGAAAACTAAAGCAATTAACTATGCATGCAGTCACTCCGTATAAAATGTCTAGGAACTGTTGACTTTCTTTCTGATGTCTTAATGAAGGTGTTGAGATACCACTCTCTGATTTCTAGTCCTAGCTTTTAGCTTTGACAGGAAATTCAAGTATTAATGAGAATATATCATTGTTCTTGGAAATAAACTGGTTGGCAGAATGATACCTATAGGATTTCAAAATGACCAATGATCATCTTAACCATCTGCCTTGGTCTTACTTAAGACCAAGGTCAACACTGGTCTTAATTGGTCACTATTAAAATATCATAATTTACCTATCTTTGGGTCAATATTTCAGAGCTATGAGCTGGGTATTGCAAAGCTTTTTGCTTAAAAGTTGATCTTTTTTGTTTCAATCTTTGTGTTTTCCCATTCTTATTCTCATATGATTCAAATGCTCTTTGGGACAAGCATAATTTAAAAGGCATGTTTGACCAAACAGATGCTGCTATCTGTAGTTACCTTCATACATTTGTTGCAGGGTAAAGATTTCAGTTAAAGATTACTGCAACCATCACTTGTAACGTCATTTCTAATATTTTGAATAAAGCCAGGATTCCACCTAACCAGATACTTCCATTAGGTGCAAATGCCATTTTGTTTATATAATTTCCTGTTTCTAAGGTCTGTCAACTAGATCCAAGGTGATGCTTGAGCAGCTCACAGGGCCTCTAAGATTCTTTCTTTTCCTGCCTGTAGTAATTATGGATATTCTTATTATTTTACTAAAACTTTTTCCTTTGCCTTTTTTGCCTCTGTGATGCTGAGTAAATTTTTGTGTTATCTCAAAAGTCACCTGGCTGCAAGCACATGCACCACTGGAAATTTGTTTTGATGTCTAAGTGGGTGGCACAGGCTCTCTACACTGCGATGAATTTTTCCCCTTGCTACTGAACTTCCATTGACTTTTAGCTTTTCTCCTGCCCCCTGCATCCCTGGGAAGGCAGACAGCTTACATATGGCACCATGCGACCACAGGCAGCCAGAACACGCTGCAGAGACTTCAGTCCATTGACTTTACAATTTCTGCAGCTCTCTTGGTGCCAGTGCTATACGCCTTTAAAATTCCCACTGCTTCTGGAGCATGTTTTCCACCCAGTCACTGGGAGAAAAAGGACTGACTAGATAGATCTGCTGCCTTGAAATGATGCCAGTGACAGCATTCAAACCTCTGAAGAATTCTTTGCAAATACACTACATCCAGCTTGCAATATAGCCTTGATCTAAGCTTAGCAACTAACTAGGTATGTGTCTAAATGGTCCCATTTGTTGTCTAGCCTGGCCATCACAGTTTTTTTATTTGTATAAATATTTTGCTGAAAGATATGGTCTTCTACCAAAGAAGTCAAATTCCATGTGCAGTTCCACTCTCTTTGTGTGTACACACACACATAAAATGTAGATAAAAAATCAGTATAAAGGTGCCTTATTCTAATGTGCCTTACCCCTTTTGCTGACATAGGAACAAGCTACACTTGGTTAAATTTCATTAAATTGAATCAATGATAGGGGAGCTGCCCTCATTTAATCATAATGAAGTGCAGCAATTTCAGTGTTGAAACAAGTTCCAAGTCTAATGAATGCAATGCTGAAAGTGCTGGTACTGAATCTGTCCTGGAATAAATGCAGCTTCACAGCGTTCAACACCAAGTGAACATTTTTCAAATCCTTCCTCACTACAGATAACATTGATGGGAATTCTGCCACCACTTTCAACGAGGCCACAAGTTCACCTTGGGTAAACAGGCTTTCAGGAGAGAATCTATTTACAGAGCTGTGAGCCTCCCCTTTCCGCTATTATTTTATCTCATGTCACTGCAGAGCGAAGATAAATTACCATGTGCTTTAAGGTAAGCTAATAGAGTGGGACTGTCTGATACCTTTTATGGGCTAGGTCTTCCACTGAGATTTATGCCTTTGCCCTAACAGAGCTAGTTGTTTGCCTCATGCAGATGAGGTTTATTCCTTCCAATCCAGAGACTGACTGCATAGGTCTCAGGCACCATGACCTATCCTAACTGTTACAGGACTTTTCATGGCAGTTTAAGATATGATATGAATGCCCTAAATTAAATACAGTCAAAAAAGATGAAAAAAACTTAGGTTTTGTAGGAAAAGTTCAGACTACTCAGTAATTATAACTGTTATTCAGGGTTTAAAAAAAAAAAAAAGAATAATGGCTTTTGCAGTAAAATGACCAAACTAAAATAAAAGTTGTCTAGATAAACTCAGATTCAAACTATGTCAACAATTAAGTGAAAATCATTAATTTCATTTCAGCTGAACTACAACCCTCCTGCTTACTAAAATAAAAGTCCCTTTGAAAGGGAATAAAATCACTTTTTAAAATTAAAAGAAAAAATTGTTTAAAAAATCTTAGTGGTCAATGTTTATTTGCTTTTCTAAATATTTTTTTAGTTGAAACTAGTCATAATTTATGAACAGTTCAGATAAACCTCTTTTTTTATTTTTTTTTTTTTAGTAAAAACAGTAATAATGCATATTTTTTTATTGAACCACAAAGGTAGATAGAGTATTTCGGACATGTTAACTAGTACAAAAATTACAGAGGACTGTACATCATGTAAAAGCAGTGTATTTGTAGTCCTGTGCATTTCTATATCTTATGTAATGGACCAATAATGCATGCAGCTGGATGAAAACTCTGCCATCTACTTTTCAGTGAAATAACAACAATCATTCAGTGATTAAAGGATTGTAATTACCTGATAAATTGCATCCTTCTCACTACTGATGCAAAATTCAAGCTGACTTTTGTTTTCTGCTAAACTACATTTTGCATCCAAGCATGGCATACTGACTGAGTAATGGACTAAAACCATGAAGTTAAAAGTATGTGAAATCCTTTTAATGTATCTTGATATCTCCATAACAATTTTTCACCTTCTTGCTACCATTGAGGAAATGGGATGAAGGAACTTTAAATCAAAATAAGTCTTTATCTTGGGTAATAATCAAAACAGATAAACATTTTAGGAAAGAAATCTATGGAAAATTCAATTATCATCATTAAAAACATTTTACCTGATCTTATCCCCTGTGTCTTTAGTAAGACTAATTATCTCCAGCAGAGGATTAATTAAAAGATTTCTTCCCATGGTGTTTGTTAGTTGATTTTTCAAAAATGAGGTTGTGTAAAAATATTTGGAACTCATGTAATTTTTCCCCTTACCCCTTGTACTCATTTTAAAACAGGATATTGGTTCAGTATCCCAAATGTTTAGTGTTCAGACATCTGCACTAGGCCAAGTCCATAGCAACTAATGGGTCAGGTACAATTTAATTAGCACTAATTGTCTTGCATTAACTTGAGACAGAAGCAAATTCTACTGTCCAGCATTGCCCATGAAAGTCAGTTTTCCTGGTGTCACTAATCACCTAAATACAAAATAATGTTTCAAATTTAAAAAAAATAACTGTGAGTCCTTTAGCTCACCAGGATATCAGAGGCTTTCATAAGTTTTATTTGCAAAAGCATTTTTTGGCAGTCTTGGAGGTCTGTTTTCATGTATTTTGTATTTTGTGCTGCTGACCTCTGGTGTCATGTGGAAAAACAAAATCCTTTAATACTATTAGTCAGGGCTGTTCAAATCCTAAAAGCTCCCTCTACCCTGGCCCCGTTGCTCCTCAAAGGTTGAAAATAAAGTTTAAAAACAAGCAATTCAGCAAAGATACCTATGAAATATCATAAATAATTCAGTTTCATACTTTATCTTCCTAACAGAGCTCAGAAAGGTGCCAAAACAACAGGATGGGCTATTTATGCCAAGATGTTAGCAAAACCCCCCATATTATTTGTGAAAAACATAATTCCCTTCAAATATAAGCTTTTAACTTCAACTACATTTACAACACATCCTCTTTTTTATTTTTTATCACCTCCTGTGTCTTCAGTCAACATTTCCAAAAGCCATAGCTGGTGATGATAAAGCAGAAAATGAGGAAGATCAAATAGATACACAGCATATTTCTGCCTCTTTCTCACCACACTTATGACAGTTCTTTAAGCATAAAGAATTATAAGCCTCTACAGATAATTTATTATCTGTAATATCTATAAGCCTCTTAAAGATAATTATTCCATACAATGCATCCTATCCAGCAAACTGCCTTTTTCCTGCATGCTTTTTGTGCTGCCCATTGACTATTGGTAATGTAATCCTAAAATCTCAACATAATTCGAGCCCCAACCAAGAAATGTGCTAGACACTGTGCAAACACAGACTATGACCTCATCCTGGGTCCAAGAACCTTACAAACTAAAAAACTGGTCTGGAAGAACTACAGTGTGTAAAGAAGGCAGTAGGGATACAGGACTGGATGGAGAGGGCAAAGCTGGTACATGGTGAAGGTGAGAAAAGGGGGCTTCTGGAGAAAAATGACACCAAGCGAACGTAGCCCTGTCCTGTTATTTCTCCCTAACACATTATCGACTTGTTTCTAAGACCACATGATGAGGAGTCACATAATATTTTTTCTGTCCAGTCACTTATTTGAATTGTGGAGAGTTTTCTTGGGGAAAGAATGAAGGTTCTATTTTTGTCCCAGAAATGTTTTGTTTCAGAAAAGAATATAGGGAAATTTAGTTTGCCTGAAAACCACATTGCACTGGCTATCTATACTCTAGCCAATACTGAATTTCAGTGAAGAGACTTATGTTGCATAAGGTGTATTGGAAAACTTGTATTGCCACCTTCATTCATCATGGCACCTTTCCTTCGGCATGTTTCAAATTAGAAAAAGCTGAACGCAGATTTCAAATGCATATTGCATGTCATAACACAGCTCACCAGTCACTTGCAGAATTTCTTGTCCACTGTTAAACAAGATTAACAGCTGGCAGAAATGTAGTATTATTCAAATCTAGCATAAGGGACACATTATATGTCACTCACAGACATGCTTTAATTTTCTCCCATCTGTTTTATAGTAAGCTACAATTTTAATAATTCAAATTGTGTATTAATTTGATTAGTAAAACAGGAAACATAAATCTAAATGGATAAAAAAGGTAAATGTATAGGGCAAGAAAACAAATTATATAATACTAAGAAAATCACCGTATATTGAAGAAGGATCGCAACTTACTTTGAGTCTTCTGTTTTCTAGACTTCAGGACAGACAGTAAAGCTAGATGAAGAGTCACACTCTAGAAGGAACCAATAGATTTCCAAAGCTCAATGTGCTTCCACCTGTGTGACTTGAGCAGTAACACAAACATGGTATTTTGATGACTCCTACAGAATATGAAAGAGAAACACTGAAAAAGATGGAGCTATTCTGGAAACATTTGAAGGAACGTAAAAAAGATAAAAGCAGAATCAACAGATATGTTAAAAAAAAAGGCAAAAAAGCCCTAAAATAAAACCACCAGGTCCCCTTCCAAACCCCAAAACCAAACAAAAAAAATCCCACCCTGTACTGTACTAATTAATATTGGAAATTAAAAACATAAAAAATAATTACTCAAAATAAGAATTAAACCACACTTCAGTGGCACATAAGAAGTTTACTGTCTGCCTTCCTACAATGTGATGAGTTTCACACTTAAAATAACTTGCTGGTCTTTGCACAGGAAGCTTTCATCAGAGCCTGGAAACTCTGGTTTTGTTCAAAGGGATTAGGATCTACATCCAGGGGAATTACCCTGGTGTAAAACTGGGGTGGGAGCAAAAGCCAGCCTTTATGCATCAACTCCAGCCCTTTATCCTTCAGCACAAGAATCTCACAAAACAAGGACATAGATAGCTGGGAGGCTAAACCTCCAGTACAAATACCGCTCTGGTCACAGCTATCCACAGGTCACAAGGGACTGAGAAAGTGGAATAATTAAGAAAAGAATAAATATGCAGTTAGTTTTAAAGTTTCTTTCTAAATCAGCAGAATCTCACTGCATGTGTTAAACTCTCAAATACACGCGAATTCAACAACCAGTACTTCAAAAAACAAACAACATTCTGGTGTGTATCAATATAATTTATGACAATGTTCAAGGTTTCATGGCTTCATTGAATTAGTAGAATAAGAATTACCAGAATAGACTATTTTTGAGAAAGTTTCTATGTTTTCAAGCAATTGTTCTGGTGGAGTAGATTAAATATGAGGTTGATACATGTGTAGTGCTGCTTTTAGCAGGTTTTCTTGCATTTCATATACTTTCACATCTTTAATAAGCCTTCACTTACTATCAGACAATAACATAAATAATTACAAATGAAGGAAAGAACAAAACAAACAAGATCTATAGAGCCATGCTTATTAGATCTGTGTGCATTTTTCCCTTTCAAATTGCAATCTTCACAACTAAACCTAGGATAAGCAGTTTCAGACTTCAAGCTGCCAGTACAGATGAAAAAAACTATATCAAATGACAAACCAACGTCCTCCATTCCCATTCTTAAATGTTCCACATCTTGCCTTTTAATTCTTGCCCTCATATTTCTTGGCACTATAGAAGTGTTCTGCTGAACATTAAAAATAGTGGGGAGGTATACACTCTATATACTCTAGCTTTGTTGATTGATAAATCAGTGACATTTTAAATAATGCATTTTTGACCTCTTAAAGGATGAAGAATATTTTGCAGATTATCCAGTATTTTTTGCAATATTATCCAGTACAGATTTTTTTATTATTATTAAGAGAAAGATTTTCCTAAGAATTAATAAAAAATGAATCACAGAAAGAAATTGCAACAACCCAGCATTGAAAAATGAAAGTTGGTCAAAAAAGAAACTTTTTACTTTTACATTCTCCTTTTTCTTATTTTTTCCTTTCACTGTTTTCTTGTTTTTGAAACCTGTATCTTAATATTAATGAAAACAGAGTCAGGTTTTTTCCTTTGTCTGGATGTGAACATTTTTCCATTCTCTAAGTTTCAGTCTCAGAAAATTGTGGAAAACTTAATAAAGACAAATGAATTCTCTTTTTTTTCTGCATTACCTCCTCAGATGGGGAGACATGATTGGAGAGTATTTTTAAAGATACACTTGAAAAGTTGTTGCTCACTAGCAACAGAACAAATGTAGATGAGAGCAAAAATGTTTTACTTCTAACACTCCCAGGCAACAGCAACATTTTCCTGGCAAACATACTGGTTTTGACTAACACTTTTTACTTGAAAGTTGTATAATTGAGAAAAGTTCTGCCTTTAGTGATGATAGAGATTTTCAGAAAAAGCTGACACATGGTAATAAGATCATACATATGTGAATGACAAGACTAAATTACAATTATATCATTCCTTTCTTTTCATTCAGTGAATTCATTAACTTGTTCATTTCACATTCAATAACAGTTTAATATCTGACCTTGGCTTTGCTTACTGTTCCCTTTTGAGTTCAAAAAGACCTATGCTGTCACCTGTTAAAAAAAGGCCTGTGAGCTTCCCATCTTCCATATGTGCCACACACACTTATCTCCCCACAGTAAATCACTGCAAAAGCCAGGGAACTGAACCCACAAGCCCTGTGAACTCAGATATCTTGTCTAGTAACAATAATAATCCTACTGAAGTTGTCTGCAATGAATAAAGCTCACAGTAAATTGCAGTCACAAAGAATGAGCAATAAATCCTGTTGTCTGGAAAATGTTGATTCTAACCACTAAATAACACTAAATAATCAAAGAACTTCAGGGAATATATAGTTTGGCTCACATCAATGCCATGCTGCTTACATTCTTCTACAGTATTGAATCCCATGCTAAATGCAACATTTGAAGAACAATTCCTCTGATCATATTATCAGGTACTTTAGTTCATCTCTGTACGGAAACAAATGTCCTTTATTATCAATTTCCTTTGATTATCAATAAATAAATGCTGGAACTTGAGCTCTGCTGCTGCTTCCATGTGATTATTCTTTGTGACTGCTCTCTTTTTAATGTATAATAATTGCTGCAATATAAAATTTATTACCAAGTCTTAACAGACTGTCAGTTCTCAAATCCTGATAGCATGCTACTTGAAACTCCAAAGAGAAAGACAAAGAACCTGTTTGCAATTCTGCAATTTACTGGTTTGCTAAATGTGTGAGGACAATGAAGAAATTAAAAAACTGAAGTCATATTTGGTTCAAATGAGCAAGTTTCTCAGTTAAGAAATTTCAGTTTTGGTTTAAAACAGTTGATAGGTTTGTATGAAAACTCATGCAAAATTTTTTGCATTTTAAACTATTCAGTAAAAGGTAATGAAAAGTTAACAGCTGAGGAAATATATATTATACATTTTTCATTTTTTGTTATTTACATCATGCAGAAGTGCATTTTGGTTTCAGCCAATTCACTGTATAGCGAGGTTATGAGAAGTTCACAGCTATGTATTGTTCACAGCTATGTATATTTGACAGTACCCTACTGTTCATGATGCCTGCAAGAGAATTAATATTAGATTATTTTATATATATTTATATATATATATATATTTTATTAGGACAGTTACATATTCTTTAATAAAAAGCACACCATGCTTTGGGTCATGGGACTCTAAGACATGTCACTATTATGACTGTTTAAATTAAAAAGTGCAGTTCCATTACTAAAATTTGTGACTAACTTGAATAAAGCCAAAAGAAAATATAGATCCAACCACACAGACTGAAAAACAGAAATAGCTGACCTAGTAAGAAACTGCATAAAATATCTTCTCTGATAATTTATATTGTGGACAGAAGATTAAAAGGGACCTCTTTAAGACATTAGGTTGATTCATTTCCATTCAGCACATTCCATGAGGGTTTTATAGTTTTGGTATGATATAGACTTAAGCATATACTTAAGTGCTTTACTGGATGATATACCCTGGTGCAGTTCTCACTTCATGTCATGGGAAGATTGGAGTGTTTTCCATAGGGACGATTAAATTCATGACCTATTTCTGGCAGGTTTATCTTGCACACATATAGGACACTCAACTGGTTTTAATGGCTGATGCTACCCAAAAAGACTTCAGCATACGAAGGCCTGTTATGCTCTGCTAAAACATTTGAGATCTTTTAGCACTGCAAGTGCTGCCTTGATGTCCTTGGCCATTTTCCCTTCCCAAATGTCCATCTTGTCCAATGTGTTAACATTACTTCCTTAAATCCCTCAGAGATGGCTGAGATTCGGTAGTGTTGCACACCTACACACCCTGTCAAGTTGGGGCGAACAAGTGACAGGATGGAAGTTGCATCAGCTTTACATTTTAGAAAGCACTCTGGGGTCTTTGCAGATGGAAACTCCCATGAGATGATGTTGAACAGCACCCAGACAGTCTGGATGGCTGGACATCAGTTCAACACCATAAACCTTGCACTTCTCATGTTTTAAAATATAGATGTGATTAATACTGGGAACATTTAAAGATATATGTTAAGCATTAATATCCTTGTTTGTTTTCCTGGTATGGATTTAAGCACTAGGTCTGTGGAAAAAAACAAGTATCTAATCTCTTTTTTTTAATAAATTGAAAGAGATAATCTATTTTTATATGCTCTTTCACATGGCTAGCTTGCAGGTGCAAAGAAGTGCAAATGTATTTGGTTGATGATCTTAAGACAGTTATTTATATATCACTCTACAGAAAAGCCCTATAAATGTCAAGTCTGTCTGAGCAGTTTTATTAAGCCACTTTTACTATGCTATTAGGCACTTTAAAAATAGTTCTTTATTAAGAATGTTTACTTACATATTTACTTAATGAGTTTGTTAAAGGTAAAATCTTGCCTCCTCAACATCAACAGCCTGTTCTGATATCCTTTTTGACAGACCTTTCTGCTTGAATTCTTCCTGGAAATCTTCCTGTGAATTCCAGTACCAGGATGAGAAAAAGTTATCAAATGTAAATAAAAAAAGCTGAACTGGACCCCTTAGGAGCAACTCTTTGCTAATAGCAAAAAATCTCATTATTTCCAGATATAGCTGTGCAATTAATTCACTATTTATTTGCCTTCTCTCTTCTAAAGAAACACCTCTTCTAAGCAGCTGCATAATTTAGAAGTAAATGAAAAAACTTTCAACACTACTAGAGCTGACCTTAGCCTTGCAAAGCAGTTTTGCAACCATACCACTGATTTTACCGGAACTAATTGATACTACAACAATTAGCCACAAACATATTACAAAGATAGAGACAGAGAAAGAAATAGAGATTATAGAGATGAAAGGGATAGTTCTCGTCTACAAAAGGCAAATGCAAAAGGTATTCTAACAGAATACCTGTTTTACATAATCGTCTAAATTTCCCTAGCAAGAGAGAGACAGAGGGAGAGGGAAACCCAAACCTTCTGCAGCTGACAGAAGGGTAACTTCAGTCACATCTTTCCAAAATTTCCAAGGGTGGGAAGAGAGATAGTAAAGGCAAACCAATGTCTAGAACCAGTGCTTAGGTTTCTCAGTTAAGACCTGGGGAGTTCTGATTTCCTACCCACATTCCCAAGATCCTCCTTTTTATTCAGTTACTGTCTAGTGATAAAGTACTCAATACCTAGGTAAGCATGTTCAGCTGTATAAATGTACTATGAAAATGAGTTTCTGAGCATTACTTCTTAAGCTGTTCCTAAATATAATTAGTTAAAGGTACTCTTCCTTCAATAAAGGCATTCAGTGGGCAGAAAAAGATGCCATAGTGAAAGAATACAGGGAGCCCAAAGGATGCACCAGAGACCTGAAGGGATGTAAGAGGCTTGGAAAAGCCTCTTTAATATTTTACCTTAACTCAATGGACAAGACTAATGAAAATACCCAACCATAGTCTCACTGAGATTTCTGTCCTTCAGCAACCACCCTCAATCTCAGCACAGATTTTTGCTCTCTATTATGTAGTTAAAGAAGTTGAAGATTGTTTGATATTAAGCATACAATATAAGCAGAAACATCAGCGTTAAATGTATTGCAATATACAGGTCAACTGATTTCATGCCTCTCCAAGACTCAGTTAGTCACCTGTTGGAGAACACAGACAAGGGGTTTCTGTGCATGAAAGCCTCCATCTCTCTATTGTGTTTCAGACTTCAGTGGCTTGTTTTCAAAAAACCAAATTTGAATTCTTTGATGTCAGTGCTGCTGCCAATATGACATAACATAATTAATTGAGAGCTTCATGCCAAAATAATCTATGCAACTGAAGTCGTAAACTTTCTCCAAATAGGAAATAGCTGAGAATTTATTTTGCCATAATGTTGCTGGCAGTCTGTAGTTTTTACCTTAGGCTGTAACTCAAACACCTAGGCATGACGATGGACAGTAATGCAGCCACATCCTTGTTCTCAGTGTTCACCTACAGCTGGTAGATGATTCCTGGCTTTTTGTATAGGACTTTCAGATTGTCAGTTTTCACCCTGAGGAGCTGAACTGCAATTCAGTTCTCATTCTGCAGGCAACTTTGCAATTCATTTCACTGCAAGCCAGGGACCTAAATGTTAGATGCTGCAATGCTTAAAATCATTATTTGGCCTGGACCAAAAGGGTTGGTTTTGGGTTTGTTTTGGTTTTTTTTAATGTTATGCAGTGTGACTTAGGGATCTTAAGTCAAACCTCCGTTTATGTGTCTGCTGAGTAAGAGTGGCTTACCAAGTGCAGGCCAATATCAATCAAAGCAGCTTTGAATACATTTTGAAAAATAACTGCGGTGTCACTGACCGGTAAACATTACCATTCAGCCATGTTTCCATAAATAAACCCTGCCTGATAAAGCACAGGGTGTAAACTGAGTTAATTTAGAGACATAGCTGTTGACGCTCTCAAGGGCAGAGAAGCCCTGCAGAGAGATCTAGACAAATTAGGCAGCTGTCAATCACCAACCCTATGAAGTTTAACAAGGGCAAGTGCTGGGTTTTGCACCTGGGACATGGCAACCCTGGATGTACATACAGACTGGGGAACGAGAGGCTGGAGAGCAGCCCCGTGGAGAGGGATCTGGGGGTTCTGGTCAACGGCAAGTTGAACATAAGCCAACAGTGTGCCCTAGCAGCCAGGAGGGCCAACCGTGTCCTGGGGTGCATCAAGCACTGTATCGCTGGCCAGTCGAGGGAGGTGATTGTCCCACTCTACTCTGCACTGCTGCTGCCTCATCTTGAGTACTGTGTGCAGTTTTGGGTGCCACAGTACAAAAAGGATATGAAGTTACTAGAGTGTCCAGAGGAGAGCCACGAAGATGGTGAAGGGTTTAGAGGGCAAGCTGTACGAGGAGGGGCTGAAGGCACTTGGTCTGTTCATCCTGGAGAAGAGGAGACTGAGGGGAGACCTCATCGTGGTCTACAGCTTCCTCACAAGGGAAGGAGGAGGGGCAGGCACTGATCTCCCTGATGACCAATGACAGAAACCGAGGGAACGGCAGGAAGATATGGCAGGGGAGGTTTAAGTTGGACATAAGGAAAAGGTTCTTCACCCAGAGGGTGGTAGAGCACTGGAACAGGTTCCCCCGGGAGGTAGTCATGGCACCAAGCCTGGTAATATTTAAGAAGGATTTGGACAACACCCTCAGACATATGGTGTGAATTTTGGGGTTGTCCTACGCAGGGACAAGAGTTGGACTGGATGATCCTTGTGAGTCCCTTCCAACTCAAGACATTCTATGATTCTATGATTCTATGATAGCTGATAGAATCTGGATGTGTATGATTGGGCCATCAGTAGGATTTGATGAACTGCAAAAAAGATCATATAAAAATTAATATAATTACATGGTATTTCTCCATTACCAGAATTACAGTTTCAACATGTGCAAGGTTCAAAAAATACAGTTACATCCTCTTAAAACAAATGGATGTGTATTTTTATGCCTTTGGCACAAGCTAAGCTGCAGTCAACACTGACTGGCTCATATAGGTAGGTCTCTCACTTTTGTAAGCACTGCTCCATGAAACGCTTTTGTTGTGTATGTCCCACGGTCAGTAAGTGATTCACCAGACAGCACAGCTCAGCAAATAATTAAATATGCTTCCCTGGTGTGCTCAGAAGGCAAATCCTGTGACCTATGTGGCCATTTAGGGTGGATGTGCATGTCTTCATTGTTACACCTTTGTAGTTATACCTTTGTTGAGTGCTGGCAGTAAAGTCAGTAAGAACTATAATGCAGACTTTAATGAGAGCAGACTTGTTTCCCAAGTTAAAGTCTGTTAATATTGAATATTTACAACTCATATTTTCATTGATATTCCTCGTTGTTCTTTTAAGAATGCTGAATCAATTGCTCACTTTTTTCTGGAACACTAATTTACCATATATTGTAACACTCTGAACTGAAAATGCCCAATTATTGCCTTTTATAGAACAAACGCATTCAGACGTTTTAAAGGAAAACAAATACAAGTATGTTATAAAAATAAAGAATTTGTTTAGCTCTTCATGGAATCATACAAATAGAGGTCGTATAGATCAGCCTTCCACTTGAGGCAGGACCATTGCCAACAATAGATCAGGTCAGCTGTGGATCTTCTTAGCCAAATCTTGAAAAACTTCCAAGGACAAAGACTCTGCAGACTCTCTGGGAAATCTATTCCAGGACTGCATAATTTTTCCAGTGGGAAAGCTTTTCCTGATATCAAACCTGAACCTCCCTAATTGCAGTTTGGAACCATTGGCACTTGTCATAACACTGGCCACTACCAAGAAGAATATTTTTTTTTACCAGTACCAATACCATTTACTAGCTGTATTTTTTCAATACCATCTATGACAGTCTGCATGACAGGAAAATAATGCTTTTCTTTTGGGGAACGTCATGATCCAAGACTGTCATGAGGTGAGGTCAGTAGTTTCAACCTGCAGTCCCAAGATTTCTGGAAGTTCCTGGATGTCTTCCAGGCATTTTAAAAGTAAATAAATAATAAAAAATAATAATAAAAAAATCTGGTAGTCTTTTACCCAGCATGCAAAGTCTGAACCTCCAGTAAAAAAAAAAAGTGAAGAGCTCTGTTAAGCGAAGCAAAATTTATTAGAATCTTTCAGTGGTTTGGACTGGTGAGCTCTACTCCAGTTCTCAGTCTTACTAAGCCTTCTTGTTAGATCGTAAGCCAATCAACTGAATTCTGTAGGAATTGCTCTTCATTGTAAAATTAAGCTATAGCACTTTATCTCAGTAAAGCGTTGTGAAGAAAAAATTAATTTCTTTTAACAAGTCTCATAAACTTAGAAATTTCAAAGATGGAGCCAAGTAACAACCTAAGCAAGATAGGTAGAACCTCTTTGAAAATGTCTTAAGGATAAAGAATCTGGGGGTTTGTTTGGGTTTTTTTGTTGTTTTTTCCCTGTAGGCAATAGGAGTTTCACATTTGACTTCTCTTGGAACAACTGAAGAGTAGAGTAGAACAGTAGTGAGTCATGTGTTACAGTGGGAAAGTACTGGCTAAAGGTTAGCATTTGGAAAACATAGGGACACATCTCCTCACTTCTTGTGATGTGAGAAATAGCCTTGAACAAATCACTTCTTTGTACTTTCCCTCATCTTACTGCAAAAGTGGAATAATACTATTCGCCTCATATAAAGTAGTGTGAAGGACAAGTGTGCTGTAAAAGCTAACAGTACGACAGTATGACAAAACCACCCAACATAAATACAGGCAATGACATTGAAATACTTAGTTTTATCCATTCTTTTTCTTTTTTTCTTCAATGATGTGTGGGATAATGACTACAAGATCTCTTGTCCAGTAAGTCAACGTTTTTGTATAAAGGGGAGAACAGGTATTGTCATGAGAGGTTTTGCTTTTCCAAGTATTTCAGGGAGGATTTGATGGACAGACCATTGACGTTCACTTGGAACGTTACAAAATATAGGAACTGCGAATATTGCTTTTACCTTAAGAGTTCATTATGATATACTGTTCAAAGGAGCATTAGAGAACATTTTGGACATAAAATATGTGTGGTGTTTTGCTAACTCCAGAACAATACTGTATAATCCATTAATGAAAAACAGAACTACTGGATATTTAGTCAGGTTTATGCTAAACATTCATATAGGTTTCCTAGGACTCTTTTTGGTATTTTTGATTGTCAAGAGGCAAGAATAATTTTCTGTATTTCCATTTTTTCCTCTGAGGAAAGTTTAAATGGATTTCCTTTCTTATCAGTCATAAACTTTTGTAAAATGTTTACTTTACATCACTAAGTAACACTCAGATGGTATACTTCTTCCATAAAGAGATAATCAAACTCTGAGTATAATATTCACAGTATAGAATAGAAGGAAATAATAGTATCCAACCTGAGTATTTAGACTCACATTTCTTCAGGAATTTTGAAGAAAAAATGAAATGCTTGCAGCTGGTACTCACAGGCATACTGAAAGCCATTTTTACTTTCTTAAAAGACTTATCCATTTTAAATAGACTTATATTCTCTTAAATTAACTCTTTCTGAACAGTTCCTTTAGATGATGCCATAAAGAAAGTTAACCTTGATGAGCAATTCTTCTAAGCTACATACATGAAAAAATAAAATTACAATTTTGCATCTGCCTTTATGATCATGTTCACCAAAAGTGATTAAGAATTTTTTCCTCAGCCAGAGGTACAGCAAGATCACAGAACAGTAGTGCAATGTGCGCTTTGGTCTGATTGTAACGTGGTTCTGCAAAGACCAACAGGACTGCACCAGCCTATTTTTGGTCTTGAATGAAAATCTTGCTGTCAGCATCAGACTAAAGCAACTGAGAAACTGGAAGAAAAGGAACCTTTCTGATCAAAGACGTGGGAGATGAAACTGAAACATGTCATCTTCCCTTATAGTTTAAGCAGAAATGCATTAAATATAGCCAAAAGATTTATTTCTTTTTAATTGACTTCTGTGATAGTGCATACCTTGAATCCCAATAATTTCTGAGTTCTTTAAATCTGATTTTTGTAAGATCTTTTTTTGTATGTGTGCTATCTGTATTTGCCTGTTTGCCTTTTATTCCCCCTAGAGCTCTTGAATCCAGCAGACAATTTGAACAAAATAGTGAAAAAGAGATGTCAAAGATAAGAAAATCCTGCTACAGAAGGGTAGACGATAAAGAGATGATGTATTTCTTTACTAACTGACAGACTGCGTATCTTCTTTGATATTTGTCGTGGTTTAACCCAGCCAGCACTGCTCAGCCTCAAACAGCTGCTCGCTCACTCCCCTCTGGTGGGATGGGGGAGAGAATTGGAAGAGAAAAAGTGAGAAAGCTCGTGTGTTGAGATAAAGACAGTTTAATAGGTAAAGCAAAAGCTGCGCACAGAAGCAAAGCAAAACAAGGAATTCATTCGCTACTTCCCATCGGCAGGCAGGCATTCAGCCATCTCCAGGAAAGCAGGGCTCCATCACGTGTGATGATTACTTGGGAAGACAAACTCCATCACTCCAAATGTCACTCCCTTCCTTCTTCCCCCAGCTTTCATTGCTGAGCACGATGTCATTATGATATGGAATATCCCTTTGGTCACTTGTCCCAACTGTGTTCCCTCCCAGCTTCTTGTGGACCCCCAGCCTACTCACTGGTGGGGCAACATGAGGAGCAGAAAAGACCTTGATACTGTCTAAGCACTGCTCAGCCATAAATAATAAAAAAAAAATCCCTGTGTTATCATCACTGTTTTCATCACAGATCAAAACCATAAGCCCATACTAGCTACTCTGAAGGAATTTAACTCTATCCCAGCCAAAACCAGTACAGTATCAAAAAATCTACACTGGTATTCAATACCATGTTACAAATCCATAACTTAGGCCTAGCTTAATTGTAGTCCTCATTAACATATTTCTGACAGAGGGAGGATGCACTATTGGATTTATTTTATTCACTGGGGCAGAGGAAATGTTGATGTTCAGAAAAGTTAAATTGTCAAACAATTTGTAGCTTTTACTAAATAATTTAAAATTTAGAAATTATGTACCTTGATCATTGAGTTAGCAGAAAAAAAGACACTATTTGATCATCTGTTTTCCCTGAATAGTGCCTATAATGCCTAACAAATCTAACAAAAAGTCAAAATGTTCTGTTTCAGGAATGTTAAAATTGAATCTAGAACTGTTCCAAATTCAGAGCTGGGGGCGCAGCGCTAGTCCAGTTCTTCCTAAATTCCCAGACATTTTTGCCTGTCTGCCTTTCTGGTGCATGCAAGATTTGCCAACAAAACCAAAAATAATATCCAGCTCTAATTCAGGATATTTCTTCATTTTAAGGACTGGTTTAGAGGAAAGGACAAATTTTTTTTAAGAGGTGCAGGAATCCATGGGATCTTCTGGTACTGAGCTGAATTCAGTTTTAGAGACAGCCTAAACCCTGTCATAAATCACAATTGCTTGCTTTGAGAATTCCTAAATTGAAGCTCTGTGTATGCAAGGATATTTGTAATACAAGAGACTAAACATTTACAGAGCAGTAGCTGCATTCTCAAAGTTATGTCAACACTGAATAACACAGAGTTAAGGCAATTGAAAAACTCCTGGTCTTTTAGTCTTCTCTTGGAATATAGTAGTGTAACAGCTTAGCTGGCCAGGTCTTCTTGCTTATGTTGAATATTACTGATTGATTATTGTGTAGAAAATGTTATCCTATTCTTATAAAAACTATGGCTTATTGCCTAGATTGTCTTATAAAAATAAACATATATATGAAATTAACACTTAAGATATCGTGATAATAAAATATTTTTTAAATGGAACTTTGTCCTCTCTCATCCCTACTGATTTTAAATTGATAAACAACTAATTGTGAGCAACTGCTGCAGAATCTGGTCCCTGGTTAATTCTCCTGCTGAGCAATTTTCTTGCAACTTCCCCTCAATTATATAGGGTAAACGACACTTTTAAGGTGTGCACTTTCAAGGTGTGCGGGTACTTGCTCACCGGCTGTTGGTGAACAGGGGCAAGCTCAGATGACGGGCCTATCTCCTGCTTATTCCTTCTCCCACCAGAGCAAGAGTATAGATGTTTAGCTGCTCACCCTCATCAGACTCAAATGTTGTTATTGCAATTCTTCCTGCTAATGTGAAAGGGACCCATGTGTTTTTAATGCGATTCACTGTAACAAAGAACATAAGCAAGTGAAATCAAACTGTATCCAGGAAAATCCCCAAGCCCATGTTCAGAGCAGAGTGTTTGGCACTGCATCACATACAAAGCAAATAGTTTTTCCAGTGATGATTTTTTTTTTAATTATTATTATTATTATCCCTTTTTTCTTAGATACATGAATCTTAAGGACCACTTTTTTTTTATATGGACTTTTTTCTCACTCCCAGGCATCTACTGCTCCCTATATGAAGGGAGAGAATTTAAAATTAAATTGAAAGTCATAGCCAGTAGTCATGAAACAGGTATAACTCAGTTGCCATGACAATTTCTGACTGTAAATCATGTATTTTGCTAAGTGAAATTTTATTGAACTTGAATCCATACATTCCTTGTTCAAATGCAAAGGAACTGGCATGAATCACCAACTAGGGATGATGGCGGACTAAATTAATTGAGTTTATTTCCAAAGCTGAACCACAGCCTCCAAATCATTATTTTATTTTTTAAAATTTGTGCAATTTCTTAGTTAAGATTACTTTTTTTGCTAAGGTGCTGACAATCCCCCAGGCTTAGCTTATGAAAAACTTAATCAAACTGGTAATTAATTTGAGATCTAGATTCTTCCCTCCATTCATGATAAAAATTAGGTGAATGCATGAACAGTCTCACTGAAACCCACAGGGATGCTATAAAAGGGAAGCATTGCTAACTTGTTAATGGCACTACTGTCTAATTTCAGTGTTTCATTTAAAGAACATGTGGATTTCCACCAGCCAACTTGGAATCAAAAATCTCACTTCCCATTGCCAAACTTCTGTAATAATACTGTAGCTGTGTTGGTCTTGTGTTTAATGAGTTGGACGTGGGATCAGATATGTTAGTTATTTAGATCACTTTTAGCAATTTAAACTTCACTCATTTGCACCATAAATGAAACTCTTGTGTGATCATAGGGGAAAAACTGAATTTCCATTCCAGCTGCAATAATATCTGTAAAGACTATAAATTTGACATTTGCAATCGTCAAGGGAGCAGCTGCATTAAGAAAGAAGCATGTGTGAATATATCAGGATATCTGAGAAATATAAATTGCAAAGTCTCTAAAACTCTCAATTCTCATTTATTTTAATTTATTTATTCAGCAAGAATACAAATTCTGGTCATGCATGGACTAATTCCTGGTCTCATCAAACTCTGAGAAGCCAAAATAACTCTAGCTTTTATCCCTGGTAGGATGATGTAATTGGAAGCTGGAATTGGTCCCTAGTCTTAGTTTTGCTTTAGAGAAATGTTTTTTCTTAGGATAGCAAGACTTTACAGCCATTAGTTCATGAACCCAACAGCCCAGATACCCTAATAGAGGTCTCTGATAAGTTATGTCATGTCAGCTGACATGTGGGAACTTTTCATGTACATGTTCTGAGCCCTCAGCATCTGCAAGGCTTAGCTTAGTGTGCAATTAAAGAGGTTTAGATAAACCTATACTACGTTGTACCTCCTCAGATTAAGGTCATGTCCATGAGCAGTTATCAAAGGTCAGCTGATGCACAGTAACTTCCGAAATGGTGGCAACTTGCTCATGTGAGTAAGCAGCTCTAGAATTATTTTATCTGTCTTCACTTCCTTCGGTTAACTGTGTCCCTGTTCTGTGCTATATGTGTGAAATCTCTATAAAAAAGCTGTAGTTATAACTGTATGAAAAAATAATCTGAAGATCTGGACTCCATACCTTTTGTATGTCTGGAGACATTTCAGGAATGCTGAACATTAGAATGAACTTTCAATGACTGATGAACAATTCTTTTTCATGGTCCAAAAGAATGAGCCCCAGCTTTCATACCTTGTATTAATTGTCCCGCAGTTGTGCAGTCAGAAAGAATTTCTCCTTATTCAAGCTACAACAGTACTACATTGATCTATGACATTTTGCTCAAGTAAAATCGAATAATCAACTCTGATAATCCAATGTTTGCCTCAGGTGACGCCAAAATGATGGGAATGGTATGTTCCATTCTTCGCAGAAGAGAAGAAGAACATTCCTCTTCCATAAAGATATGACTCATCATGGATGGAATGCATATCTTTGCAGAATAATATGGTCTTCCAGCTACTGATTAAGTCTCAGCTAAGCTCAAATTAAAGGGTTGAAGGGACACATATGCTTATGCGATGATGTGACATTAAACCTATGAACAATTCTAGCTGTTCTTTTCTTTCAGAAAAAAAGCCATCACTGAGGGACATGCCTTTGAGATGTTACTTTGTAGTTTCACTGTGGTTTAATTCATCTTTGTAACATTAGTTATGAAGTTACTGGGGTAAAGAATTATTTAATTCAAATTCAAACTGGCAAAGGCTTTTAGACTACCAGACACATCTGTGGAGTTCTGCTGGTGTTTCCGAAGTCTAAAAGTTCTTGATGTATAACTATAATGCCAGAGCCACATGAAAGCAGGCTAATAACATTTAAGCAGGGTGCAGAAACGTGAGCACCTCTTAAAGTGTTCTGTTCAAATATAATTGGTTTTGATTAAAGCTAGGTTTCTTCTCCTCATCAAATCTATAGCAAAACAAGCTAAGACCTCCACATGCTCAGCACTGCAGCTTGGCTGTTTCTACCAAGTCACATTTGATCTATATGATGTAAGATGTTCATGGAAAACTAAAAGAGTACATTTTTTGCCATCTCCACATGCTTTTACAACTCTTTGAAATAGATCTGAAGAATAAGACATTTCACACACCGCTTATGATGGCCGTGTTTCAGAGTGGGATTCAGCTTAATTTTAGACTAAACTTGAGGTTAAGTAGCTTATCTTCACCTGCTCCCCGTATAGTCAAACTGGAGACATTATCTATGTAAGACTTCTGTCTGACATACATACTCGGGGACATGTACACTTCAGGTTGCGAGATGTGCATTCAGATACCCTGCATTATTTCTCTGACAACCTGACAATCTGACAACAGAAGTAGTACAAATTACTAACTTAGACCAGACATGTAATGTCAGGGAAATAAAGTTGCAGGAGATAAATCTGACTCTCCATATCTATTTTCAGTCAATAACCATAAGCAGCAACTCTCATAAATTTTGTCTTATGGGAATATAGGCAATTACTGTGTTTAGTATTACTACTGTATCTTGCCTCATAATAAAAGTTACGCTTGGTCTGTATTAATTGATTCAGACTCAACTCTATGTACAAACCAACCACTCTTTTTTCTCATTTGGAATTATATTTATTGTTTGTCAGTGTAAGATCTTTGCTGATGTCCAAACTGTGATTCATTGTATTTGTTATATTTCTCTTCAGAAACAAAAAATAGAATAGACTATTTCAGTTGGAAGGGACCTACAACAACCATCTAGTCCAACTGCCTGACCAATTCAGGGATGAACAAGTTCAAGCATGTTATTAAGGTCATTGTCCAAATGCTCTTAAACATTAACAGGCATGGGGCATTGACCGCCTCTCTAGGAAGCCTGTTCCAGTGTTTGACCAGCCTCTCAGTAAAGAAATGCTTCCTAATATCCAGTCTAAACCTCCCCTGATACAGCTTTGAACCATTCCCATGCATCCTGTCACTGGATCCCAGGGAGAAGAGACCAGAACCTCCCTCCCCACTTCCTTTGCTCAGGAAGCTGTCACCCGTCAGCCTCCTTTTCTCTAAACTAGACAAACCCAGAGTCTTTAGCCACTCCTCACAGGACATTCCTTCCAGCCCTTTCACCAGCTTTGTTGCCCTCCTCTGGATGCATTCAAGGACCTTCACATCCTTCTTAAATTGTGGGGCCTAGAACTGCAGACAGTATTCAAGGTGAGGCTGCACCAATGCTGAATGAGTTGAAAATGCGTAAATATCATTGTTGGAGTAATCTCTTCTTTTTCATTTTGTCTTTTCAATATTAAATGAAGTAAGGATCAATTTGTGCCCAGCTCCAGATAGATACATTTGGGGTTCACGTATAGACAAGGATTTATATTTCTGGTAACACCAGTTCTCGGTGGCAGATCAAGAGGGTGATTGGATCAACATTCAGTCTGCTATGGGAACTCTGTGGGTCAATGTCTGTCTGTTGACACATCCTTTGCAATTTGGAGTGTCCCAAGTGCTTCAGAGGAACCAAAGTTGAGGTGATAAACCAAAACCTAGTTCTCAAAAGAGGCAGATTCAAGAAATATTTGCTATAGCTAATATGACTGCTAGCAAGTTGTCACTAGGAAGTTATGCTGTGACAAAGCTGTAAAATACAATGTATGGGAGTAAAGTTAGACATCCAGCTACCTTGGTAAGTTATGAGAAGCTTTCCAAATTTTCTGTCATGCCTAGATGTTACTCTGCTACCACAGCAATAAGCTTTCTCTTCCTTTCCACCACCTCTTCTGTGCTCATCTTCTCCCAACTGCATGTCACAAATATAATCACTCTGCTTGCTGGAGCATAAGAAAAAAGCAGCTCTGTCAGTCCAAGTCCCATCCCAGCACAGGGGATCCATGCTACTTCCTTCCAAGCAGCCATGGGCTGGAGGCTTCAGAGTTTTCTTGCCATGTACAAAATACAAACTGTAGACCTGAAAAAAAAAAAAAACAAACTATGACCATTCACTATGAATGAACAAAGCTGGCATCATGATTTTTAGTATTACAGAATTCATATATGTGTTATTGCTTCAGTCAGGCAGTATTCTGAATGCTTTAAGGTACTTACAGTAATCAGTATAAATACGTTATATATTAGTGGATTTTAACTAGAACTGGTTCTAAATTAATACATGAACCTTTACACAATACAAGGGGGACAAAGATAAAAATAAATCTCAAACTACTGAATATAAAGTCAAAAACGAGTTTCCCATTGCTCTCCAATCTTTGCAATGGAGAGAGCTTAGGTTGCCAGTAATGTAAAGCCTGGAAGATTCAGAATGTGAATCTGAACCTCCTAGCATATCTTTGGAGATTTTTGTTAAAGACACGAGAAGAACAGAGGTTTGAAGGGTGTGCTTTGTCATGAGTATGTGGGCTGGGAACATACTTTGTTCCCACTGCAAATGTGGAAACGACATCTTTTTCACTTAACATGGTGCTCTCCTTCAATTAATCAAAGGCATAAAAATCACAGGTTAAGTGTGCATGTACCAGAAGAGTATGTACGGACAGTAACTAGAATTTAAGCAGTGACAGAACAGGGATGTAGCACATAGCATTGCAAGATTATTACACTTTTCAGAGCAATTCCACTCATCATCCTGCTTGCCAGCAGATGGAGGTGAGGGACAGGTTACTTTTTGTTTTGGTACATCACAATGGAGTAGACACAGCAGCCATCAGAGAGCTCTGAAGCATTGCACTCAGCAATCGTACCTGCATGCTGGAGCAATACTTTGTACCATCTCAGTTTATAGCTTAGTCATAATTAGTGGCATTGTCAAAAAAATTTTATAGTTGTTTATTTTCCCCCCAGACAGATAATTTATTACCTCTCATTGGTAGATTTATACATAAGAAGCTGTAGGTTGGTTGTTCTTCAGAATACAAAGATAAAAAAGTCTCTGTAAAAGTTTAAATTATTTTTGTACACATACAGTTAGCATACAGATTCATGTAATCAGAAAATATTTACATATAGGTATCTTACACATACACATGTGCATAGCTGGATGTACAGAGGAAATAAAATGTTGCTTGACCTGGATTTTCAAAAAGGTTTTTGCTATTCTGTTGGGTGGTGAAGGAAGGTTCTTCCCTGTTCAAGCTTAGCATTGGCCTACAAATACAGAACGAGAAGGTCCATGGCTTTGCTCTTTTTTCTGAGTTCATTTGTCCAGTCCCAAAACAAAGTATTGAGTGGGGAATGGCAAACCTAATGGATTATGTGCGGACTGTAGAAAAACAATCTAGGAAAAACATTGTGTCTCTTCATTCGTAAGAGGTTAAAAAGAGAAGAAACTGTTTGCTTGGTTGGTTCCCTGGAGGTTTAACAAGGCTATTCCACAAGGGCAGGTCCTGAGAGCTCAGCTGGTGCAGCACTGCTGGGACTGATGCCAGGAAGGCACTTAAAGTAGAGCCAGAGCACAAATGTAGGGCTGTGTCACTCCTGCCAGAGCAGAGTGAACCATTGCATTCTGCATGGCTGGCTCTTCCAGGAATCCCTTTGTAGAGAAACTAATGCTTTATTTTGAGAAAAAAATATCTGAAGGTAGCAGTGGTGAAATGTTCTCTCTTATGTGAGTTTTACTGCAGCAACAAAGACTTTACCCTACTTGAATTTTGTAATGTGTTATTTCTTATAAAAACTACATAATAACTCTTAACAACCAAAGAGTGAGTGCCCCCTTAAAAATTACTTACTAGGAGAAGGAGACTGCACAGAGCTGAAGGTATTAAGCTGTATGGAGAGTAGATAACCTGATAAAAACTTCTTGGCAGAGAAGTGGTTCAGGTGTTTCACATGTCACCTTCAGCTTTAATCTTGACCAATGAACAGAAAGTGGATTTTTTAAATCTTTTTTTCGCTAGCTAGCAAAGCCTGTTTGTGTTCTTTTCACTGAATAAGACAAGAAAAATCTTACATCCTAGTTCTGGGGTTCTCCTTCTCATCTCTCACCAAGAGAAGGAAAGACAAAAAACGTGTTCATATGCCAATTTTGTGATTTTCTGCATGGCCTTAAATTACACTCGGTCCTAGCAAATTTATCACATCCTGTATAGGAATTTACTAGGTATTACCATCTCATCAAAAACATTGATGTTAAGAAGTAAAGGGAATGAATTAGGTCCCTAAAAATTGTGTGCTGCTATTTAAGGCACCCTAGAATAACCAAGATCCTTGGAGCAGAGCTCTCAGCAGAAATGCCAGAGATCCTTGGGGAGACTCCAGCCCTTTGGAAAGTTACATGGAGGCCAGGAAGGATATTCAAGGGCACCAGTTAGGCACCCAAATTCCACTCAAAATGTACTTACCTTTGTAAAGTAAGATAGAGATTCAGGCTCTGCTAGGTAAATGAAATAGATGTTAAAGTGAAACTATGTGATGACATTGCTATGTAACTTTAATATTTAGATGGAAAAAGCTGCTGAATCAATTGTGTTTATTGAATTTCATAATAGGGTTCTTTGTGAACCATGGGATGAACGCAAGAGCTAACTCTATTTTACGGAAAAGCAGGTGTCAGCAAGAGATTGGGATTCACACCCTTTTCTTATATTTAGATTTCTAAGTTTTACCTTTCAAAAGAGAGGTCAGATCTACTCTGCTTTGGCAATGGAGAGTAAGGAGGTTCTCCCTTGTATTCAGTAAATCACTGGCTAACCCATCCACTCAGGATGAATTTTTATTCTTCAGAATGGGTTTCATACTTTCATGGGTTTCATGGTTTGTCAGCCTGAATAGGATGCAAATCTGTATTTTCTACCTACCTGGAGAATATACCTGGCTGTTTTGCAATATGAGTACCATCTGCTCCAGCAATTCTGCTTTGCAAAAAGAAACTAAACGTTACTGGACTGAGAGTACAAGCATCTGGAGATAACAAATGGTAAGACCTGGATTCTAGCTTTTGTAACGAGGGCTGCTATACATTTTTCCCCATATAGTATGCATAAGCAGACTTTTAAGTAGGGATCAGAACCTGTAATTCCCTGGTCAGTTCCTAAATTACCACTTAGTGCATTGGCAGGGTTTCTGCACTGGGCACAGAGTCTGTCATAGAGTAATCTATTGGAGAATTTAATGGACTTGCCTAAAATTGACTTGAATGTCTTGTAGATTTTCCTTCTAAAACTGTCCAGCATTTTTAATTTGAGCTTCTTGTCACATTAATAAATTCTAAAGATAGTCTTAATCTTATGTTTCACTCTGGCATAGTATTTCTTTTATTATTGCTTTCAAGCTTAAAATAGCACAAAGGATAAATGAACACAAACACGTGGTGTGTATCAGCTGTTTAATTGGTTAAAGTAACTCCTAAAAATACTGCAGAACATTGACTCTTAATGAATTTTGAGAGATTAATTTTAATTGGGTATGTTGGCTGCTATATACTTGCAAAAGGAAAAAGGATGGATAAAGGTATACCACAGCCATAATACACCATTTCTAAATTCAATTGTTATATTTTAAGCAATTATATTTTGTATTTAAATTTTATGTAATACATATAATTTTATACATACATACTTATATAATACCTTAGTATATTTTCATATATTTTATATATGGTTGTATTTCCTGCTAGAAGAGAATAATCTTTAACCCATAGCTCACACTTATCAACTTAGCAAGTTTAGTCCATAAGTCAGGTTTATCAAGTTTTATCATCATAACAATGGAACAATGTGATACAGTTAACAATAAAATCTTTAGGCTAGGGTTATTTTTATGTCCACATAATTTTGTAAGAGTTTTATTCTTTATTTTACAGGACATTCAAATACTTTGATCCTGCATGTGGTTCTTAAATCTAGTGCACACTTGTAATTCTTTCTAACCACCTACTAAAGTTAACTGCTCCTTCAAGAACACTTGGGAAAATGTCCTCAGGACAAAAGCAGAAGCAAGGCATAGTTTCATGGTTCCTTTGCTCGATCTTCTGCACCTATAACAAAGCTCCACCTTGACTGAAGGTGACAACACTGCTAGAGATGCTTAAATGTAACAGGGTAAACCTAGCAGTGTTAAAGCTTTTGCTAAACAAAAGTTACTTTGTTTAGAAAATCAAAACATAGCACACAGGGAGAAGACAGGAGACTGTTTAGTGGCTTAGGATGGTGAATGGAAGAAGGGTTGAAATGCAATATTTTTGGGCTACCACCCTGAATTCACTTGTTCCCTCTCTAAATAACACTCAAGTGTTGTTTAGTTGCTTAAAGTTATGTCAGGCTATTAGCAGGCAGCATGACACTGAACAAGTGTCCAGATTTGCTACCTGATTCCCTGTATTTCAGGAAAGAGTAATCCTATACTACATAAACTCTTCTAGTCATCCAATGCCATTCTTCCTCTCTTCCCCATTAAATGGTGAATCAGATGCTTCTAATCAACTGAGTATTACTGACTTCCACTTAGCACTGTCAATTAACTCTCAGCGCGGATCTGATTTGGTTTTTAGACCACTGTAATTTTTGCCTTCTTACTGAGGGCTTCATTGTTAGTACTGCTGTTTTTGAAAGCTGTGCTGAAGAATTACTGTGAGTCTTAAGTACTTGGACAGAGACCATACTCTCTTTCCCTGTTGATTCATATCACTTGGGCTCATCAAAAGCAGAACTGCCTGCATTTGAGGATCGCAGACTGTTTTATCTTGAATCCTAAATAAAAATTATTATGAAAACACAGGAATCTGTGAGTGTGCTTTCTCTTCATTTTTCATGCTCATACTTGCCTGGAAGAAGAGTAGGATCTCTTAAGGGAATTCAGGTGCCCAGCCTGAGAAACAATCTTCAGCGGAGGGCACTCTTTTGCAATTAATGCATATCATGCTCTCAGCTTCAAAGCATGAATTTCCACAGAGAACATTCCCTATAGCAGACCAGTGCATCACACAGCATAGTCACAATACACTGTTACTTATGCACGTATATATGCATATCTATGATTTTCTTTCTTAACTCTGACAAAAGTTGGATAGAATAAGCATATTACAAATTTTTGATTCCTCGCATATATTTCTATCTTAAGATGAAATATTACCTCTCCTTTTATGTATGTTTTTGATTTTAATTTACTCCTTTCCAAGGAAACAAATTTGTATCCACAACTAATCTTGAAAAATGCCACCTGAATAAGGTAAGTAGATGACTGTAATTTAAATTAATAAGAATGTCATTTTAACAATCATAGAAACTTAAAGAGAATGAGGATTAAATTTAGAGCTTCTTGGCCTTTAATAAAATTTAAATACAGTGCTATTGTTCAAAAATGAGCTCTGCTTTTGATGATAATCATCCTCTTATTGGTTTGGTAACACCCCATTAGAATTTACGATGACCATTAGTCTCTGCCAGAGGTTTACACATTTCTCCTAGCTCTCATCTCTGTGCTAAGCTGATGTCTGATCTCAATCACACCAGTGCCAAACAGAAATATTCCACTGAACAGAGCTGAGTGACACCAAGCAACCATAAACATCAATTCAACTGTGTGCGCTATTCCTTCAGGTATAAACATCTTCACACCTAATAGTATCACAGGCACAAACATCTTCCACCTGGGTCTTCCCACTCTAGGGACATGCCTACAGTGAGCAAAGATGAGTGATCCTGGACTTGCTTTGCCTGTACTCCAGACTAGGCAAAAATGAGCCAGGTCTGGAAGCAGTGTGACCACACTCGTTCAGTGCTGCATCCAAGCTGCTATGGACAGTAGCATGGTGTCACCCTATCATGGCACGCTGCTTTCCTTTGGGGCTTTCGGACCATAAAATGGGGTCAGAGTGTGCATACAGCTGCCTGTACAGACAGGTCCCAAGGCTCTTTGGGTGCATCTCTGTTAATAAGTTAAACAGAGACTGGGCAGAGGTGTGAAAGCAGCAATTCGGGCGTTGCATTTTTACACTGACAGAGCAGTTCCTGCACTGTTTTGATATGGCAGTCTCCCAGATGACCCCTAGGTACAATCTGGGAACTGACACAGACCAAAGACCATTCCTAAAGGCAATTTACGAGGAGTCACCCTGTCTTGGAATCCACGACAGTCTAGTAATATACAGTCTGACCATGCCACAGAACCAGAATGCATACTCTATCACTGTTTTAGTTTACAAGAAGAGATTTAACTCGTGATACTACTCTGCCCATGAATTATAAGTCTTGAAGCAGTCACATTCAGAAGATTTCTTTATCCTGCCAAAGTTGCAACATGGTCTGAGAGTGACTATGCAATGATCTGCTGGCTTTATACATGCTGAATTCACTTTGAAGCTCAGAAGCAGGCTATTTCCCTCCCTTAGTGCTGATTTAAGGAGCTGATGTAGCTCTCACTGATGTCAATGGAAAGATTCTTCGACTGCATAAGAGGGGAATCATGTCCCAGGTAGCACAGAAAGCTGTAAGGCCCAAGGAGTTCTCCAGGGGAAATACTTCTGCTGCTGACTCTGGTAGGAGAAAGCAAGCCCTAGTTATATATTTATAATAAATCAAGGTCTAAATATTCACACAATGAATTGGATGCCTCAGTTCACAGGTCAATATATTGGCAGAAGCTTTTTTGTCTCTAGTCTAGTTCAGAACATAGCCATAATAAACTTTTTTTCCGTTTTAAACTTTTCTGTCCTAACCACAAATCATTCCAACTGAGTAAAGTGAACTGATAAATCTGTCTCTTTTGTTATTATACTTGATTGATTAGTTCTGCTTCATCTCACAGGGGATGTACAAGAAGTACCTTTTTGGTAACTAGGTGTAATATATTGTAGGTTGAAAATAATATTGAGTGCAAACATAAAATTTTTATCGGATTCATTTCAAAAGTACAATAAATGATATTTGCCAGGTTCAGATACAGTCATCACCATTAGGAAATGACTTCTCATCATTCAACATGTCTTTTAAACTTCCATGCATTTTTTGTAATGTTAAGGGTTCAAAATGCTTTTTTACAGTGGACATCAAAGCCAACTGACTCATAAGCACATCCTAGGTGGAATGACGGTTAGGACTCAGTAAGTAAGCAGGGAAAAAAATTAATTCAGTGACAGGGCAATTCTTTATCTGTAATGCAGACAAAATTGTGCTTTCTTATGATAACTTCCCCCTGGATATTTGATAAATTGAGGCATATGAGAACTGATGTCAGCAAAAGGACTTGTGCAACAGCTCTGTTGTGTAGTGTAGAAGTTTCCTCACAGGAATGCTACAACTTTAGAATTTGCTCCTATGTATGAAATCAAGTACTGTGAATGCGATATTCTTCAGGACATGTTACAAACCTCATTTTTTCACCAGGCATTTCCACTAAGGAAGGTTTTGAAGGCACTTCAGAGAACTGTAGTCAATATAGAATCATAGAATGCTTTGGGATGGAAGGGACCTTTAAAGGTCATCTAGTCCACACCCCCTGCAATGGGCAGGGACATCTACAACTAGATCAGGTTGCTCAGAGCCCTATCCAGCCTGGCGTTGAATGTTTCCAAGGATGGGGCATCTACCACCTCTCTGGGCAGCCCATTCCAGCGTTTTACCACCCTCAGTGTAAAAAATTTCTTCCTTATATCCAGTCTAAATCTACCATCTTTTAGTTTAAAACCATTACCCCTTGTCCTATTGCTATTGGCCCTGCTAAAAAGTTTGTCCCCATCTTTCTTATAAGCCCCCTTTAAGTATTGAAAGGCCACAATAAGGTCCCCCTGTGGCCTTCTCTTCTCCAGGCTGAACAACCCCACCTCTTTCAGCCTTTCCTCATAGCAGAGGTGTTCCAGCCCTGTCATCATTTTTGTGGCCCTATATGTATAGTATAGTAATGAACTGTGTATATATATAGTAACGAACTACTGTTGGGGTGGGGAAAGAAGGGAATGAGCTTTGTGATGGATTACCTGAAATTCCTTCACTTTGAGTATAATCGTATTTTCTCATGGAAGCATGGAGATATGGGCCCTTTCTGGGGCCTTTATAAAATCAAAGCAAACACAGAGAAATAAAACCATGGATGGGCTAGGGTTTTTTGCTCACAGTATCATAGATTGCCAGCAGCAAAACTTGCAAGGATTTTCACTTGAAAAGCCAAACTCCTGTTCTGTGATGAAAACTGGCCCTACTTCACTCTCAGTTTTCCATCTATCTGCACTATTCACAGTATCACTTATTGAAACCTCCCAAAACATGCAGTTACAGAAGCAGCTGCTTTGAACTAAAAGACTTTAAAACCTCAACTGAGGTCCCTAAAAGAAGCAGATAAAAGAAGGAACTAGTTATCAGCCAATGTAGAATCATAGAATCATTTAGGTTGGAAAAGACCTTTCAGATCATCAAGTCCAACTGTTAACCTAGCACTGCCAAGTCCACCACTAAACCACATCTACACGTCTTCTAAATACCTCCAGGGATGGGGAATCAACCGCTTTCCTGGGCAGCCTGTTCCAGTGCCTGACTACCCTTTCAGTAGAGAAATTTTTCCTAATATCCAATCTGAACCTCTCATGGTGCAACTTGAGGCCATTTCCTCTCATCTCACTTGTTCCTTGGCAGAAGAGACTGATGCCCACCTCACTACAACCTCCTTTCAGGCAGTTGTAGAGAGCGAGAAGGTCTCCTATCAGCCTCTTTTTCTCCAAGCTAAACAATCCCAGTTCCCTCAGCCGCTCCTCATAAGACCTGTTCTCTAGACCCTTCACCAGTTTTGTTGCCCTTCTTTGAATGCGGTCTAGCACCTCGATGTCCTTCTTGGAGTGAGGGGCCCAAAACTGAAGACGGTACTTGAGGTACGGCCTCACCAGTGCGAAGTACAGGGGGACGATCACTTCCCTAGTCCTGCTGGCCACACTATACCTGATAAAAGTCAGGATGCCATTGGCCCTCTTGGCCACCTGGGCACACTGCTGGCTCATATTCAGCCAGCTGTTGACCAACACCTCCAGGTCCTTCTCCACTGGGCAGCTTTCCAGCCACTCTTCCCCAAGCCTGTAGCGTTGCATGTGACCCTCAGGTAATCCCTGTCTCGGGGCTGCTCTGAATTACTCCAACCTATAATGGGCCCCTAGAAGTTCAGAATGTTCAAACTAAAATTGCTAAGCACAGGGACATCCCAAGCCTTCACTCAGTACAGCCATGTTGTGACACATACCCTGTCCCATAACAAACCGTGACTGTCGTCTGGAAACCCCTAGCTGGGAATGAAATGCTTTTCCTTTCTGCCTTTGCTGCTGAACCAGCGTGTGGGTGTAACAGACAGAGAATTTTCACACTAGGACTTGTATGGCTATTCTGTGGATTAATGCCATATTAGTGCAGAGTGCACAAAATGAAATGAGTTAGTTTTGGGGCAGAAATCCTGTTCTCGCTCCTTTGTTGAATCAGCATATCAGGCTCCTGATGCATGAATTTAGAAACGTCTAAGTGGGAGATTGCTGAGGGCCAGAAGCAGATTTGCATTTCTTTTGCCGCTGGAATTACCACACAACAACTGTCAGCACAAAACTAAGCAGGACGACATCATTCCTCACCCCTCCTGTCATTCACAGAGCACCATTTTGTCTGCTGAAATCAACCAGAGACCACATATAGGCATTTTTATTCCAGAACACATTTCACCAAAATGTGTATTTCTTTTCAAAATTGCTATGTTTCATAAGAAACATGTTATGTTTTAGAAGAAAAGCTTAATTGTGCTGATTTTTTATTATTATTTAAGTGGTGAAGTTGAAAGATTTTAAGCTATTTTCATTCTGCTATTCTTTGTATTTCGTTTTTGTATATTAAACCACTACTTTTACAAGTCATAGATATTACAAACATTGATATTCATTTTAAAACGTGAAGATAGATCACAAGGAATCACGTAGCAAACCCCAAAATGTTACAAACTTAGTGAAATGAAGTATTTCCTTTGGCATGTCATATGGGAAGACTCAGTTAAGACTACAGGTTTCTTATCCAAAACACTATATTTTCAGACAATAGAAATTTGTATTCTCTTTATTTAACACTAAATACTCTAAATAGATATTTTCATGTCACCTAATTTAGCTTATTAATTTAATTTTCTTCTTATTTTAAATACATTTCAAAAATTCTAACTCTCACCACCTCTCTAAAGTGTTTATTTTACCCCATGCCCTTCCTACTGAGCAACAAATACACTATTCAGTTTCCTTCATCCATTCCATCATTTTCACTATTTCTTCATCACCTTCTCACTAGTATTATTCCTAGGTACCAGTGGCACAACATGAAATGATGTTCAAATAATAAAAAAGGCTGAATTATGAAAATCTGAAATGTAATTTAGTATTTCTGCATGTTTAATAAAATTGTGAGGTTTTATTATTTTGCTGTTTTTCTGTCAGAACTTTCATCAAAGCTGAGGTCATTGGCCAAGAATAAATGTAGTTTAAATCACCTCTTCTCAAAATAAATTTTGCTTTAATGATAATTTTCTGCTCTTCTCTAACCTAATATAAACTTTGTTGATTTTTCAAGGTTAAGTGAACTTCTTGAAATGAATATTCAAACAACAGAAGGAATTCAAAAGAGAGAATCCCTCCTATGAAGCAATAAAATAAACAGATGCTGATCATTTTTGAACATCTGTCTTTTCTACGGCTGCCTAATTGGATGTTGAGATGTGTTGTGGATGCTGAGAAGAGCTGTCAGATAGAGGACAGTTTTATTTGCAACAACTTTCAAGGTCAAAACATTTGTTTGATTCTACATTAGAAGTAACCCAAAACTGTAGATGCATGTTTGTGAAGCAGAAGTGTGTTTTAGTATCAGTTTCCACAATGAAGAGCTCAGATTTCCAACTTTTTGGGTTTTGTGACTTGGCACTGGTGGTATATTGTTGTTGCTATGTTGAATACAGATAAGGAGCTCATTTTAATTTCTGGTATTTGGGTTAATATATAAACATTCATTCTTGAATGGTCAAGTATTCTTTCAAACTGTAAGATATTTGTCCATTTACATTACATTATCCTTTGGGATTCACTTAACTTCCAACTAAGTATTACATTTGGGAGAGAGGAACCTAGACTAAGAGCTAGCACATTTTATATCTCCCAGACAAAGTCTATGACTCTCATTCATGTTTTCAGGTCTAATGTAATCGCTCTCTTTCCAAGGTTTATTACTATTATTCTTCTACTGCTGACTTTGACTATCTGTCGTATACAATACAATCTTTGGCTTTACAAAAGAAAACAAAAATCCACTCACTAGAAAGAGTGATATTTACATTTTGGAAAACTGCAGGCATTTACAGTGTGCTCATTTGTATTATCGTATTATTGATATGAGTATTCAGCAGAAACTTTACCAAAGAGGAGAAACCTAACACAAGGTTTTAGTTTCATCCAACCCAAATTTCCTTTGAGTCCTTTTCATTGCCATCCGACTTCCAGATAACCGTTGAGATGTATGTTGTTGTGTGTTGTATATGTTTTATGTTGTAAATTAAGAAGCTCTCCAGATTTTGACTGTATAGGAAATCAAGAGATTGCCACTGACATTAGACAGCTCAAAGACGTGCCTGCATTGGCATTTTGGCATATTGACTATAGGTCTGTCACCCTCAGTAAAAGAGAAAGAAGTATTACTAGACTTGGTGCAGATTTTAAATGGCCTGATACATATTTAGCTATCTTCACTCTCTGTACAAAGATCCTTAAGTGTCCAGGCTCCTAAATTAACCTTAGGTTAGGTTTAAAATGGGATAACAGTAAACTGTTCCTAAAGCTTTCTGAGATTTAGTGACTCAGTGCAGCTTCACACAGTGGGCAAGAAACTGAGACTTCCAGACAGGAAGAATGAGTCTCAAGTAAGTCTGAGGTCACTTCCAGCTCAGTGTTTAGCAATGGCTTTATCCTGTTAGAAACTTGTCACTATCTTCAGAATTGTCCTCTTTTCATGTATCTTACTAGATGTGGGAGATCTGGGTTCTGGCTGGAGAGGTGTCACCTGTGGAGTTAAAACCTGGTTTAACTACCAGGTTATTCTGCTATTGTACCAGCATTTTGGAATCAAACCAATGATGTTGGCATTTGTTCCTTGCACTAAATGCATGACTACCAGAACACGTCCCTCCGGGGATACAGGTTGAATGTGAATCTCTCTCCTCCAAACTCTAGACTGTGGTGGAATTTAGGCAGGATACTTCTCTCTCTAGTCAAGACATGTACATAGTATATAATTTTCAGTACATAGGCAATTTTAAGACTGATAAAACAGGTATCTAAAACATGTAGATAGTTATGAAAAGAGAGGACCAACAGCAGAGGTCTGACCAGTCTAAATCTCTGCCTTGGATTCAAGGACTCTTTTTGCTAAAAGATATAGTCCCTCTTGTCAACACTGTCCTCTTACAACATGGATATTTATCCTGCCAACTCTTGGATTAACCTTAAGTCTTGTAGAACAAAATGTTTTGACCTCAGCTCATTCTCTTAGTTTACATTTTGTCCTGCAGAAAGATTTTTCAGGCTGCCTGCTTTGTTCTCCTTTTTAACTGTACACTGTGCTGGTCCTGTCATCTGGTCTGTCTCTTCCTTCGTGCTGTGATTTCCCCTACTCCTCTGTAGACTTTTTCTCAGGAAAGCTTACAGCTGAATATTGGATGAATAGAAGCTTACCTACAGCCAATGATCAGTGTTAGAAATTACTTGTAAATTACTCATGTCAGCCTACTCCTCTTTTGCTACTTGCTATTACTGCTATTGTGATTACTTCTTGTTATTATGTTGCTTTTAATTTAGTATTTTTTCCTAAAAAATCTGTAATAGTGCAATAGAGAAGACCATATGCTAACTGTAGGCAAGAGTAAAAAAACAGATGTGTCTCTCTGAAGTCTCTCTTATGTGTCCAAGCACATAAGGACAGCTGTGCTTGGTCAGACTAAGACCATCTAGCCTAGCAATGGCAGCCTAAAAGAAAGTACAAGAACAGAGCAAATATCTACTAGTTCCTCAGAGAGTATGTTTCACTCTCCACTAGTTTGCATCTTAAAGACTTCTTCAGGCAGAGGTGATGTTGTTGTAGTTTTAAGCATTGGGAGTTTGTAGAGGTCCTGCAATCAGAGTTTTGTGAAATCAATGGAGCAAAACTTCATTGCAAAAAATACAGATTTAATACTGTTGAATTAATTAATGATTTTATTTTTTTATTAGTTTTTAGCACTTCTGCTTTTACCATTTACCTAAAAACCCAGAAGAACTCAAAGAATTTTTAAAAAATTTTTTACATTTTTTTCTAATAATCCACACTGGGATTTAAAATAATTTTTCAATTGGAAATTACTTTTTTTTTTTTCTTGGGAAGATTACTTTATACTTAAAAGCACATTAAATCGGCACAAAATAAAAAAATCCATTACAAGTGAAATGACATGTTATTTAACTCTGAGTTTGGATTTTTTTGCAGTTATTCTCAAGTCTCGATCAAGACCCTTCAGTAAATAATGAACAATTATTTACAAAAGGTCTTTTGATTCTGAAAAATTATTTGTCAATCTAATAATTTTTCATAACTTTACACCATGTTTGCATGACTGATTTTAAGATGCATCCCACCCATAATAAGCACCTACGTTATGTTGTGGATGCATAATCTTACTGATTTTAACATTCACAAAACAGCAGCTTTTTCCTTTACTTGGATACGTTTGGATTATGAATTTCAATGGGAAAGCAATATTCTCCTCAATCTTAAGAAGCCAGATTTTCCTTACGGTGACAGTTCTGGATAGAAATGGTTCCATCCTTCTTTTAGTGTCTTTGTTTATTCACAGAACATGGTGGGAAATAACAATTCAATTTTGTCACTTTCAACACTTTTCCATCTTTCATTCTCTGCCAACAAGCCCAAATCCTTGTAATTCACCTCCATCACTGCACTATTCTGAACTTCTCAGTCACTCCATTTTTTTCTCCACAACCTCGTTCCCTGCCCTTCTTCTCTTTCAGTTGCTTCTTTTGTACATTCCTTCCTATCTTGTTTTTCATTCCCAGGCGAAGCACTTATGCCTTTTTCTTCTCTCTCCTCTAGTCAGTGCTATTCAATTTCAGGGGAGCCACATATAACTTTCTAAGAACTTTAGTTGCTTTAGAAATTGGCAGTCTTGTGCACTCCACTTAAGCATTTAAAGGAAGACACAAGGGTGTGACCAGAAAGGGAACAAGGCAAGGATAAGGACACCTCATGTGGTATCCACCAGCTTGGCTGTAGCTTTGGGCTTTTGAAACGACATGTTTGTGTCTGATTTGTTTGGGTTTGATCTATCAAGGCAATAGTAGAACAATATTTATGTACTAGCAATTACAGTATTCTCCTTTCCTCCCCTCCCCAGTAGCATAGCTATAGTTTATAGTCTGTCAGTATTTCCATTACAGAGTCCATTTTTCAGAGGTCAATAACTCAGCCATTTAAGACTGCATCAGCTCAAAACTTGATATACAAGTTGTCAAAGACTGTTAATTCATTTTTTATCCCCATGATGGAAGGGAAACATTTGTTACATTTGTTCTTTTTTTTTTTTTTTGTAATTTAAGAGAATTTTTTTCATTTTTTAACTAAAACTTGGCTTTGCCTCTGAAACTGAAATGTTGCAGATAAATTGTCACTAATATGGGCTAAGCCTTTCAAGATTTTTTTAAGATAGAACTAAACAGCCAAAATATCCAGATAAAAAGTACAGCTACCAAGCAGTCAGTGCAGACAGTTTTTATCCTCTTTTAGACTGCAGAGTATATTAGTCTTAGCTGCTGCCCCACTGGTAAATAGCATGCTATGAGTTTTCCAAGAAGAGCATGTTATGCACAAAACAAGGAAAATGAAAGGGCTCCCATTCTCAACTTAGGCCATTTGGTGCAATTCCATCCATTGCTGGACTTGTGCCAGCCTGTGCCACTGGAAATTTAATTCCATGCAGTAAACACAAGGGAAGATGCTGCTGTCAAATTTTAATCCACAACAACTCTTTTCAATTGCATTAGGGACCCACGAAGGCATGAACTCAAATGGAAACATCATTGATGCCTAAGCTGTCTTACTACAGTGAAGGTGTACTTTGTGAAATAAGGATTTATTTCTACCATATCTGGAGAGAGACCTGGAGTTACCAGTGTGGTCACTGGTTTTAGTCACATTTACTATGGGATGGTTAAGGACACTGAAAATTGGAGTCCCTTGAATAAGCATACCTTTTTATGCCAAAGTATTTTCAATCACGAGGTAGGGATAAGGGGGTATTGCACAGAAGCAGTGAAAGATGTTTTTGTTTCTCTGTGCTGACAAAGGAAAAATTGAATGCAAACATACAATCTTTTGTTTCTAAGAAGCAATACCATTGACTGTAGTGTTGACTGTAGTGTTATGACAAGGGGAAGAGGAGAGGCAACACTTCCAGTCTTACCAGCAAGGTGAAAGTCTTTGATCCACTTGACTTTGTCCAGATGCAGTCCCTTTTCCCACTAACCCACACAACAGTGTGACAGTGAAAGACAAACAAGCACAGACAAGGACAAAAATGACAGAATAAATGATTGTGTTCTGTCACAACTTTGTTCTCAGCAACTTAATGTGTATGCATACTGTATTTCTTATTATAAAGATGATATTAGACAATAATAAACTACGTAGCACAGTGAAACCATTAAATAGAAGGTGCTTACTTTGCATTCACTATTGCTTCCAGAAAAATAAAACAGAAAAAGCAACTCCTGGAAAAAAAATAAAACTGAAAAATGCAACTCCTGGATAAAAGAAAAATAAGAAGAGCAAGAAGTGCAAATAAACAGTGACTGCATTTGTTCTCACTAACTGCTAAGAAAAAGCTCATATGTTTAATTCATAACCAGTATACTGAAGTCACATCTGTTCTTCTTTACCAAAAATTAGCTTAGTTATACAAACAATACAAGACTATTTTCTTTTTTTTTTTTTTTCCAAACAGATTTTAACTATTTTACTCAGCTACGAATGGCCAGTTTGCACATGCACCAAAGCACAGTCATCCAGAGAAAGGCCAACAAGCATCAGAAATAGTGTGCATCTGCTTTCCTGAGCCAACCTGAACACTTTCTATTCTGCACTTTCTCATTGCAGTAATGTGCTACCATACAAGAGCTATAGGACTTCAGGCAGCTGGCTACCTTCCTCAAAGCCCATCTGCATATTTTGGCATAGAATATATAAACGCACTATCAGCCAGCCTTGCCCTTTGAGATATGCTGTAACTGACAGAAGATATGGAGGTATTGCAGTGTATGTGAGCTATATGCAATATTGTGTGATATATAATGATCCATTACAGTTTAGCAAACCTTTGAAACCCCCATAGTAAAAGTAGACTATCACTGCCAGATGTGATTTAGCCTTCATAGAGTTTAATTTGAAAAACATTGTATAAATGTGTATTTGTGTTTACTCATGGTTCTCATAAAATTTAACTATAAATAACCTGGAAAAAAAAAAAAAAAGACTCAACATAAATGCTTCAATTTTTTCAGCACTTTGTTGGAAAAATGCCTTACCTTTTTTTTATATCACAGAGTCATCAAAGAAAAATGTCAGTAAAATCAATGAACCATTCATTTTTACTAAACGCTAATGGGAAAATATCCTAATTAGCTCAAGTACTATTGCACTTCACATAAAACCTACAGATTGTATCACAGAATGCAAACTGTCATATTTCAGTTGCAAAATCCCAGTGAAGTGTCAGAGCAAATTTTCAAAACAGAAAATATTCCTTCTGTACTTCGACAGAGTTAATTCATGTCAAAGCATTGTGGGCAGGAAGTTCCATTCTGAATAGGATTTTATTAGTCTTTATAGTTCATATTCATGCTGTGCAGAAAATATAATTGTGGAAAGTATGAGCCTCCTCTGAAACTGCTAACCAAAACTATTTTCCACTTTGAATAAATTCATCTCACTCAGCATTAGTATCTGAAAATGTATGTATCTAATCTAGGGAGTTGTTTAGCCTTCTCCTCTACCCAGTGGACAGAAATAGAAATCCCAGTGTTCTTCATTTTAGCTGCATAATACCCTTCCCTTATGAAAGAGTACATTTTTCTCCAGTGGTAACTAACTTCTCAACTGACTAGAGAGCTTAGGTGCTTAACTGTAAGATAGGTAAAGTTAGGCGAAATTAATCACAAGCTTTTAATTAGCTTGGTTTGTATTAATTTCATTCTTCTGATCACTACTTGGAATAAACTTGAAGAGAAAACATGTCCCTCACATCAGTTCCACAACACAAACTAGTATAAATCTGTCAGTCCATTTTCAGCTTGTAATGTATTGTCTCTGCAGTTTCAGCAGTCAAGATCTGCTTTATGCATCAGCCAAGGAAAAGCTTTGTAGTGTTTTTGTGGTTAGAATCCAAGTACAAATTCTTGCTTTTATACTGACGTGCAAAGTCCTGGTCAAGATTCTGAACCTATTGTACTCAAATCTATAAAAAAACACATCAAGACCTTTCCTGCACCAAGGATGTTACAAAACTCTTTACTGTTGAGACACAAGTTGTATTTCAAGGCTACGATAAGCAACAACATTCTTTCAAATTAAATGTTTTATGTCTGACTCTATTCTGCTCTGTGCAGCAATTGTCCTCTTACCTTGGGGGCTGGCTGTTCCTTTGAAAACATAGCGGATGCAATAGGCAGCACATCTACATTTTCTAAAATGGTCAATAATCGCAGCCCATTGCTGTTGGCAATGGTAAGTGACTTGCTCCCAGTATCGAAATATGGGTGCCTATGGAGATCTGCAATATAAATTGAAGTGAGGTAGCAGGACAAATTCCAAAGGAGAGCTGCTGCCTTCCACATGACTATTGCTGTTTCTTCAGATCTTTCCTGAAATCTCCTTTTTTATCCTCAACCCCATTAAAAATTGTTTGCATGGTGTGTGGTGATTACCATTTCTCATGCTATACGTCATGTTCTTATTGTTGCCTTTTGTCTTAGCAATGGTTTCCTAGACCTCTCAAGGCTCAGGTTGCCAACTTGAAATGAGGGTAGTCCTTTTGTTATGAGCTTGTACCTAGCACAGCAGCATCCTGATTCCTGTTCTGGCTCAGAAAAGTTCCTGACACAATACTAAAACATTTCGCGTTCGTCCAGCTGTACTTGGAAGGCTGAGCTCACCTGCAGAGAGAGCCTGGTTGCACAGAACAAACAACTTAAAGCTGCATTTTTGGCCCTCACTTCTTTCACATGCATGTCAGCTGCACATTCAAATCCTGTGCCAAGGTCTCCCTAAGCCTATAAGATTGCCTTACTCCTTCTTCTGCATATAATCAAGCAACAGGCACCGAGAAGTGTTCATGTCCTCCTTTTGCACATCTGCCCGATATATTGGCAGAGTTATTCCAGAATGAATTCCTATTACATACATTTTTATGGCAGCGCTCACCACTTCAAACTTTATTTACACATGTGCAAAAAGGCCTATGACTTCAGTTTAACTGCCAGGCTCTTCCACTTGTGCTTACTTTATACAGATATAAATGACAATGTGACAAGCAGAAGATCAGTGCTTTAAAGGTGCAGAGCAAAAGGAGGCTTACTGGAGAATCAACACTACTGCACTTCACTGAATCGATTAATATATATAATAAATATAGATTTATTTCTATACTAAAAAAGGATGTCATATCCAGTTTTTACACACCTTTCAGTGTAACAGAATTCTTGCACAGATTTATCCAACACTGATGATGATGATACTGATTCCCATTTTGCAGTAGCTCAGGTTTAAATGTTAAATGATTGTCCTTCAAAAAGAAAAAAAAAACAATAGTTTTCCTTGAAGCAGCTGGAGGAAAGAAGCTTTTGTAGTAATAATTATGTATGTCTTTATATTTGCATAATGTTTTGTAACTGCACAATACTTAGCATATTAAGAAAACATGCACGAAATAATAATACAGGAGTTGGAAAAATCGATGTGAACCAAAGCTCAATTAAACAAATAAACTTTCATTAAAAATCTGACTTTTAAAAAAGTACATAGAGATAGGATCAAAGCTGAAAATGAAACCACTTCAATTTCATTTCAAATAGACTTGCTAATGAAGTGCACATACTTCAAATGATTACTACATGTTGTGCAAGCTACTGTAAAAATCATCTAGTGCAAACATTTGTGTTTGATACTTGCATCATATTTTCCTGGAATAATCATCTGACTTTATGGCCTTTCACATACTGTATTTTTGTCTTTCTATCGCTGAGACTTGGCTAGACTAGAATAATTATTGTTCAGGCATCATTTCTTGTTTTCAAAATGTAAAAATCAGTGTTTGTGAGTCATAAGAAGCTACAAAATATGCATTTTGCAAATTAGCTATGAATAATAGAATAGAAGATCTGGAACTCTATAGTTTTTAGTTTTGTGTTCCTTTATTTGATGTCATTAATAATTGTAGTAGTTTTTTCCTTAACAATTATGATGGTCTTTTGTACTAAGAACCACCTTCTCTGTTCTTATATCTTTGATCTTCCCCCATCAGGCAATGAATTCTTTTTCTTTTTTTTTTATTTTTTTGTGGCTTACTGTACTAATCATGCCATCCTTGTCTTGTTTCTAAACCTTTTATTCTTCATTTAAAATTCTGGTGTTTTGTATTCAAACTCAAACCACTACCACCATTTATTTTTCTGAACTTCCCTCCCCAGGATACTTATCCAGTCCTCACTGTCAAAAAACAATATTCACTGAAGTCAATTAAAAAACAACAAAGTCTTCAGATTTCCAAGAGCTGTTTTACGTTACGGAGCAAAATACATTATTGATGTTAACCACATAAATGATAGTCACAGAATGTGCTCTTAGCCATGTGGGAATCAATGGCAACTTTCAATAGTCTCCAGTTCATTTAGGATTTCAGAAACAGTATTTGTCTCTCTTTGTCTAACATAGCTGCTGCATTTCAAACACCTGAGGACATTGGAAGCTAAGTTTCCCACCTCATTATATAGACAAAATACCTGGCTTTGCTCAAGGTCAGATCAGAATTGTATTGCCAAAAATACTTGCCTGAAGAGAGAGAGAATCCGCAGGTTTACTGCACAGTCCCAGTCAGGGATAAGAATTTCTGGATGGAAAGAGGAGATATCCTCAAAGCTATCTACAGGCAGTATGGTTCGTAAGCAGAGGACACAACAATGCCAAGGAGCAAGAGGACTGGAGACAATTTTTAACAGTGGGTCGCTATCTAATTATGATTTTAGCATCCATTTTTTACCAAAGCAGACTAAACCACTTCAAATGTAGCTCTGGGCAATAAGGTATCCTATGATATTTACCAGCTGAGAACATTAAACTTCTTTCAGGAAAAAAAATGTATATATGTTTATATTTGTTTAATATAAAATCATCAAACATCCCAGTCTTGACTGCAGGCTGTGGTTGCTACTGCAGCAGAGATATCGCACTCTAATCATAATCACTGTGACACTGGCAGCAGATGAATGCAGAACTACAAGCTTCAGTTCCTTGTTGATTACCAGACTTTCAGTTCATTGCTTCCTATTCTAGAAAACACTGAGATGCACAACCAGAATATTATTATTCTGCAACGAATAGGCAGATTTATTATGCAGAGCGTGAATGTACTTTAGATTTTTGGTACTGCTCAGCAAACATCCTGTAGGGCTATACAACTGGATATTAGAGAAAACGTTAAGTCAGCTCTTAGGAAACAGACTGGGGAGTATTTACAGATTTACGGAGTTTGGTTTAGCAAGTGCTTTGCAGCTGTTAATAACAAATATGTTATGATGACCATTCAAAAATTGCCAGTTGCCTTAGAGTACTGCCGTTTCTGTACTCAGATCCAATGTATTAACATAACATTTTTGGTAACTTGTCTCCCCTCACATACCCAGAAATATTAACCTTTGAGAGAAATACTCATGCCTTAGATAACTTTATCTACAGAAGAACATGGTTACTATGGTAGATATACCCTGACCAGACTAACTGAGAATAACAAAAAGCATTCAGCAGCGTAGTATGTTGCAGGGGACCCTAAGTATTGACTCAGGTTTCTAAGCTATCTTAAAACCCACATCATTTCATTTTTATTGCAATTATTACTAGTGCTCATCAGAATAAAACTAGTTCAGATATTCCTATACTAGGTACAACCACAGCACTGACTACAGTAAGGATCCAGCCTAAGCCTTAGAACATCTACTTGTACGGCTTTGTACCTGACGTGACAGATGGTTCTGCTCATTGCAGTAGGGAATGCCTCTGGACTGCAATGTTGTTAGTATCTGCTAAACATATTCTATTTAATCACACATAAAGGATAAATAGGGAACTCTTGCTTATGCCAAGATCACCATATCTTCTTCTAGTAAATAAGAAACAGTCACAGTCTGTTCATCCTTATTTTCCAGCCATACTGTTAAATAATTATGTGATCCTATCCAACAAGATGGATCAGTCTGGAGGGGAAGATGCAGCTGATCAAATTAGCTAAAAACCAGCTCACAGCTCAAATGTGATCTTTGTTGAAATTGTATGCCCCCCCAAAAAGCTGTTGTCACAACAAAGCCTGTTCTTCAGTGTGAGTCAATCAAGTGTTTGGTCCAGAAGCTTGCACAGAAACTATTTCTTTATTCCCCACCCCCCCAGTAATATGTTTATTGGACCTGTCTTTTAATTTCTTTTAGCACAGTTTACTGTCAGTCACTACAGAGACTGCAGTCATTTCGGAGGTATCTTCTTGAATGTTTTATATGATGCTGTATTTTGAATAGCATTCAATTTTTTTCAGTTATGTACATTAGGAGGTTTATTTGTCTTTCTTGTCTTTAAAATTCCAAGAATGTTGCCAAAACATGTCACTTTGAAGCTTTGTAATATAACCTGCCTAAGTGACTGCATTTGAAAAATGTGTATAAGATAGATGTTGATGATTTATTCCTGAGTCTGAGCCAGCCATAGCCATGAGGATGTCAATCATCCTCTGCTTCTCTTGACCTTTAGGAACAACTTCCACATGAGCTGGGAGTTCTGTGTCCTTTCCTTAGTGGGGCTGCCTGGCAGCAAACCTGCTTACCCACAGCTGCATTGCCAATGCACAAGGATGAACCTTGATTGTTCCCCTGCCCCTTTGCTGGCATTCTCTTGTGCAGGTAAGAAATAAACCAGAAACTAGAAATTGCTTGTTAAATTACAAAAAATCATTGAATGCATAAAAGCACATGTAGTTAAATAAATTATAGCTTGGAGTCAATTTGTCCGAGAGCAAAATGGTAAATTAAGGATTGCAGATTATTTGGAACCACTCACAGAACAATTACTGTGCACTAGTAGTACTGAACAAAGGAAATTATTTAGATATTTCCTGTAAGAATTCTCAGCCACTGCATTGCAGGAACAACTTTGAGTATTGCTAACACATAACAGCCCCTAATGCTTCCACAAATGAAATCCTGTAAAAGGCTACTATCATTAATCATTAGCTGTAAAATGCTATCAAGCAATTTAACCTACAGAATCAGCCCACTGTAGCAACCACAGTATAGTTCAATCTCTGTAATAATGCATATTCAATTATGTAGCTCATCTTCTTCTGTCTTTACTATAATTGATAGTCACAAACTGCTTAACTGCAGCTCTCCATAAAAAAAAAAAAAAAAAAAAAAAAAGAGGAAAATGAAAAGATTGGCATGTGGTCATTCCTACCCATAGGGCATATAAAAAGGTCAATATGTAATCTATATTTTTCAAATCAACTTTGGTTTCGAAACTGTTCTTAATGCACTGCCTTAGAACAAGTCCGTACACTTCAATCCCTACCAAATGTGGCAGACACACAGACGCCCACAAAGATGTCTGTAGTATTACATTAAATGGTAACAGAGCGTGGGTGCCGACACCGGAGCTAGCTGCCAACACCACTATGTTGTTGTAGTGGCCTTAATGCTCCTCTGGCCAGGACCACCTATTTTTCCCCAAACAATGCTTGGGAACAGCTCAGGGTTAGCACATGCCAGGAACAATTCCCATAGACAGTTTGCATTCAACAGCCTTGTTTCGTAGCCTAAATGTGCCCAGACCATGGCACAAAGCTAGTCCTGATATGGTTTGGTGTACTGGTTAGTATAGATGTAGCTGCAATGCATCCGTACAAAGCTTGTGCTTTCAAGGGCAAGGTCAGTACTTTAAAAAGCATGAGCCTAACTTAGAAATGAAGATATGGGTTTCAATGGGCCTGACTTCTTCATATATTTCAGATTTTATAGGAGTAATTAGCCTATCTGAAGGTAAATCTGAGGCTTCCACTTCTGGACAACACTACTTCCAGATAACTTCTTAAAGTACCAACTCACTACCAATGTACTTTTAACTTGACAGGAGAACAAAACACCAAACCAACATGAATTTGACTAGTATGGCTTCATGGATCTTTCTTTCTAAATTCCCAGCAACACAGAATGAGACAATTTTATCTGGACATAGGAATATAAGAACATAAAATCCAAAGGGCAACACTGAAGAGACATCCAACTGAGAATCCGTGTACATTAGCAATTTAGGGATGCCTGGAGCAAGAATATAGGATAAGAGCATGGAGTATTTTTTCCCTCAGCTTACCTTTCAGCTTCTAGCAACGAACAATTTAAGGATTTCCTGAGTTGGAGATGACATCCAGACTGTTGTTTGATGAATTTCTGCTCTATGAGTTTGTTCAATGCCTTTCTACAATCCATTATACTTCCAGCTTCCATAAAATCCCACACAATTCAATCCTGCATTGTGTGAAAAGTGCGTAAGGGATGAATGACTGGGTTACAAATAAGGACTGGGAAAGAAATAATACGTTCATTTTCAGTATTTCATGAACATTTGTCAGTGCTGTGGCATTTTAAAAATAAACAGATGACCAAAGCTTTTGAACTTTATAGCTTGATTGTTACACTTTTTAGACCCCTTTATGCTCTGAATACTTAGGCTTAAGGATATAATAGTATTTGTCTTTTTTTTCACCTTTACCCTATACCTATAATAACATCAATATTTTCAACATGTCAGGAAAATATACTATCTATACTGACAATTTTAATGTTATCATCTCATTCCATTTGTTGATGTAAACTTTTGATGACACTCTCCTGAAGAATTTCCCTTTGGGGAATGTGCTGTATGTATTTGATTTATTTTTTATGATATGTTTTCCAATATTAAAATAAATGTGATTTCTTTTTTATAATCCAGTAAGAACAGAACAAGGGATTCATGATATGTTTGTTGATCAGTTATGCAAAGAGAGAATTTTATCTTTGGATAATTTGCTGATTTGTAAGCTTTTTTTCTTTCTCATATTTTTGAGGTAGTGGTATTTTACCAAAAGAAATAGACTGTAAAAGAAAAAATTTAAAATGTGTAGTTGAAATAGAAAGCAGCATTATCTTTCTGTTGATCTACTACAATGAAAAAGATTGCATCAGGAAAATCAACTCTCAGAACAGTCTTTAGATCACAAGGATGTCCCTGGACACTAAAGGTTGCAAAATGTGCTTTCTAAAATGTTATATGGAAGTTTGCTAGATTTTGGCTGGTGAATTTTCCTCTCAATGTCCAGGTTAGATAGAGCTTAACAGAGACCTCTCCAGAAGTTATGCTCTTCAGGAAAAGCATACTTATTTCCTGGACTGTTATTCCTAATGATAATTAAGTGCCAGTGCTTGATGAAAACCTGAATACATATATTAGGAAAAGTGACCTGTCCTGAAAAGGTAGTGTCACCACTGAGTTTATCCTTTCCAGGCACTCAAATCAACTTAGTTTAGTTTGATATCGCAGGGGGAAAGCAAGGCAAGGTGTGGCCGAAAGTGTTCTAAGATATATGTCTATGGCAGGTGAGAAGAGTTACCTTCTGAATGTGTAGATCTTTATTGAAGATAAAGAAAGCTTAGCTGACTGGAGAAATGGACTTTGTAAATAAAATTGTCAGGAGACTACCTTTGGCTCTCAGGCAACTTGATGTGGATGGTTTTTATCTATATCACTAAACTCTCTTACCTTCTCAACAGGTTGGCTGAACTGACTACCTTACCCCCAGACCATCCTAACCCCCAAACCATGCTGGAGGATTAGCCATGGACAAGGCACTGAGCAACCTGCTTTGACCCGTGAATTAGACCAGACAACCTCCAGAGGCACCTTCCAACCTAAATCATCCTATGAGCCTATGATTATCTGGGAGACGACTAGGTCACATGGACCCCAGACCTGCCAGTGCCCATAGTAATAGTTTAATACAAGGGATTGCATTGCATCAACCTCAGGCTCTTTGGCTGGTGTAGATCTACCTATAGACTACACAGAAAACAGGGGAACAAAAATGTTAAAAAATGAAAAACTGATCCTTTATTGGTTGTACTTTTTATTTCAGTAAATTAATATTTTCTAATCAAATCTGTTGTCCTGAAATTTCTGATCATCCCTAGTAATAGAGCAATTTCCTTATTCTTTGGTATTGTGACCATTTCCCTGACAAATGGGGAAGCCATGACTCAGGCTTCTAAGGTATAATTGGCAAAAGATTTATTATTAATAAAAAAGTCTATAATCATTGATGTACTCCTACAAGTTCAAATTAATATTGTAGTGTTAATATTGCAGTGTTGTGACTTGTACTACATTATGTTGTATAGCTAGATCTCACAATATGCCATCTTAAAAAAAAACCAAAAAAAAAACCAGCTATAAAAATAGGTGAAAAAAAATCAAGAATGTATCATACATCCAGTTTTGTGAGTCTGAAGGTACAGAGACTTGTTTGTGATCTCATTCAAGACAGCTTGAAGTTCAAAGTTGAGCCAAATTTCACTGCAGGAGTAATTGTCTTCACAGTTATAGTAGACTCACAGATACAGCCTATGACTTACAATTTGGTAGGAAGTGCAATAAACATACATTGCTTTCTACAGAAGCTGTGTATAAAAACAAGTCATGGTTCTGCTCAAGTTAGAAGCATTTTTTCCCTTGAAGTTATAAGTGTAACTTCAGCACATGTGGCCATATCCAGGACATCCAGCATGCTTAGGCAGGGTGGGTATGCAAGAGCCATAGCAGGCTCTCAAGATTTCATGTGGGTTTTTGCAGCACACAGAAGCTGTGGTTCTTCATACCCGAACTGATTAATCGAGGGCTGTATATATGAACACAGTCACACAGCTGACACCAGTCTAGACATCCCCGTTATTTTTGATAGTATGATGATATGACCCAAAATGAAGCTCCTCAGCACACCAAGCTTAGGGTGGAACTCAAATGTTTGTAACAAATGGAAAACAATGCAGTAATGAGATGTATAGTGTTCATTTAAGATTGACATCATTACTGGAAGGTATTATGGGAAAAGTGGATGCTAAGGCAGAGTTTCAGAGGGGTATGGGATTTCTTCAGAGAAAAAGAATAAAATGTAAAGATGATCATAGGCTATTTTGATAGTTTGAATTATTTGTAAAACACTGCTTTCCTAGGTATGCGCCACAATTGTTATCTGCTGATTACTGTTATAGATAAACCAACATTTTTAAGTAACATATTAACATGAGCCTGTGTAAGTTTTATTCTTAAAGCATTCATGAACTTTGTGTGTATTTAATTTTTTGCCGAACCTTTGTTGAAAAACATAGAGCCCCCACAATGGTCAGGGGGCCGAGTATTTGGCCTGTAGGGGCAGGCTAAGGGGATTGGGCTAATTCAGTCTGGAGAAGAGATGGCTCTGGGAGACATAACAGCAGATTATCAGTAACTTTGAGGGGGTTATGGAGCCAGACTGTTTACAGTAGTGTAGGACAAGAGATCAGGAGACAACTTCTCATGAGTTGAACTAGGAGAGGTTGAGACTGGATATAAGGAAAAAACATTTTCCCACAAGGACAGCCAAGCATTGGTACTAAAGAGATTGTGCATTTTTGGAGGTTTTCAAGACCCAGCTGCATAAATACCTGAAGAACCTAGTCCGAACTAATAGCTGACCCTGCTTTGGGCAGGAGGTTGGACCAGAGACCTCCTGAGGGACCTGCCAACTTGAATTATCCTATGTTCCTATGGTCTTCAACATCAATTTCCAGAAAAATGTATCATAAGCCAAAAAAAGTTTAAGAAAATATTTTAATATTATTGTCATTCTTAAGTTTGAAAATGTACAATATTTGAAAAATTAGTTTTCTAAATGCCTTTCCACCAGAAATACCTGACATTCTTTTTTTCCAGGTAATATCATAGCAGTTGAAATTATCTTCCTGCTGAGAACATCCTGAAACTCCACAGCACATCACTTTATTAGAGAGAGTGTGGATATGCTTACCATTGCTTAGCACTTTACTACATCACACCTTAAGAAAATCCTTAATGCTCCAATGTGGAAGGGAATTTTAAGGAGAAGATATTTAGTGAAATGAGCTGATAGTAATTTCACTAATTAGATCTGAAAAGAATCTCATTGAGAATGCAAAAATATCTTAAAAAAACCAACTCTGCAGCTGGGGTCAGTGTGGGTTTTGATGGGCTTTTTGTTTGTTTGTTTTAAATGAGTGTTCTTTTATGAAACATTAAACGAAAGCTTTGAACAGGTTTAGGATAAAATCATTCCTCTTGAATCACATAATCTTTAATTTACAGAAGTCTGGAGAGAACTTTTAAGTTCTGCTGCACAGAGCATATGAACCAGCAACTGCTTTATTTTCTCAACATAACACCACAGATAGGAAAACACTCTTCAACAGAAGAAAGAAAAAATACAGACTGGGGTGGGGGAAAGGGTGATTAAGGTCCAAGTATAACAAAAGTCTCAAGCCAAATGGATGTCCTTACTAGAAAAATTAATGGAACAGCAACTCAGGTTAATGATAGACGAATTGCAAAATGTAAATTACAAAAGAAAAAAAATCCAAGGAGTGAGGAAAAAAAAGCATTAAATATTTTTTATTATACCTTTGTGATACAGAAGTAGAAAAACCGCATGTAATAACCATGTAGCAAGTGCCTGAAAAAAAAAGATGCAAACGCTTGGATATAAGATACAAGTATTGGCCTGTGGTCAGTAGTACCCAACAACAGAGTCGTCTCAGGACACAGCAAGTCTACAGTTTACCCAAAGCTTATTCCCAGCCTCCAGCAATTTGTAACTTGGGGACTTCCTGAGCCAGAGATTCTATCTTTATATCTGATAACTTTCATAGGATTTTTTAGCTGCTTCATGAACCCATGTAAAATTTAGCATCCGTAATATCCCACAAGAAAGAATTAGCACCTAAACTATACACCATACGGAGCAACGTCTTCTTTTGTTGGTTTTGAACACATTACCTGCTGGAATCAGCTGAATCTACTAAGCCTTTCTTGATTTTCTGTGTGACACTCAGGATCTATAAAATTGGAAAATCCTACTGTTATCCCTGCCTCCCCCAGACAACTTCTTCCCAGTCTCAGTCAATACTTTTAGTCATCTTTATGATCCTCTGTGCTTTTTTCCCAGTTTTACTATATAGAATGTCTGAGACAGAAAAACCAGATTGTGTGCAGTATTTAAGATGTGAGCATGTAATGTGTTTCTACAGTGGTATAAGTTGCTGTTTTCTTCTTTATTCCTTTTCTAAAATACCTACTAATCCATTTGCTTTGTGTAATCTCAATGAACATTAAGTTGATGTTTTCACAAAGTTGTTATAAACTAAGATCTTGTCTCTTACTGCCAATATTCAGCTTAAAGACAAAGCTTAGGGACGACCACTGAGCATGTTAAAAAATAATCCTTAATTTTTTACAGGTGAATAACTTGTCCATTGAACTTGCCCACAGTTTACCTCTCTTATGATGGCTGCTCAAGAGGTGATTATTAAGAAGCAGAGAAATTTCTTTATGCCAGGTTTAGGCTCAGGATGTATTGGTAAGATATATTCCTGAGACATGTACAAGTAATATACAAGCAATGCCAGACAACAGGTTAACAGAGAAGTGCTAAAACAAATTGACTAAGAGCTGCAAGGTTTGAAAGCCAGATGATAGACTTCAGAAAGTTCCAAGGAAATAAAAACAAAGGTTTGCTTAAATCTGCTATTATCAGGGAGTACTGGAGAATGGAAAGTGCTGTGATTGTCTTTAAGAACAGTATTGGCAATAATCCAGAATTACAAACTAGGAAGTTTTACTTCAGCATTGGGCAAATTGAAGGGGAAATGGAAAATGTGTTTGAGAGTACATAGATGAACACATGATGCTGACAACCTTCCATTGCTTTCTATAAAGGAAACTCATGCCTTTCTAAACTATTTGAACTTTTCAAGCAAACCAGCGACATTTAATTAAAAGAAAACCAGATTATAGGAATTATAAGCTTTTAAAAGTTTTAAAATATAGAATCTTACTGTTCCTGGCATTAAGAAATAGTCCAGTATTTTACCAGAATTAATAAAAGGTTAAAAATTTAGAAACAGTTACATGAGAGGGAATAAAAAACTTATTTGTGTTGGCTTTTTCTCTTACCTAACTTTAGCACATAAAGCTAAGACTTTAGTCATCTGCAGTCCCTTTCTAGTCAACAGAAAGAAATATGAACGTTCAGATAATGATTTATCATATCCTAAAACAAACCTTTGATAGGTCAGAGGAATAGCTTCCTGGAAGTATGTCTTTCACTGTTGATGGTAGATGGAGTCCAAAGGACTTATTTACATCAGTTAACTAAACTTTACATAGAATCTCACAAGTAAGTGAGATGAATACCTCTCTCTATACTGATTCAGAGAAGCCACTGTGTAGTACTGCTAACAGTGTACTATACTTGCATTACACTAGCCTCAAATATTGGATAGAGTTACTGATCTTTTTGTGTTAATCTAACAAAGCCCACAAAAAGCTATCTTGTCTGAGAGGTACAATTACTAAATGAAACAATGTTATTTCTTCAACTGGAGATTTGATTACTGGATCCACATGAGTTTAGCATCTCTGACTGTCAGGGCATCCTTTCTGGGATAGACTGTCCTCAGCCTTGTGTGACAGAAAGGAAATCAGGAGGAAAGAAATATCCATCCTGAGCTATGTGACCTCTGGGGATCTTCAGGGCTTTATGCAATCAGCATATTCTCTGTCTTGACGAGTTATACACTCACCTATGCTGCTATGTCAGGGATGCTTCTGTTTAGTTGCTGATTCAGTTTATAAATCATATAACTAAATCAATGACCCCCATTACTTGTAATGTGACCTATTGACTTTTCCTTTACCTCAGATGATTCAAGTGAAGAAATTCCCATGGGGACATTGTAAAGGAGAAAAAAACCAAACCAAAACAAAACCCAACAAAACAGATACGAAGCCAAGCAGAGTGAAAAGAAAGTGGCTTACAGCTTTTTCAGGCCAGAGATAAGGCATATTGTACACTAACAAATTTTGGGGAACAATAGCATACTTTTGTATCATGAAATGATATTTGTGTCATGAAATCATAGGTTTTTACTAATCACACAGTACTAGAAGTAACAGAGGATGAAGTGTAAAGTCATGTGTTTGTGGGATTTTTATGATCTGTCATTCATGACATAGAAGTCTCAGAAAACCATCAGCGAAGCTTATCACCAAGGTATCTTTCGTGTTGTTTGCGAAGAGCTTCTGGATTTGGTCTGTTCACAGCATACCTTTTACAAGAAGGAATTTTATGTGGAGGCCATACATTTAGTCTGATTATATTAGTGTTCTCTTTTTCTTATTTAAAAGTAACAACTAAAGACCCCTCCTAAAATCAAAGTTTTCTTGATTTTGTTCTAAGCAGAATGCAGAAGCACCACTAATCTGAGACCAGCAAAGTGCCAAACATCAAAGAAGAACATGAAGAGATGACCACATAGCTGTCTACATGCACAGGTGTCCCCATCGCCAACCTCGCTGCTCTGTGCTGTAGGGAACATAGAAGGACCAGCTGATCGCCCTTTGCAGGGCCAGCTTCAAATTCCTGCTCTGAAGGAGGCAAAGCAGGCACTTCAGCCCACACAGTCTGCATCCACCTCTCCCAAGGCAGAATAAAGTCTGTGAATTTGGGGGATTCTTTGTTCTTGAAGGGCTATTTAGTGTCAAATACATAAGCAGACCCTGGAGACTAGATACCATTCTCTCCTTTGCTAATGCACAGCTTACTGTGAGCTGCAGTCATCTTTCCTCTTGCTTTTTCTCCCTCCAGGTCTGTGAAATTTGTAGAGTTACACAGTTTTTGGAGATGAGAAGAATATCTTTCCCCATCCTATCCTAGCCTCAGGTCATTCCAAATTTCACAATACACCTAACTCAGGTGTGAATAGTACCAAAGTCTAGAAGACAAGAAACATTTCAGATTCAATCTTCACCTATTTCCTACCGGCTGCTTTCATTGTCCCTCTCCCTACTGGATATTTGGGCACTTAGAGCTGCCCCAAGCTCCCTCGTCAACACACAGAAAACTCAGTTTGGTGAACTGCATGTCGAGAGTTGGTTACCTAAAAGCTGGTTACTTGGCAAGACACAATTCAGTTTCTTTCTGGTTTGGGTATTTAGACCTTAGAAAACAGGCAGCTATAAACCATCTTCAGATAATATTATATATGTAGTCAGTAGTTCACACTGACAGGGTTATTAATACGCTTAAAATAGTCTTTCACTAATATTGATAGGAGAATAGAAGAGTCCCTCCAGGGCCTTTTGGCAGCAAGCCGGATGGCAATGACTTGCTTAGAGTTGTAAATTTCTTAAACGAAGTTCAAAAAAAATTAATTGTTGCTTACCAGCAAACAAAGCTCTGTTACCACACAGTGCTTAGGGTTTAAAAATAAAACTATATAAAATCTATATGTAATGCGTATTGTAATTTAGTGCTTTTCACTGTGTAATTTTAAATGGAATTATCCATAAGTAGATGCATTTCTAGTGCTTTCCAGTGAAGACTGGATCTTGATCTAAGCTGATTATATTTTTTCATCATTAGCCTGGAACAAATCAAAAAATCATTACTGATAAGGTCTGTGAGATAAAGAGAAACGAAAATAATATAAAAGACAGAATTACTGTTTCATAGTCCATTTTCAAAAGAGCCAAGTATAAGGTCATATATGAAAGCACTTATAATTTAGACTTTGCCAACAGCATGGATTTCTTTTTCTTGGTAAGGCCTGGGTGAGCCTTAACCATTTGCCAATTATGGGATCAAAAGAGCTAATACAGTCTTGCAAGTACAAGCAGGAAGATACGAAGTGGAAGTAGCAAGTATAGCATCCCCCTGTTTTAGAGACTGACACAGCTATGACTGAAGTACTTGCTTTACATCTTATATCTGCAATTCAAGCAGGAAGTTGATAAATTTGATAAGGTTCAGGAAAGAGTCATTCATATACATGATTAACGAGACATTTAGCATCACTGACATGTAAAAGTTCCAAGAGAGGAAACAGAAATACGATTACTTAAGAGTCACCCTTCCAGAAAGTACCCAGTGAAACCTGGTGAAGGTGCTTGGCTGAAGCTGGTTAAATTCAGGCATGATATTTTAGTAGTGAGGCTATTTAACCAAGTTACTAGGAGACACAGAGGACTTATTTTACTGAAAATTAAGATAAAACTGGATGTGGTTTTCCATGTATATTCCGTTTCCATCACAGCTCTGATTTTTAAACAGGCATGTAGACTGTGAGAGGTGATGACCAACACATTTCCCTTACGTGTCTAAAATCTATGAACGATCCTGCTCTCACTTTCATTTTGTGGAGCGGGAAGAAGAATCTGCTCAAAAAGAGAAAAAAAATAAAGAAGACCAAGCTAATGGCAGAGAAATAAAATATTTTTTAAAACTCTTTCTGTTCTGTACACATGGTTTAAGTAAGCAAGCTGTATCCTTTCAGATATCATCAGCCATGTTGTTTTTAAGGCTCACTTCATTTCAAACTACATTGTATCCTGCATACTGAAGCTATTTGATCCCACGCCTCCCACATCCATAGAGAGCACCTGAGCTGCTGAACCACCGTACCTCTGTCAGTGTGACCTTCCCTTCCCAGTAGTACAGATACTGCTGGGATGGGAAAGAAAGATTACACAGCCCCAGGGTTGTATGGTGCCTTCTGAGCTGATAGCCTAGCAAGGTACTTAACGAAAGCAGAAAAGCAGACACTGCTGGAGAAAAATCCCAGAAGATGTAATACCCTGTGCTGACACTTCACATAAAGTAGGAAATGGGAAAGTTTGACTAAACCTCTGCTTCAGCTGCCCACAGCAATGATTTTAACTCAAGATTTCCAGCTACCAGGAGGACACTGGCAAGTACCAGCAGGCTGGACATGCTGTTTTTGTGGGCTGCATTTGTTCTCAGGGTATATATGGTATCAGACCGAGAGTTATGGAACTGCTGCTCTGAGACTTTCACTTGAACAGAAATTCCCATGAGCTTCATGTCTGTAAGGAAAAGTTGAGTTTTCTAGCACTCAGCTGGTAGAAAGAGGCTTTTCTTGGCTATCATCTCAGTTATGTTTTGGCAAAGTCCTATGCTAAAGGTAGGTGTTTTTGACAATTTCCCCCAAATGCCAAAATGCTGATTTGAATGTGAGAGCTATTGGTTTCCACATCCAAGGATGCTGATATGTTATACCAAAGAGCATGATGCACACTTCTTGGCAGAATTCTTTTCCATCAGGAAATCTCTTGCCTTCTTTGGAAGCTAAGGAGCTATGGTATGACCTCTTTAGTTCTGGACTTAACTTCCCCTCAAAGACGGACTTCAGCCTTGATAATTTGCCTGAGTAAAACTTATTTTCATCTTTCACTTTCCTTACTGAAATAAGCAACTTGCTTTCAGAAAGTCACCTGCCTGTTGGCACCAATCTCAAATACAAATGAGTAAAACAAAGCTTAGGTTCCTCTTGCTTTGAACAATGCATGCCACAGATTCTTACTTTGATTGAAATTTCTGACTAACAAAGCCTTAAAGCTCAGACAAAGCTCACTAAAACTTATCAGACATCTGTGCATTTCTACATACAAAGTGCTCATTTTACTGTTATTCCTCATAATCAGTAACAAGCAGAATATCAGAAAAATCAGAGGTAAAAAGAATGCATTTCTGGCTGACATGATTGCAGTCAATACCTGACAACTTCACCCAAATTAGTTTACTCCTTCTCCTTTTTAATGCTGGAGCTTCGTTCATCTCTGCCCTTCATGTTAATTTTGATTGCCATTGGGAACATTTGCAACATTCAGGATTGGTTTCTGATTATGGCAATTTGATTTTCCCTACGCTTGGCTAATCGCATCTCTCATTTCTCTCAGATCAGATGACAACGGAAATCAGTTCCTTCAGAAAAAAATATTTTTGCAGTCCCAGGACTCCATCCTCATGAAAATCTTCAGCAAATTGTTGTATCCTTTTTCACAAGAATGCTTAAACATGTTTATTTAATTGTAAATTCTATCAAAAAGGAAAATTTTCAAGAACACCCTACTGACTTAGCAACACGCATCCTATTAAAAGCATATGTGATTGTGGAGAGACCAACAAACATCCTAAAATTTAAGCAGCTGCTGTTCTGAAGAGGAAAGCTCTTGTGAATCCGTTATTTACATAGAGTGCTCCTTTCTACAGTCCCCTAAATCCAAGGCCATAATTCTGGTGCCTTCAAACCAGCATGAGCTAACAGCACCAACAGAGGCTGCTTGGCCACCTCACTGGCCTCTCCCTGTGTCAGCACAAGTATTTTCATGTCCTCATGGTAAACCAAACTGGAGAAATGATCCAGACCAAATGTTGCTCACTTGTTTGCACTGGGTGGGGTTTTTTTTGATTGGTTGGGGTTTTTTAATTTTTTCCAAGGTCACCTCTTCTCAGCCGTGCTCTTGTACAACTTGAAGTGACAGAGAAAAACTCTTGGAATAAACGCAAAATTTCTAAACTGGTGGATAACAAATACAACCTTGATAACACAGCCCTAATTCCATAACAAGCAGAACTGTCTTGCTGAGCCTATAGCAAATCAGTCAAACTGTAGCAAAGCGTGGTCTTAACTTTTTGTCTGATTTAGCCTGGATCAGCTTTTTGCTGGTAATACCCTCTCTTGAACCTCACTAAGCAGACATGCACTGGATCTAGACATCATCTCCTGTACTTAAATGGAGACCAAATGCAAAAGAGAATGTATCTTTTTGTCAACTACCATGGGCCCAATCATGTATAGTTATTAGCTGTTTAATACCAGTAAAAGTTATCATATTTTCTGTGTGCCTGTGAACTCACGCCAACTTCACTTCTTGAAGGCGATATTCAGAAGATAGATAATTTTTCCCTATCTCTTCTCATACTTGCACAGCTTCTTTCTTCTTATACATCTTTCCCTGAGAGTTTCTACATAGTCTTCAATTAGCTATTTCCAAATACAGATAAAAGAAATACAATTGAAAATGAAGCTAAATATCATAGGCAGTTATGTAAAAAAACGTAAAAAAATATCCAGCATGTGGAAAATTTGGCGAGGGTGGGGATAGAGTGAATCTTCTATGTCTGTACTACTCCAAAACCGTTAACCTGGCACACTGTTAAAGGCTATTTGGGTCTGACAACACAGAAATCCCCAAGAAACAGATTCAAATGGACCAGGACAGAACAATCAAGCCCAGAAGCAGCCTAAATACATGCAAAGCTGTTCCTGAACTGGTGGGTGAAAACGTTCATTTCATTTCCAGTTTCATACTGGCTTTCATGCATCCAGGATACCATTACACATAACTAAGAGGACTTCTGACAAATCACTGCCTAGGGCCATGATTTTAGCAAATCAGAAGATGCTGGTGAAGTGTTTCCATACATCTGTAACAATTAGTGCATTCAGTTGTTTTATAGCCTTCAGACCTTCAAGATTTCAGCCTGAGAATGTTAGTTTTGAGCAAGTTGTTCTCCCTTTTGGCCTTACAGTTGCTTGAGGAAGAATTTATTTTGTCTGCCTTTAAGCACCTGAAATGTATAAAAAGATAGCCTGCAATATATAACGAAACATGGCTGATAAGCTCAGACATAGATATATATTATCTAAAGTTGAATAGATGTATCCCATCTTTAAGGTGAGTTTTGAATAAGCTATCAACCTTAGTCCAACTTACCTTCCTCAGAAATCAGCTGGAGCCATATCATTAAATCTTGTGGAAGAAGCATTGAGCCAGAAATGGAATTTATGGAAAAATGTATCCCTGTTATAGAGATGCAATTGAAACTTGGAAACTATCAGATGTAGGGCAATCTGCATTCTATGGAATGCAGTTACTTTGCCATAAGGAAGACATGAAGGATGCAGTAGTCTGTGCTTGTCTTTAATGAGATATTCATGTGAAGGGCTTAGATCCATCAAAAGAACAAAAAATGTTGTCGTTGCATAAAAAATGGCATTATTCTCAATATATTAAACCACAGAAAGGATCTTCCACATAAAAAGACATGTTCTGTGATACAAAGCTCAAAGAAACTTTACAGTCCACAGTAAAATCTCCCATTCGTCCATTTGCAGGGAGAGCATCGTTGAATACGTTATTGACTATATTCTTAGTTCTACATTGTGCAGCTGAACATATTTATTTTTTTGCCATGCTGTCTAATGCTCCATGCTGCAGGATATTGGAGTCTAGTGGACCATGCAATTAGAATGCCAGGGCAATGGTAACTTATGCAATTTAGATATGAAATTTTGCATGGAATAACAAAACAATGTGCACTAGTTATGTTCCACTGCAAAATCCATCACTACTGGAAGCATTCTTTCATGAAACAAGATAAAAAAATAAGAAAAAAATAGAAAAGTAGAACACAACAAAGTGTTGTGCCAGTAATACCATATTGTTAACTAACAGTATCTGCTAATGAGAACATAAAAATATAATCCCCTTCTAAAATGATTCAGACACCTCTAATATTAACTAGTGACACAACTACAGACATGCATATGCTGTGCTTGCCAAGTACTTCTTTTCAAAAATTACCAGCTGAGAGAAATGCATCATGCTGTAACCATATTCTATCTTTTCAGGTTCAGACAGGTCCTCCTCTTGAATTCCTGCTTATTGCTGCCTTCAGTAAACTTTCTTATGTCCAGCAGACCTGGGTGAAGCTCTTCTAGATTGTGCCACCATCTAATAATCATGAGACTCTTGATATGATTGTCCAGCTAACCAGCTAACCAGATTTTGTATGCATAGTTTTCATTGGATATTGACTTCAGAGTCCAAGATTGCACTGAAGAAAGATTAAAGATTAAATCAGGTTGCCTCATTAAATTTAAGGCAGAAAGACAGGATCTCCTCTGAGGCATTCAAAGGCATGTACTTTTCCCTCTTTATTATACTGGGTATTTAGGCTCATGTTAAATGCCTAAATTAGACCCCATATTACATTATTTAGGAATTTTAGTTCTACAGTTTACAGAACCTAAGAGTTTTACACATCTTAAAAATGAACTGCATCATTGCATAGATGACTCCTAATAATCTGACTTTGTTGACAGTCATGAGGACTGTCCATCCATCTCTTCCCTTTATAATCAGTAAAAGAAAATTTCTTAACTGGAATATTATACTTTATAGAATAAATAATTTTCAGACTTTAATATTTTAACAAAACCAGGAGGAGGTGTTGTAAACGTTCCAGTACTATACCATGCAGCAAGTTCTCAATTTTAATCTCTATTAGGAACTACCTATGTCCATACAAAGAATCTTTTGATTTCAGGCTGTAAAAAACAAACTGACATGGCAAATTACACAGGTTTTGCAAAATCAGCTTTTTAACAGTCAAGTTCTTTAGTAGGCCAAGGAAATGCAGCTTTTTTTTTTAACCCTTATGATAAATATCCTTGAGGCACATCCCTTAACAAAAGCACCTGTCAGTAGCTGCAGAATTTAAATTCAATTTCTCTGGTCATTAGAGATAGATTTGAAAAACCAGATGTCAAGACAGGTGCCAAACTATATTTGATAGTAAGTTAATGGCCCTTGAAATTCAGAAGCAGTATGTCAGCCCTAACAGCTCCTTTTCTAATGAACTCCCCCTCTTCCAGGCTTATGCCTTCCTCTGAGTTCCCACTGCTTTTATTAAGATCAACAACTGAATATGAGAATGATGTTGTTTTTCTGTTTAGATGAGCTCACATATCATATTATATCATTTTAATGTTCATCATCTCTGGGACTTCATGTCTGTGAAGCTTTAGTTCTATGAGTGTTTTTTCAAACACAGAAAAATGGTGTCTATGCACTGCAAATAAACTGTATGCACTGTTAAATGTAGTTGTGCTGCTTCTGTTCCTGGTTATTAAAATATTTCATTTAAGCCAGATTTGTATGGCCTTCTATCCTTTCTGTCTTATGAGATGGAAAGTATTCTTTGGAAGGCTAAAGAGGGAAAGCTAAATTTACATTGCAGAACACTGGACCAAATGCTGGCTTTGACTCTCAATATGCAGTTGCAGGTGCAATTTGGCTTCTTAGCTTTTAAAACATCAGTTTGGGTAAAACAATCATCCTCTTTTCAGACTCCCCCAAATGCCTCATCAGATGGCAGCAGTGTTTTATAGCAAGCAGTTGAAAGACATGGCACACACACTGCAGGGAATGAAAAGGATTTTAAAAAATGAGGCAGGGTTTTTTGAATGCCGTGCAGAGTCATCACTTGCAGTGGCATTCCCTGCATTTTTGAACACAGAATACCGCTGCGTGTAGGATCATAGAATAAATCAGATCTTAGTAGTAAAAAAGAATCCTTGGCAAGTAAAAATTCAACTATCTGATATTTTTTTGCTACCTGAGCATTTATTTTTTCCATTTAGGGTGATGATTACTGAAATTTGGCCAGCTTTAGTATCAGCTAGAAAAGTTTTACTTGGTACATCTGACACAGTAATTACATTTTAGAGATGACCATAACATAAATGTTTAACCAAATCTGTGAGACATTCAGAAATGTCTGCCACAAAAAGCAATGTCTGCATCCCAGACATAGGACTTGTAGACCCAGCACGTCAACACACTCGGTCAGACTTTCTGCAGGTCATTACTGATGGGGTCGATGTCTTCTCCAGCCACTGCCACCAATTCTTTTTCCTTTCATTCTGTCAGATTTAGCAGTCATGTGAGCACATGATGAGTCAGATCAGCTTGTGTGTTTGGTGGCTTTGGCCAGCGTAAGGGTTGTCTATAGGAGATGTGGTTCCTTTCTACTGGCTCATTAACACCAGTCAAATGAAATTAATGGTTGGCCCACTTACTGAAAAATGCTTAGCCCCATCATTTCCATTCCTTTGAAGAGAAGGCTCCTGCAATCTATCTACCAGTACACTAATTTTGAAAATAGCAATATATAAACTAAGCTGCTAAGGGGGAGGATTAATACAATGATGGGGGAAAAAAAAAAAAAAAAAAAAAAAAGAAACCCTGAAAGAAGAAGTTCAGTATTTTGATAGAATTCTGGACATTTTTCTAATTCCTGGAAACATTCAGAAGATGTTCCAAGTTCCTGGAATTTGTTCCTTTACCATTCCAGACCACCTTCATAGAATCTCAGCTGTATTTTAAAAAGGAAACAGATGTAAAATACCCCAATGCATGTCAAATCCTAGCGGCTGGCATGTGGCATTAACCAGAGAGGCCTCCACTCTGAGAGCATCCCTCGCCAGGGGCTATGGGAGCACCCAGCTGGCCAAGAGGCACAGGGGAGTCCTAGGCATGCCTAGGGAACCGCCAGCACACATCTGATTTTCTTCTAATTATATCTCGACAATCATCCCAGTGGAAAACAGTTTATGTAAACATGTCTCATGCAATTCCGTCATGTAGTAAAGATCTGGAAGTTACATTTTAATTCAATTGACCTGGAGTGAAGAATACACAAAGGGCTGAGGCTGGGCAATCTGTATCCACGCTGTAAATATTTGCCCACGTCAGTAATCCCCACAGTAGAGCCTCCAGGGAGAAGGAGTGCTGCACAGCCTGTGCTCATCAGCAAGGACATGCTGAACTGTGCGGCAGAGCTCAGACTTCAAAAAACTTACTCCACAGAAAATTCCAGTTACCTTTTATTCTACATCACAGCAGAAACATAAAAGGTTTGATATACATTGAAATTTAATTAAAAAGTGTAAGATACATTAAAATATTAATCACAAGTTAAAAAAATGAGTTATTGTTCAGCTGGGGGGACAAATGGCCTCATTTCAGTGGCTTTAAATTTGAATGGACACTCTTTAAAAGTGGAATTAATCTCTTTCATATATTTATGAAATTTATCTTTTTCATATATTTCCCCTTCAACATTTGAATAAAACGAACATGCTCCTATGCTAAGTTTACATTTTGGCAAGCTCCTTTTTCTGACCAAAACAATCCCTTTGAATATGTTTTTCCAGCTCCATTGTTGTATTTTTAGCTACAGGATGAATCAAAATGACAGTCATAGACTTTCATTGCCATTGAAAGTTTATATAATTTTCCTTAAAGCCTACTGAGAAGTCAGGTGAGATGAGGTTCATTGAAAAAATATTCCATGATGGTGGAATATTTCTCCTCAGCAAGACAGAAAGAAAAAGGGACCATAACAAAAGGTTTTTCCGCTCCTACAACACGTTGCCCCTCCAAGACTGCTTCCCATATAAAAAAAAAAAATATATATATAGTGGCTTGTTGCTTATTAAAGGATTTTGTAGATTAACAACTTTCTGATCCCACAAGGTGGCAAACAGACCAGTTCCACATCTAGTCTACACGTGACAGAAGGGTTGGGCAATTGTCTTCTTTGGCAATTTATAGATTTCAGAATTTGTCTTCCTGGCTGCTATCTGAAAGATGCAGAAGAGCCCACTCTTGTTCAGACAGGTCATTTTGGAAATATTAGTTTCAGTCTTACTGCAAGTTCAATAACACATTATGTTTCAGTCCAGTATGTTTCCAGCAATAAAAAAAACAACTGAACTTTGTAACAATGATCATAATAATCAAACCAGGTCTGGTGACTGTAGAAAAGCCCAAAGGCTGCCTGATCGGGGTGAGACAGAATTATCCCATGCTATATCTATTTTGGCAGCTACATTAGGGTACAATTTATTGGTATATGACAGATAACAGGGGACATTCTGGAGATTTATTCTCACTTACACACAGACAGAATTATAAGTGCTTCCTCCTTTGCCTGCCCTCCCTTGCTTCCTAATTCCTCTCCAAAGCCATATTTCATGTATTGAAAAAAAGTAAAGAAGAAATTACTTCAGCTACCACCATCCTTTAAAGAGTGCATGATCAAGCCACAGTGCAGTTTTACAGAATTTCTGTAACAGCTTCACAAACTGACCCTTGCAAAAGAACAGCAGCAGAAAAAGAAAAAAAAAAAAAAAGACTCTAAAAAAAGAGCAACATAATTGCATAATCCTTGCTGGAGTATGCTAGAAAAAAAACCTGGCACAAAGAGGCTGATCTTGGGACACACAGCGAATCACATTGTGCCACAGTCACCCATGAGACTTCCTCCTGTTACTAATGGTTCTATAATAAAGTGTCAGCTTTCAGCAAGGAGGCGTATTTTTGTAATTTTTACTGGAGCAAGGATGGTCATCCAGGATAACATTACTATCAGTTGTGTTACAGTAGCACTTGCAAACCCTGACTTCCACTTACATTTCCAGATGAGGACACACACAAATGTTATTATCTGTATATATTTAAAGTGTTGCATTTCCTTTGGAATTTGGTAAGGAGGTGTCCTCCAACCTTGAAGATCTGGATTTAAGTGATATACTGTATGCTATAAAGAGGCAACATGCACTAGTAAATTAATCATGGTGGATAGCAAGCCCAAGTGCTGGAGCTTGATCATCCATATTCTGAAGTTGCTGGAGCAGTCTTGTCGCATGTTTGGCTCATGTCATGAAAACACCATCCCAAACAGTTCTTAGAAATAATTTGGAAATTAACGCTTGTCAGGAAATATTCCCAAGAGGTAGTCTGGATGGAGCCATACGCCTCTGAGGCTAGAAAAGCTTAATAATGTGTATGTGGTCAAACTGTGCCAGTTGGCTTCCATGCAAAGAACAGGCCCTGACACTGTTATTTTATTAGTATGGATGCAGCCAAAGAGAAATACTAATAAAATTAGTCTGAAGCTACTTGGTTCAAATTGCTATCTCTCAGCTATCCATAAAAATTATAGTCCCTTGAAGGGAAGGAAAAGAAATGCACACGTTCCACAGAGGATGGGGCAAATGGTCAAAGGGTAAACTCTACTTGCTGCCAAATGTCTTCTTCATTTGAACATTACTCACTGCAGGAGTGCTAAGAAAACTGTGGCATTTATGCTACCATAAAAAAAAAAAAAAGGATTAGGAAACAGATAGCAAACAGAAATTCTCAGGATGGCTATTGGAAAAATTATTCTTTCCCTAACAGTGATCAGTATGAAAATGGAGCTTATTCTCTGCATTTATTTTTAAACAAGAACCTGCTCCAATGTGATTTTTTACCCTTTACTCCAGGGTAACACTAAAATTAAATTTCATTCACCAAAGTGCCCTAATGACTGGAGACAGCAGACAGTACGGGCAATACAGGTACGTCAGGGCTCTCTGTCTTAAGAAAGCCCCAAACGCTCTCTCTTACATTAAACCATTAATTCATCATAGTGAAGTCAAGTACATTTCCCAGACTTTAGGGATTACTTTTAATGCTATGTATTCTTTTCCTCCACACCAAAGGAATGACCAGCTCTGGCAGTCCATTCACTGAGTGCTACCAGTCTTTACTGATCAACAGTTTTAAGAAACTGGAGCTGAGGGAAGAGAAAGCCAATCCAAATACATGTGTCTGAAAATGAATGCAATACTCTGAGTTACAGAATGCTTCTCAGAAAAGTTTCAGGTATAGGAAAACACCTGCATATACCAAATATTTGATTTGGGCCTCCATTTAATTACGCATGCTTTGAGATTCCACTCATCATCATATGTCCATTTTTAACACAGCACTTTCTGCCACTAATTAAAAGCTTTCAAAGGGAAAATGTACACAGGCTTCCTCTTAATGAGTAATTTTTGTGCTTATGAACTATTCGATGTTGTGGTTATTATTGTTATTTCTTTTTAGACTTTTAAAAAAGCTCAAAATACTACTGTTTTTAACAAATACATCAAAAAACTCAGCCCTGTTGGCACACTCAGAATTTCCTTTTTCAGTTACACTTTCAAATAAAAAGTTTGGCAGGAAAACATGATTTGGAGAGAGGGTGCATATTTTTGAACTATATCACTGATCTGTTATTTTTAAACTTCAGAAGCTTTACCAGACTGTTGGGGAAAAAGCACAGAAGCGTATTACACAGAGGTGGATGTAGCTGTGCAGCTCTTGGATAGGGTTGTGGGATGTGTTTCAGAGTGATACAGGTTTCCCCTTAACCTATCAGGTGGGCACACATTGCCTCTAATGGTTCTGGTAGGAGAAAGGGAGCTCCCTTAACTCCCTTCTTGGACAGAAAAGGAAATGTAATGAGGAATACCTCATGTATCTCTGATATTTTGATGGTACTGGACATCAAACATGGCTTTGTTTAAGTACCCTGAATTTCCATTTGAGTAATTGACAATGGCAATCCAAACTTAGCTGCGCCTGATTAAATAAATTCTTGCGGGCACTATGAGAGTCCATGATTCTCTGACAGTAATTAAAAATACACACAGGCATTCACCTATCCGAAATGAAAACACCCACCTTCCCCAAGATTCAGCTGTCCCTTAGAAAGACACTCATCTGTCTTTGATATTCAGTCTGGTTCAGTATTGTTCTGTATTTATCCAAGGCAGGGCTGGCTGTTGTTGCACACTTCTATGATTTAGCTACCTTGGAGTTGTCTTTCAAAAAATTATCCCACATTTACATGATTTTAAAAGGCATTACAATGATTTAAAAAGGAATTTTGGAGTGTCATGAAAAAAGTCTAAAATACTAAATCAGTTTAAGAGGTTATAATTCTTTCTGTAATACATAATAAACTTGTGAAGCTGAAATAACTCTTTCTGTAATATACTGTAAACTTGTGAAATTGAGAGAACGAAATCCAGAGTTTTCACTCAGAATCCATCCTGGAAAATGGGTCTGAATATATCTTTTAATACTGGATCCTTTAAAACTTGATCTCTACTGGATACCTTTTTTATACTGTATATAAATTTTAAGCTAAATTTGTCCTGTCCCATCATCCAGAGTTTAATTAAAGGAGTTCCCCAGCTCTGAATCCCCTAAGTTGATGGTTTGCTGTCATAAGGGAAGGGACATGCCTCCACAGATCACTGAATCCCACTAGCTGTTTTTTCTAACAGCATTACAGAAGCTGGAGGAGTTATTAAACTGCAAATCTAAGTGAAGTATTCTCAGTCAGTATTTCTCCGATATCTACATGACCATAATGGGACTTCAGCATCTCAGCATCTAATTTCAAGGCACTTTACTGCTAATATATTCCCCAGCACTTAAGTACCCTGCAGTGTTTCCAGGTCTGTCCCTCCTAGACATGTAACATACAATGTAGTGTCTGTTCATTTCCTTTTTTTAATTTTGCAGCCCAAACCCTTCTCACTTATAGGGGGATGTACTAGCCCCATTGTAATTAATTTCTGGTCATGTCACGTCTATATTCATTCACATATGTGAAAGGCAAAAGTCAGCCTATGTCTTATAGCAGCCAGTATTAAATGGAGTACTCTGTCCACAGCTTACCACTCAGCGTGAGAAAATGCAGCAGACTCAGGACTTATATGATAATCTCAACAGCTTCTTTACTAATTCCACCAGTCAATAAAAAACTGTATGATATAAACGTTCTATCTTCATATCATAGGACAAATTAATATTCTTTCAGAGTTTCGGTTCAAGTGCTATCTCTGTAGCAGCCCTCGGCAGCACTCCTCATTAGTCTCAGTGAGTATATTATCTTTCGTAATTAGAAACTCTTAAACTTTTTAGTCATGGGAATTCAAGGGTAATAAAAGAAGAAGAAATACTGTGCAATTCATTTTAATTACAGATTTACATGTTCTTGGCTGGAATAGGAAACTGGAAGTTTTGATCTTAGTCTAGACAGGTAGTCATGTCTGTATACCATTCAGAAAACAAAACTAGCCTAGGGTAAACATGAAAGAAACATTTCAAAATGCAAGGGAATGGGTATTTAATCACCCAGTGAGACTATGAATGATACAGACTTTTCTAAAATTACTGGGAATCTTTCTGCTCATGTGCGGAGCTTTAGCAAGGAACTGAATCCCACACCTGTGAGGTTAGTGTGGGGTCAAGAGGAAACATGCTCCAAATATAGAGGTTCTGGTGAAATCTTGGACGCCTTATAGTCAACAGCATAACTCACATTGACATCAGCTGGTTCATGACCATGCCGTGCTCAGTGCAGCAGAAAAAATTTGGCTCCTACTGAGGGAAAGGGATTTGACTTTGCCTTCCTTGACTCTACCCACTGACTCTTACCCCCTATAGTCTCCTAACAAAAATGATAAATTTAGATGTTTGGCCATGAATACTTATAGTAAAAGTTGGGATGCAAATATATAATTACCTTACTAATGTCCCCTACCTCCCTAACGCCCCATTAACCATTAACTCTTTTAACATAGTGTGCAAAGAAATGGAGCTATTCAGATAACCAAAACGATAAACTTTTGCTACAAATGTTAGTAATGTAAATCATACCAAAAGATAAATACAAATAGATTGTTGAGCTACAATTGCTATTTTTGCAGCTATGTTTTCTTGATCTGATGTGTATGCATCACTTTGTCCTAAATTTATTCCTCCTTATTTTAGGCAAGGTTTATTCCACCTAGCTGAAGGTCAGGGTCCATCTCACCTAACTCCAATCACCTAAAAATTAGACACTTGCAAGTCTTACTAATTCCTCTGAACTGGTTGGATGCCAAGTGCCCACCAAAGCTGCTCTATCACTCCCTCCTCAGCTGGAGAAAAATATAACAAAAGGCTCATGGGTCGAGATAGGGGCAGGGAGAGATCATTCACCAATTACCATCACAGACAAAACAGACTCAACTTGGGGAAATTAGTTTCATTTATTACTGAACAAATTGGGGTAGGATAATGAGAAATAAAAACTAAATCTTAAAACACCTTCCCCCCACCCCTCCCTTCTTCCAGGGCTTAATTTCACTCTCAATATCTCTGCCTCCTCCCCCCGAGCGGCACAGGGGGATTGGGAATGGAGGTTGCAGTCAGTTCATCACATGTTGTCTCTGCTGCTCCTTCCTCCTCAGGGGGAGAACTCCTCACTCTCTTCCTCTGCTCCAGTGTGAGGTCCCTCCCATGGGAGACAGTCCTCCATGAACTTCAATGTGAGTCCTTCCCACAGGCTGCAGTTCTTCACGAACTGCTCCACAGAACTTTTTTCCCGTTCTTAAATATGTTGTCACAGAGGCGTTGCCACCATCACCGATGGGCTCAACCTTGGCCAGCAACAGGTCCGTCTTGGAGCCAGCTGGCATTGGCTCTATCGGACACAGGGGAAGCTGCTAGCAGCTTCTCACAGAAGCCACCCCTACACCCCCCACCACTGCCAAAACCTTGCCATGCCAACCCAATACATTTCTCCATGATCTTAACACACAGAAAGAAACCTTCAGAGTGTAATTCACCTCACCAATATTAAGGGTCCAAGATAAGAGGCACTGCCCTCTGGAGATATCTCTGTCTTTTTTTTTGGCAGCAGAGGAAGCCAAGCCTCTTTACATTGTCTGGGTTCATCATGTGGATAGTTATGGCTCTCTGCACTTTTGGCTTTACAACACTTCCAGTAATGGAAGTGTGAGAATATGCAGCTGGAAGGAAGGAGAAGCAGGCACATCTCACAGATCGATTTCAGGTGTCATGTGGCCACTTGATTATTTTCTCTGTGTTTTTCAGGGCAGGTCACATAGTCCAACCTTGATATAATCCAAAATGGGCTGTGTAACACAGCTGTTGGGACAGGAGAGTGGCTGTACACAGAGGTTGTGAACAGAGCACCCAAACTGCCTGAGAAGCTATTTGCCCAAAACCTGATCATGTTAAAAAGGAAGGCATCATCAGCCCATTGAACAATAACCAGGAAATTGCAGAGACTTTGGTAACAAAAGAGTCAGCTTGAAAAGGAGGATAAAGTCATGAAAATCTGTAACAGCAGGAAAGACGGGGCGGGGGGGGCGGGGGGCGGATAGAGAGCAATGCAGGCACAGAGCAACAGCAAACACCCACTTTGGTGCTGCCAAAAGTCACCCCATGGCATCACCATCCAGCCCAGGCCAGCCTGAGCATCCTCCCCTGGGCTACCACAGAGCCTTGGCACCTGGACAGTGATAGAGAGACAAAGGCAGCGAGCAGGGACCTACAAGTGCATGTGTGCAACCTCAGAGATTGTGACCAGGGACCCCCAGATGCCATCTCACAGGATTTTCTCCCTCATGTAAGCAACAGTGTTGGCAGGGAACAACACAAGCTTTCATAGCGCTGGAGCACCTATACCTCCGACAGGAGAGGGGTACAAGTAGGGACTGCACCCCCAAGAGAGGTGCATGTAACTGAAACCCACATAGCCTGTGGGAGGATGTGTGTGTGTGAATAAAACTTTTTTTTAAATTAGTTACAGCAGGAAATTTCAAAATCTATAAGTGTTTATTGATATTTTGTAAGTATCTATCTAGCATTTTGTGGGTTTTCTGTAGTATTGTAAATGTATAGTTCACTGGTTGCTGTTGATTAGGTGTTGTTAATAAATCAATAAACCATTTTGATCATGATTTGGTTTAACCAAATGAACTGAGTAGTTTTTCCCTGCATCGCTATGACCAGATGACATTAAGTTGCCATTAGTTTGAGGTCACTCGTGTATATTCGCAACTCTGGTCCTCAGCAAGGAGGACATTCCTTCTCTTTCCAGCATGCAGAGTAGTGGTGTAATTTTGAAATTCAGCTTCTCAGGCTCTGCTTGTCAATGTTTGTCAACTCTTCGTTGTCTGATATTAACTTCTCCCTAAATACAGGATGGTTATTTATTATTTTTTTTCTAGTGACACCTAAAACTTAAAAATAATGTCAGTATATAATATGGTAGTGATGATTTCATTAAAATTAAGACAGACAGAAATAATCAGTCTTTTTGACACTTATTGTAAAAGCCAAGAAGTTCTATCCATCAGAAAACACAGAGAAAAAAAATTATTCTGTGCTAAATTTACCTTAAATTTTGGTGCACTTAACGTCTTTCATCAATTTCTATTGTCTTAGTTTAACAAATGGAATCATAAATAATGCAATCTACATCAGCTGCACTTATTTGCAATTAGAATTTTTTTCGGTAGTCTGTTTTATGAATATTTAATAAACTCTGTAACCTTGATGGAAGGAGTGCAATTTAGAAGGCCATAATGAATATTTAGGAAGTCTTGCTTTGTGATCTCAACTTCTGATTTTATATTAACATCCAGTAAATCTTTCTGCACAGTACTTGGCTCAGCAAGTCTAATATTTTCCTGATCTAGAAATACATGGATAATTTCAAAACATATTTTCTACTTCAAAGGAACTAGGTGCTTTTTTTAAGCTTCTAATAATTATGACTTAAAATTTTCGAGCAAAGAAAGACTAACAGTACATACTTTAGGGTATGGATTGAAAAAACTAAAAGAAAAAAGAAAAAAAGTTACTCCTAAAATATATATTTAGGATGTGTGATGCTAAAAAGAAATATTATATATACCAGAAGCTATTAGAATAGAAAAAATCATTCACTGACAGTTCAGTCTTTGCTTTTTGAGGGACATGAACAACTAGCCAAAAGTTTTGCTGGATTTTCTTCAGTTTGCCACAGTAAGTTTAGTTTAAAATATACTGTCACCAGGGGAATACTAGCCCACCGTTATGGATTTGCAACATTCCCATTTACCAGTCATTTAAAATACAGTAAAAAGATATTGCAAGAAGACAATTGTCAAAAAAGAGAAATACCTATGAGGCATATTCTTTTAGCAATAAGAAAAATCTTGTGATCCAGTGAGCATTATTCAATCAAACTAAGGCTTATACTTCTGAAATGTGTGTGAGATACAGGAGAACAGAAGCTCTAAATTGGGCAAATCTCTTTCTGGAGGCAATTACATAAAGTGCTGTGACACTTGGAAGTCTCTCTGCAAAGTGCTATGGATCAGTACCTTGACAATGAAAAAAAAAGTGACTGGGAGATCTTAGACATGCCTCCCTCCACCTTGCTTGAGAATTAGCTCAGAAACTGCTGGAAGAATTGTGCTGGACACACAGGAAATCTGTTAAAAATACCCTGCATTTCAGAGCCTACAGACACCTACAGTTCAGGCACCTGGAAGAAACTGAAGACGGAAATCTAGCTAAAGCACCAAATAAGCTAAATTAATACTTCCTTCAGTGAGAGGGTAATGCTGATTTTGTTCACATTACAGCCATGGAAATTGATTCAGTGCAGAATAAAACAGAGGTAATTCCCAGTGACCTCACTAGCAGTGGCACATTGTCCATCTGCAGGCAAAATGTGTTCCTTCTTCTGCCAGCTGTGTTATTGCCCTGAGCGCAGATCTTGGTGTCCCATAAGTAGCTGCTCACAAACTGCCTAAGTATTATATAGCAGTAACTGCCTTCCTCTACATTGTCAGGACCAAAGGGAAGAAAGACAACATCAATCTGAATGAAGGCAAAACAGCTAAGGGGTGGCTATTTCTGACTTACTCATAGGAAAGATGAATTTGTCTTGCAAAAAGTTGATTTGCTGGCAGAAAATTTGTATTTTGCAAAAAGATACTGGAAACTGATGTGGGAGAAAGCTAGCAGTCAGCTGTAATAACAGCTCCCTTCAGCACAGCAGAGTGGGGAGCAAGGATGGGACTCTACTGTGCAGTGGGGGAGTCTGGCTTCCCCTATACTCTCCATCTTCATGATCAGGCTGTAATCACGTGGCCACGTGGGCAGCTCCGGTGCTACCTGACAAGAGTAGACTTCACCACCACAGTGCTAATGTCCCTTCTTTAGCAAAGTCCCCAAAAAACTGGTATCGTATCTGTAAGTCTCTAGGCACCACCATTCATAACAGAGTGCCCGAATTTCAGTGTGAGCAATAAAACAAAGGAAGAATTTGATTCCCAACAGCCTTTCTTTTATGTTAGAATAATGCACAAATACCAGTATGGCTGCAGAGCCTAGAGTGAAATAGCTGCTTCAAACATGGGTTCATTTGGAATCTGATTATTAAATTACTTGAGTTTGGTATTTGATTATAAAATAGTTTTGAGCTTGTTGGCATTTTATCTGCTATTCTTATCAAAGCTGACATGAGAAAATATGTATCTTAGCTATGAGAATGGAAATTATCTTGTGGAATATGAACATTACTGCTTAATACATGGGTTACGATGTCTTCCTAAGCAAGCTATTACTTTGTTTATCTTTCATTTGAGAGTCAAGATAAAGCATAAACAGAAATGAGCTTGTTTCCCTGAAACTGAAACTGTTTTTAAGAATGTTCTGACTACAAAGATGGAAACAAAACTCCAAGTATTTGCATTGTAACTGTTTTGAACTAGTGTTTGATCAAAAAAGGAAAAAAAAAAGAAAAGATTGGTTTGTCTGAATTCTATTATATATTCCTCTTTCAAATGGAAAATTTTCTGTGAGGAAAGAAATGGTTATTCAAAGGACAAAGAGAAATAGTTGATCCCACAAAGCAATCACGCATAGAAGGTGCTTTGAAAGAGAAAGAGCAAGTTGTTAAAGCTCAAGTTGAAAAAGTCAAGAGCTGTGATTCATACATCCCAGGTTACCACTCAGTTTGACTTAGAGTCTACGCACGCAGCTGCTGACTTACGTTGCTGCTATTGCAGAGTGATGTGAATGATGAAGTCTCTGTTACTGCATGTTTGGAACAGGAATTTTTACTTCTTTGTTCTGCTTTTAAAAGATAAAACACTGTTAACAAGGTAACGAAATCAGACCACCAGGGAAATCATAAACAGAGACTTCATTCATTTCCAGCCTTCCTGTACTCAAATAAGATGTTGCCCCTGCATGTACAGAATTTACATTTCCAATGTAATTTGGTATTCCGTGAAAAAGTCTGCAGGGGGTATTACCCTATGATTTTTATTTCAAGGAAAATAGAATCATAGAATCATAGAATCATTAAGGTTGGAAAGGACCTCTGAGATCATCGAGTCCAACCATTAACCTAACTGCCTGGTGCACCTCTAAACCCTGTCCCTAAGCACCACATCAACATGTTTTTTGAAAACTTCCAGGGACTGTGATTGCACCACTTTCCTAGGCAGTCTGTTCCAATGCCTAACCACTCTATTCGTGAAGAAATTTTTCCTAATATCTAATCTAAACTTCCCCTGGTGCAGCTTGAGGCCGTTTCCTCTAGTCCTATCACTTGTTACTTGGGAGAAGAGACAGACCTCCACCTCGCTACAACCTCCTTTCAGGTAGTTGTAGAAAGCAATAAGGTCTCCCGTCAGCCTTCTCTTCTCCAAACTAAACAACCCCAGCTCCCTCAGTCATTCCTCATAAGACTTGTGCTCCAGACCCTTCATCAGCCTTGTTGCCCTTCTTTGGACATGCTCCAGCAAATACTCAGCTTTCAAAAGGAACTGTCTTGCAAGGACAGGTTGTCTAACCAGCAAGCCGTGTGAACAATCCCCATTTTTTTTGCCTCTCAGTATATGTATACATATCAGATATATAACAGTCTATAAAAGACTAGTGCCTGAGACATTTGTTTTTCATAAAAATGAAACAACATTTCATCTGACTAATTAAAGCCCTGTGGATTTTTTTCTGCAAAAATACAATTAAAACATTTATATGCTTATAAGCTGCAAATTCTGATCAAAAAATTCTCTCGTGGCTAAAATTACATTAGTTATTGAAGAATCAGGTAATGATTACTAGTTAGTTGCTTGCTTGTTTTACTGGAAAAATTCTAAAGGGAAAGAAAACAAACAAATACTTCCAAGTTACTTCCTTAGAAACTCTAACTATATTCCAATAAGACATTACAAATGATTGGCATAATTCAAAGAAACAAATAAAATCGGAACTTAAGAAATAAATAGTGCAGACAATTTAACTTAGTGCTGCAAACAGGCAGTTTCTCTTAGGTTTTTACTTCTGTTGCAGTCTGGAAAAACTGGCATTAACATCAATAGGGATGAAACTGTGAAGTTTTGTGGCTATGAAGACACAAAGAAGTTAATGGCAATATCTCTTTGATTTTAATAACATCAGGGCATTATTCGAGATCTTCAAGCCTAGGCACACTGGTTAGGTATATGATGCCATGACTGCAGCTTGTAGAGCCAGGTTTGTCTGAGCCAGCTTGGACCAGTTTGGCATCAGTTAAATTGCAGGAGCTCACAGAAGATAAGATGGACTTTACACCCTGCTCTGGTTTCAGTACACCCACAACTGGGCTTCCACCTGTGCCTGATCTAGTCATGTCGGTTATGGAGCTCTCTAACCCACACAGAGACACCAGAGACAGTAGCATCTCCAGAACCCTGAGCAGAACAGATGGTTCAGCCTGTGCTGCACCCACGTAACCTGTGCCACTCACCCAGGCACAGCACTGACGTGCCTCCAGTGTTCTGCAAGCCTCCCTGTTCTTCTCACACCCTGCACCACCAAACTGGCACGAGTGGCACTAGCTCATTGATCTTTCACAGCAGCTTATTGTGCTCTCACAGCTATCAACTCCTGAACAGCTTGCAGGAGCAACAATGAATATATCATCTTTGATGTGCTAAGATTTTCCTGTAGAGGTGGCAAATGTCAATACAATTTTATCTAATATTCCCTCTGAAGACAGCAGTGTGATTCCTACTGGTTTCAATCAGTACATCTGAACCGCTGGACAAGCAAACTTTGTAAGATGGTCATGGACCTTAGTTATACAGAACAAGAGACTCACTAGAAAAGTCCATAGTTTTCTCGCAGCCCTTACATCCAGATTTCTTTCCAAAACAAATCAGGACACAAGGTTGCATGGTGATGCTCAGGTCTCTTCCTCACAGAGAGCTGGAATGGTGCCAGGTTGCAAAGCTAGGTACCAGAGCTGATGGAAATGCAACAAGGCATATCTGCCCAACTTTACTGACACAGTCAAAGCGCTCATGAAATCACTTACAGGAAGAACTATAATTTGTAGACAAAGGCTTGCAGCATAGATGTGAATTTCACTCTTTGTTATTATAGTTTTCGTGTATCATGGTCAACTACTGTTATTTTTTGTCACTTCACCACTAAGAGTCAATGACACCAAGTTGGGTGGAAGTATTGTCTGCCTGAAGGTAGGAAGGCTCTACAGAGGGATCTGGACAGGCTGGATCGATGGGATGAGTCCAATTGTATGAGGTTCAAAAAGGTCAAGTGCCGGGTCCTGCACTTCCGTCACAACAACCCCATGCAACGCTACAGGCTGGGGGAAGAGTGGCTGGAGAGCTGCCTGGTGGAAAAGGACCTGCAGGTGTTGGTTGACAGCCGCCTGAACATGAGCCAGCGGTGTGCTCAGGTGGCCAAAAGGGCCAATGGCATCCTGGCTTGTATCAGAAATAGTGTGGCCAGCAGAACCAGGGAGGTGATAGTGCCCCTGTACTCGGCACTGGTGAGGCCTCACCTCGAGTACTGTGTTCAGTTTTGGGCCTCTCACTCCAAGAAGGACATAGAGGTGCTGGAGTGTGTCCAAAGAAGGGCAACGAAGCTGATGAAGGGTCTGGAGAACAAGTCTTATGAGGAATAACTGAGGGAGCTGGGGTTGTTTAGTTTGGAGAAGAAGAGGCTGATGGGAGACCTTATTGCTCTCTACAACTGCCTGAAAGGAGGTTGTAGTGAGGTGGAGGTCGGTCTCTTCTCCCAAGTAACAAGTGATTGGACAAGAGGAAATGGGCTCAAGTTGTGCCAGGGGAGGTTTAGATTAGATATTAGGAAAAATTTCTTCACGAATAGAGTGGGTATGCATTGGAACAGATTGCCTAGCGAAGTGGTACAATCACAGTCCCTGGAAGTATTCAAAAAACGTATGGATGTGGCGCTTAGGGACAGGGTTTAGAGGTGCACCAGGCAGTTAGGTTAATGGTTGGACTCGATGATCTCAGAGGTCCTTTCCAATCTTAACGATTCTATGATTCTATAAGAGTCAATAGGATGCTGAATGGGCCAAATGGACATTAATCAGGTAAGTTAAGAAAATGAGAAGTCTAATAGTTACCTAGAAACTTCTTGGAACTAAAGCAAATGCACAGAACCTTATGATGGCATAAAATTACTGCAAGATTTACTTTGTATGTAAGTTCTTGTAGGGCACGAACAGACTGGAAACAGCAGCAAAAACAATACAGAGAGGACCAGCCAGCAAAGTAAGTCATGCTGACAGGGCTAATGCAATAACACTTTTCAAACTGTACAAACATTTGGAATACAAATGGTCTATTCCCTTCCTTTAAGCACAGCATGTTTTGCTCTACAAATATCTTGAGCTTTGATTTAGCAAAGCATTCAGCCATGTGCTTGTCTCTAAGCACATAGTTAAATTCTACTTGCCACATCCTAGATTTACTGTATTGCAGGTCTGGAAATTCATGGTGTTTGACAATGAAATAGAAAGTTTCCCTTTGCCCTTGAGAAGTCTATCACTCATCCATCAGTCAAGAAAGTTTCACATTTTCATTTTTTGCACTGATTGAGAATGATGCACTTCTAGGAAAAAAAAAACAAAAACAAAAACAAAACCAAAACCAATAAGGTGGTAGGAATAAGCCACTCCAATAAAATAAAGTTGGTCATGTACCAAGCTTATAGTAGCATGATGGGTTGGCAAAACCTATTTCAAATTGGTGAATGTAGTACTCCTCTGCTTTGGTCTGTGCAGAGGAGGTTTCAGCTTGCCAGTGTGGTTCAATCAAAACCAGCAAAGGTCTCTATGCATAAACCTGCAGACCAAAGTGGAGCAGAAACCGTACAAAGCAAAATGTTTCCCAGTCTAATATAGCAAATACCAAAGAGGAATAAAGAAAAAATAAAATCATAATCTGAACAAGCCCTAGGAACTGGCTCTGAGAAAAGGGGGGGGGGGGGGGGGAGAGAGATTTTGGGACTAGCTTTGACTAAAAATGTCTTGTAGCAGTGTACTCACTTTACTAAGATGCTGTCTCTTGTTTCATTCACAGTGCGTTCAGAAGAAAATGGACTTTGCATTTTTTTCCCATTTAACATCAAAGAATCATCCTGAGCAACTGAAACAACCCCTAAGTTCCTGCATTTTTGGTTAAGTGCTTAGATCAAAAGCAATCATTTTAAAGACCTCTGACTATGTTCTTGTTCCCTATCCTTGTCTGCCTCTGAACTGACTGCACAATAGCTCTGCATTTAGGTTTATAATCAATAGATTTATATTTAAAATACTTTTGCCCTCCCTAGTCTCATTATGTTTTAATATTTTAAAGCCATTAAATTGACCATGGTGAAATCTCTCATCATAAAATACTCATTACTTTAAATACATGTATTTCATTTAGCATTTTAGAGCATCCTCCATCTCCTGATGTTTCACTGGTATCTTTTTCATTATCTTCATCCCTTTCCCTGCAGGCTACTGTATAACCTTCTAAACTACATTTGAAGAACAAGAATGTCCTAGGTTTTGATTTCGCTCCCTTCATTGAAGGTAGAGTCATTAGATGTCCAGTTTCTCCTTCACTAAGCCTGTTTACCACAGATTATGAAATGTTTCACCAGTAAAATTAACATTATGACTAAATGCTACTGTCTGTGCCAGCCCATTACTATGTGTCATAAATCTTGTTTTCTTTTGAACATCCATGAGTCTCTTACTAAACCTCATTGAAAATAATGACAGGTCAGAATTCCATACTACTTGTCTGCCTTCTAAGATTTGTACTTTCTAAAACTTTCTGATTCAAATATGCTACATAATGCAGTTCAGGATCCCAACTTATGCAAGATTTAAAAGTAATAGTTGCTCTAGAACAAGCTGTCATGTCTACTGGGACTCACGATACCTGAAAACTATTGATCAGGGTTCGGCGATGTAGCAGAGGTCACTAAGCAAAACATGTTTAGCATGTGAAAGTAAAGTCAACACCAGTTTTAATACTTTCTGGGTTAGAAAAGCAGATTAAATTTGAATACTGAAACTGCTGTTCCACATGATTCTTTTCTTTCCCCACAGCTCTTCTCATTTTGAAGTACCAATCAAATGGTAAACCCTTTCAAGTATTTTTGCATTAAGAAAAGGTATGTTTCATGTACCATGAACAGTATGCCTATCCCTAAATTAATCTTCTAACTTCTTCCTTTGTTATTTTTAAAGCGACAACATCATAATTGCAGGCATATTTTTTAGTTTTTAAGGGTTTTGACTTGAGTATGAAACGGATAGTTTGGGGGGTTTTAATCAGTGAAAACAGAGTTGAGGGAATTAAATCATGCTCATAAATATTGACAGAGAAAGCATAGGTTATTAGACTAGAACTTGACCTTAGCCTTAAAAAGAAATCTTTGTGAAATTTCTGTGTGAAGGCTGAATATCATCCAAGTAGACCTTAGCGTAGTGGGTGACCTGGTGTTACTCCACACGCAACAATTTTGTATCACAGACCAGGCTGGCAAACTTACTTGTTTTCCACTTTCAACAGAGAATTATTCATTTATTCCACTGAAAATTCTTTATGATTTAAACTTTCCAACCAATCTTAAGGATTTATCATGTTGAATCTGTCTAAACGATCCTAAGTGTTATTGCTGGGGCAATGGATGTGATTATTATTCCTATGTATCCTGAAGTTATTTTCCAAATGTTTTCAATAAAATGGGTCAAGTATTTCTGGAACATCAGGGACTGCACTGTCTTCTGTGGGGCTCTCACAGGCTCTCTGGCAGTGCTGGAACTGGAGCAGAAGTTTAATTGATGGCCCACTCATATTTTTGACAGATGCAGTTCATTTGATACATTAACAAATATTCTGGGTTTGGTAGTCTATTTAAGGCAGTTGCTATTAAATTGTCATAATTTATCATTGATTGTCGCATAGTGTTATCTACAGTCTGGAAATATGCACTGGCTTCGGAATGAAAGCTAAGAGCTACAGGATAACGGTTGACCTTTTGACCCTGTCTTTAGCCTAAGACTTATTCTAAAGACATTTCCACCATTACAATGACAGTTCATCTTCACTGTTGCAGCAAGATGGGCAATGTTGGAATGGGATTCCTTCTGCCTAACTTAGCTACCTCAATTTAGACATCTAGTGAAATCCAGTCATCAGGTTCTCTCTAAAGCTACTACATAGAGCTCAGAAACTCCAGAGAGCAATCCACCACTTCCCAATACACTTGTTCTCGCTGGTATACTGAGTTACCTTGTGGAGGTACATGCATAGCTTAGACTGAACAACTAACTTTAATGCAACTGGTTTATGTGAGATGAATCACTTCTCTAATGGAGAGTGTCTTCCTGAACTTCAAATGCTATGGCCAAAAATTTAGAGATAGAGGAGACAGTTCTATAAAGACACTTGCATGTTGTGCTGCAGTACCTCATTTTCCATTGGCTTTCCCTCAAACAGAATCTACAGGTTTGACGGACACTTTTGTCTTTTATTTTGTGTATTTGTTTAAGCAGCTAACTGAAAGTTGATCTCATCAGCCAGAAGATGGAGCTTACACAAAGCAGAATGCTGAAGCTCACAAGAAGGTAGAATATTGGCCTGGCCGTTAGATTTGATGAGCTCATGAAAACTCAAAGCTTTCATGCTGTAAGATCAGCAATAGTTGGCATTACAGCACCATACATGCCTGGGTTTTCTTTTTTTCTGTTCATATTCTCCAAAGAAACACTTTGAAGTAATACCTCCACTATTCTTTTTCTCCTCTTAGAAACAAATTTCAAATCAAGACATTTGACTGGATTTTATTTCAGCCTGTCTACTCCAAAACAAGTGGGATTAGTATTCACATATGTACAAGCTAGATGCCTTTGATAGCACCGAACAAAAAGAGCAGGCTGACGTAGCCCACTCAGATACTTGTGAAAAGTGACTGATGGTGTTAAAAGACACATTTATCATCCAGAAGTCCTGTTATTTAAATGGTCTTTGCTCTTTCATATCAAGCAGATTGAACAAGATAGCATGATAGAAAAATTAGACATCTCCTGCAAGGCCTGCAGACAGAGTATAGGAGGAAAAGGGCTCTGTAATTTCAGTTCTGAATCAGGGACCCAGCAAATTTAAACTCCAAAAAATATGCAGGTGAATGCAAGTGAGTTTACACAAACTGGGTGCAATGTAATTTTACTGAGTGGTTCTCTCTGTAGAGACCTTTTGAGAAGCCTCTGATATTATGTATTCCACAGGGACACTAAATATCCAATAATACTTCCATTTTTAAGCTGATATGTGCTTTGGAAACCCCTGGACATACTCTTCCTTCCCTCCATCATCTCAACATGCAGTGTATTAGTTGTGTGCTGGTGACTGTGCCCTGCCCCTGACACAAATATGTGTCTCAGGGTCTGTCAAAAAACAGTAGCTGTCCTAAAATTAAAGTATTAGTACTTAATTAAGGCTTTATGAAAGACTCTGTTAAGCAGAGAGCTAACAGGTGTTGGAAACACATGCTAAAATAGCTCCTGCCTTCTACTGCTCACACATGCCCTTCTCTGCATCTTCAGCCAAAAGTTTCAGCAGGCTGTTTGGACCTTTCTGTGGAGCTAGGATGCGTGCATGGGAGCAAACCACTACATGACAGTCCTGCTCCACGTAGGTGTGTTTTTTCAAGAGCAAGCTTCTGCCGCATGCCAGGCAGCACATAGAGGAACACCTTCAGAGGACTCTGTGCATACAACCCCCAGTATGCAAGCTGTGCCTGCCACCAGCATCGCACTCCTGTATCTCTTGCTGGAGTTCCCAATGTGTTTGGCACAGCATACCTGCCTCTCTCCCTGACCTTCACCTGCTCCCCTGGACTCTAGGAATGAAACCTCCACGTGTCCCCTGGCCCCTGGAGCACCATGCCTTCCCTGCACCAGGAGCAAGTGTTGGTGGCTCACTGCAACTAGGATATGAATCTGCAAGTGTCCCCATGTGATTTTCTGTCATTTCTTTTCTTCCTATTCCTTCCTTCCTTTCCTTTGGGAAAACTGAGATTCCAAAAGTTCTGTATAAACAAAATAATCTTGTTCTACAGCAAACAAATTAATCAACCAGTAACTGCCATCAAGTATGTCAGTTTGGCATGTACATCTTTCATTACCCGTAGGAACAAATATGAGTATTTGAGCATGGCTTTGCATCAGGCCTGGAAAAATGCTAAGAAAAACAGCTATAGAGAAAAAGGAATGGAGAAAACCCTGTGCTCTCTGAATCATTAATAAAGTATACCAAATTATAGCATTCACTGCAGTATAAATGCAGGATCAAAGGGTCAAACAAGAGGGTATCTTCCCAAGCATCTTTCTGGGAAGGGCCTCTAATACTTGCACACACATCCACGGCTGGCTGACTGCTGCTTCAGCCGCCTGAGAGGAATGTTTATGGAAACTAAAGGAGGCCAAAGTATGGGGAATAAGGGATGTTCAGAGTGAAAGAGTCTGTTAAGCACCAAAATGTTTCCCTGCGGTTCTGCAGGAATGGACCAAAATGGCACAGATTGCCTTTGATGTATGTCAAGGCAGGGAGCTAAAAAGAGAGCAGGTAGTGGAGACTTCAGATACTTCTGTCAGGAGGGAGAAAATTAAGAATACAAAACCTGTACTCTGCTACCCACTAACCAGTGCTCTATGACAGCTATTTCAGTTAAAGTCTCTGCTCTTTCCTGTCCCTGGCAATCAGATTATATCAGCAAAGAAAATAATGAAGAGGAAAAAGGAATGTATAAATGCTTGCCATAAATTGTATATTGCTTTTTTCTATACAGAAATATTTGGCATTTTAATTGCTTCTGTGAGGAGCAGAAGTCTCAATAAAGGTTGCACGTTTGCAAAATATTAACAACCAGTAAATGCACTCAATTTTTCAGCCTAACTTGGACTGTGTTCTCAGGTTAGAGATTGGCTGATAATGTGCAGGGAATGGGGAAGAAGCGCCTTGTATTGACCAGAGGGACATTGGAGAGTCATAGTCTAGAAAAGGGTTGCTAGACATTTTATCTCCTGACAGACAGGGAAAGAAGCCAAAACAAACTGAAACTAATGTTCTTGCATAGGCTGAGAGAGCTGTCTTCTGAGAAGAAAGGGTATGCTTTTCTTAAACGGTGCTCAAAGCTGTGGATCAGTAATAAGTGTTGTAGCTGAAACCATGACATAATTATCTACCCAAAATATAATTATGTAAGACAGTCCCATTTTGCAGTGGGATATAGTATCTTCTACTAAACCATAGCTGGATTTCCATGTCAAAGACTTTGAAATCATTGTCTGTGCAGGGATTTCCTCATGTTGAGAGATGTTTAGGCTCCCAGCACAGTCACTGTAGTCTACAAATGTATTCATCTGACCCAAGATAGAGGTGAGATTCAGTTGCCTAAACATAGCTGAATAGAGTCACTTCAGTCATTTCAAGGGCATCCATGGCATGCAGTCTCCCATGTATCTTGTGCATTTCTGCCAGCCCTTAGCAGACATTTTGGAAGCCTGAAGACATCTCAAATGGCAGTAAGTGCCTAAATTCAGGCAATTTTCTTATTTAGGATGAGCTGGACAGACTTCCAGACTCCACTGACAGTATTGGCTGGGTGTCCACTGACTACTCAACACTAGCTCACGTGCAAGCACCTACACGTAAATACCTGAAGTCAGATACATTATTCCCAGTTTTAGATCAGATCAAAAACCAGAGGTCATAGCAAGACCTGTACCTTAGATTCAGTTTTAAATATGTTGGGGTCAACAGTAGCTGTGGCTATTGAGTCTTCTTGCTGAAATGCCCTTTTTATTTTGTTTGACTTAATCTGCCTCCATGGCTTGCTAGGAGTGGAGCTGAGCTTTGGGGCCCACACTTAACCCCGAACACCAGCAAGGAGAGTGATATTTCTGCTGGTTCTGTCGCTTTCATAACACAATAACTGAGAATCCCAGAGTCCTTTTTTAACAAAATTGTCTTCAGAGGCACACTGCAAAAGAACAATACTGTTGTTATTGCTATTATTTCCATTTTAGAGAAAAGTGGGCTGCTGAGAGGCCATATTTTTAAGGTATCACTGTCACTATGGACACACATAGCCCAAGTGAGATTTTTAAAGCACCTCAGACTCTAATTTCAGCTGAAAAATTAGACACTTTGTGTCTAAGTGCTTCTGAAAATCCCATTAGGGTCCCATTTGCTGGTTCGTCACCTAACTAGCTTGTAAATTCTGCTGTGGCTTGTTCAAGGTGACACACAACTTTTGGATGCTACTTCTCATCTCGTTCTCTCCTCAGCTCGCTTTGGTTTTCATCATTAATCTTTTTCCTTCCTGACCCCAATCCCAAACTCACTCCTAAGGCCATCCGGCATGAATGCACCAGCACGGTGCGATGGGATTCAGCTCGTCAGTTCATCTGCTGTTTTCCTCTACATACAGCAAAACCCAAGGGGCTCTTGCTCTTGCCCTGCATTCACCTTGCATTTTTGCTATTAAAAATCCTCCTACAGTCTTAGTACTGTGTTGTGGGTTATTTATATTTAAGTTAGGCACTTAAACAAATCCAGTGAAACAGATACCACAACTTTTCTAGGTAGCTGCTCTACCACAGCTTCACAGGAAAACTAAGGAAAAAAGTAAGTTTATTAATATCTAGGATAAATCTTTACTGCAAATACAGACAATTCCTGTTTTCTTCTAGCAGCAGGAGACATGGAAAATAATCTATCATTGTTTCCTTTGTAACCACTTTTTCCAGACATGGAAACTGTGAAGAACATTCTTTTCTCTAAAGAAAATAAATACATTTCCTCATAGTTTATATTTGCTAAAGAGTTTGTAAGACTTTTATGTCCTCTGTAGTCTTTGATTTTTCCAATACCTTTTTTAAGTGGATTTCTCTGTAACTAGCAAAGTTGCCATAATTTGACACATCCCCATTTAAAATGGGGGATGAATTTAAAATAATGTAACTAAATTAGGTGTGCAGTTATAATTGAGCAAAAAAGTTTTCTGAGAGACTCTTATTTTGATAAAATTCAAGTTAGGAAAATGTTTGGGCTAGTCATCAACAAACTACATTTAATGTAAAATTGTAATATTAAATTGAAGAAGTGAACAAATCCTTTTATTTTCAGACTAATTCAGTTTGCTTTATGACACAATGACATGCAGATTTGAGAACAAGTAATAGAAGATGGCACTAGTAAATAAGAAATGGTTTTATCCACCAATTAGATATCAGTTTCTCCCAGGTTATCTTAGGAAAGGTTGGCTTGTTGCCTGTAAACTACTTCTCAAACACCTTGTACGCCTATGACAACATATACAGAATGATGAAGCTTTCAAAAAAGAGATCTGTTCTGAATGTCAGAAGTGACTAATTTCCTTGGTAGCTTGTATGATTTTCCAAAGCTATAAAGTAGTATACAGGAGAATTAGCTTATAGTTGTGCTGTAATTTCCCTAGCTAGTAAATTCGAGCTCTACCTCTGCATTTAAATAAGTTTTACAATAGGAAGTGAACTTTGTAATTCATCATCCCTCTCTCTCTTTTTATGAGTTTAAAATTCAACTCCTGATCTTGGGTGATGTAGATAAGCAACAATGAAATTAAAAGAGGATTTTGCACTATTTGTAAGAATCATTTTATCCTTAGAAGAATTATGCAACGAACAAAAAAAAAAAAGCTTATTGGTTATGAACAGTTTAGAAATCACAATGCAATCCTCATATCCCAAAGAAAAGTGATATATCATATAAATGACAAATGTCTGTTGAGAAACTATTAAGGCCAGTGCAGCCACACCAACAAGACACTAGCTGAAGAAAAAAGCTTATCCAAAAACTTGCTGGCTAGAAGGCCTTGGAAGAGGTTGTAGAGATGTGACTCAGATGATATTTTTTTGCTACGGTATCAGTAATGTTGACTTGCTTTCTCTGCAACTGCATGTGAGATAAGGATCAGAGAAGAACATGTGTGAATGATTATTCATGTCATATTAACTGAGTTGCAAATGTGATTTTCTTGTGAAAAAAATTTAAAACCCCAAAACTCTGAAAGACAAAATATGATTTTTTATATTTATTTTTTATGGAAACAAGTTTCAGAACAAAATATCTGATCAAAAGGGAAAATGAAACAAAACTTTCTGCCTTTTGAAAAAAAAAAAAAAGAAAAAAATGCAGATGTATTCTACATGATTGCCTAAGCAGCTGTGATTGATTCAGATATATAAATATTGGTGAACAAAGAAATAGACGGCATTACTTTATGGAAAGCATTACTTTCAGGAATGATAGAAGGACCATGTTAAGCCTTTTTAACAGATATTTTAAAAAAAATGGTATTATATCATTTAATCTTAGATATACTCTTTCTCTTTGTCATAAGTTGTTTGTCATAGCACTTCTGTCTTAAAAATGTACATTTTATCTAGTTTTCTTTAGACTTAACAAAAGATTTGCCAACTACTATATTCAAGAAAACTAAAAGGAACAATTAAGCTTCTGTAGCTCATCGGACCTTCCCACTGGGTCTGCTCTGGGAAAATGCAGTGCTACTAGAATAAAATAAATCATATTGCCAAGTTCATACAACTACACTTTTTTTTCAGCATACATTTCTTGTTTGCCCTGCACATTCACATCAAAAGATATTTCAGAAATGGAAAGTTTTAGGATAGTTCAAGGGGAGGGGAGAAAGCAGGAGTACCCAGTTTCCTATGGAAACAAGCTTTATGCAAACTCGTTTGTCTGCCAACCCTCCACCTTACCTCCCCAAAATGAATTCTGAACGAGTTATTGTACCTCTCATATGCCATCTCATGCCTACTACAAGGCTTATCAATAATTAAGCACTACCAGGTGCCAACACCCATTAAAGTCTGAGATCATGTTGCTGTCATGTAGTAGGCACACAAACAATAGATATAGTCCTAATTTCACTTTTATATATGCTCCCAAAATGCTATAAGTTTTTTGCAAGTACAAAGTTCATGGTATTGCTGTTAATATACAGCTCTGTAGATCCCAACGGGCAGTCTAGTCGGTATCTGGAATCTACAGAATATGGCCAAAAAATTGTTGAACCTGAAAAATGTTCTTCAGCTTGTGTAAATCATATAGTTCCAGTAACTCTAAAGAATTTACAAACTTACATCGTCACACTTGTCAACCACTGATCCATAAGGCTTACCCATAAGCTGTATACATCCTCTAAAGAGTAAAAGATGGTGGTTGATGTGCAGAGAAATGCACTAAGCAGTTAATAACTTCTGTTCCTTGACAGATGTTTTCTTGTTATACATAACATCCAAATAAATAGCAATATAAGAGTTTTATTTTCTCCAAGATTTTCCATGCAAATGTAAGAAAGATATATGTTACTTTTGTTGTTCAGAAGATCTGACAGTTCTGCAACATGCCAGCTAAGCCCAGCTCGTACAGCTGATTCAGTGAGCATTAATATTCATTAAAAGCAATAATGAAGTGATATTGCCCTGATTTAGAGCACTGACAGGAGGCTGGTGGCAACAGTCAAAGCCGGGCCGGAATGCCCTGTCTTGCTCTTAACTGAAGCATGCATGCGCACCAGCTTACAGCTCATTAGGTGCTGCTGTTAATCTAGGGCTATCCAACCGAGAAAAATGAAGTAAGGGTGAAGTTCCACTTCAGTCCTGATGCCTTCGCACTATAACACAAAGTTGTGGCTTGCCGTGGACTGAGTAAGCTGCTTCATTGGCACACTGGGGCCAAAAAACATCAGAAATGTCAATGCTTAAATGTATATTTGAATTATAAGTAAATAGTCTAATATTTTCTGGTGGTTTTGCATCAAGCAGATCCAAATAAGTCAAGGGATATCTAAAGATTTGTTGGTTTATTTTTTCATCCAAAACTACAAGTGGTCTTTCCAGCCATTTCAGAATACTTCAATCATTAATTAAAATGTCATTAAAAAGGATTTCACACAACTGGAATTAACAAAGGACCTGAAAAGGCCCAAACAGATCTTTTCTATTCAAAGCTGAAAATGAAAGGCAGTTAGGATGATCAACAGTGATTTTATGCAAGAATTTATTACTTACCATGGGCCATCAGAGAACCAAGGGGGGAAAAACAGCATTTAGCACTTTTATCAAGTAACTAGTGCCAAGAGCAAGAGTTTCTGGTTCGAGGGTGAAGATGGCTTACACCTCAGTTATGTGCACATGATACACATAGTTTGCTTAATAGATGCATCCCATTCCTTCTCTTGAAGGTTTCCATCCTTCCTGATTGTGAAGAAACTCCCGAGAGGCCCCACACTGGCTGGTTCTGACTTGCCTCATTGCGCAGGGCTGTCAGCTGCAGCAGTCAGTGCGTGCTCCACGAATAACAGAGACTGCTGAGGACCAGTGCCTGCAGCCAGAGCACCAGCTATCGCTTAGCGTAATAAACCCAGATTAGCCAAAGGACGAGATGCTTCCTGCATGACTCTGACAGATCACTAGGGCTATGTTTAAAAGAATAAATTAAACAGTGCAAGGGAATGTTCCCAAGCAGAGGAACTTGACTCTACATGGCTAAGCTGTTAGAATGACCCAAGCTGGTACTTAAGCCTCCCAGACAGTCTCTGGACATGCTTTGTAAACCAGCCCGGGCTGGTGGCCACTCCCAATAGTCACTTTTGCTGTAAGCACCCTATTCTGAAAGGTAAAAGAGCTGAACAGCAATAAAGCAGGCAGTAGTCTGATCGTTGGTCTCCATGCCAGAGAACAGCCCTGCCTAGATGTAACACCCAGTATAGATGTCGGTATTGGCAGCCACGAGGGAAGGCATAGGTCCTTGGCTCTTGGCAAGCAAAGTTCATCCTTGAGCTGGGCACACAGACTCTTTTTTACGCACCAGGGGAGAGTTATAGGCCTGGGATATTGCCACATCACTCATTTCCCAGCAAAGAGTCTTGGACGGCAAGCTAGAAATCATTTCTCTGTAAGAGTGTCCTGAATATCTGCAGAAAAGCGTTTAAGGTTAGCTAGGTCAGTCAGTGACAGCAAAGCTCTCTGCCTTGGAGATTAAGTCACAGGTTCCAGTCCCATCTCTAAGCATGTTTGTTTACTTTATTCACTGTCTGTTTAAGATTTAATACATCAACACTGCTTGGGACAAGAACAGGAATCCACAACTCACCCTTTTTAGGCAAATAGTGATAACAGTATTAAAGACTTGTGCTTGTTCTTGTGTTTTCTGTCTGGTCCAATGACTCTTCAGTTCTTTGCTGCACAACAAAAAGGCTCCAAGGAAAAGGTGAAATGCCTGACAGATGCTAAGCTAATCTCTAGTTTGGATAGTCTACTGCTGAATGGTTTTGAACTTTTTCAACATAAAGAGCTCATGGAGGGGTGTTACCTCTCCCCAGAGTGAATTACCCCTAACATCTGATCCAGGTAGAGTACAAATTAAGTGATTTCTCCTTCTCTTTCCTGTTAGTTAATCAGCTAGCCTCATAAAAGTAGTTGATGCTTTTGTGCTCATTCCCACAGATACACCATAGGTCTATTCTGAATACCTTGGATTAAGCCTTTCAAGGAACTAGGTAGCAAAGCAAATTAAAGGATCCCAATTTGGACTCAGGTAAGACATCGAGTTGCAGGAAGGAGCATTTGTAGGGCAGAATTTTAGGCACCTTTGCAATTTCAGCAGTGATAACAAGGCATTTTCAGACCTGAGGATTTCAGATTTTTCCTACTCAGCTGACACCCTAAATTCTAACTACATTCCTTTTAAAAATTCAGTTGAGAAGTCTATTTGCTTCAGTGATCCCATGTTTCTCTGTCTCAGTTTTTCTTGTTGTTTATAACTAGCACCTTTTCCCTGCTTATGGGTGGGGTTTTAAGAACAGCTACTGAAAACTAGGAAGTGTTTGTGCTGTTAAAGGTATCCTTGGATGCAGTTTTATTCAAGGCTGCTGAAGTCTGACTCTTGCTGCTGCTAAGTTAGATCAGTATCAGGCTAGAGATCCAATGGGAAACTGAGAATGAAGTTATCTTTCAAGCAGGACGGAAGAAGGCTAAAAAACAAAGCAAACGACAAAGAAGAATGTAGACCAAAGTGAAGGAAGAAGTTGTAAGGACAGCTTTGTCCTTCAGAGCCCTAGAAGCTCATATCCACTGCAATAACTCATTATTGTAATGCTTGATTTGAATAGATGGTAAAAAATAGTTTCCTGCAAAACTTACCTTTGCATGGTGCTGCTTAAAGTAGGGTCCTTAATTTCAGTTGGAAGTATAAATACTTATTTCAGTGATTGCATTGGAATAACAAATTGAAAGAAACTCAAGATTTATGTGTATGTTGGGAATGTTTAGGTTGAACTGAGAAAACAAAGGTAGCATACCTCCACAAGAGATCACCCTCTCAGTATCTCAGGCCTTCGTGCTGGCAAGATGCTGAAAGGGTTTGAAAGCAAATTCCTCCAGCCCATTGTGTTGGATGACCAAAGAAAGATAGCATACATAGAAAGCAGATTTTACTATTTCTTATTAAAGGACTTGAAATTAAGAATAAGTCTTAGGTCCCACATTTGAAAAACAAACTTGAGAGATGTCTCCCTTGTGGAAATTGGCCTGTAAGAATAGTGCTTTGAAGAAAAAAATCTTCTAAACTAAACTTTGGACCTGTCAGTCCAGTCCTGTTCTAATCTGAAGTTAGACCAAAGTTTTGTAAAATTAAGATGTGCGCTTCTCCAAGTTATGTTACTTCTAGGATTCCTTCCCCTTTTTAAGTAAGGAAGGCTGGAAGACAGTCCATCTGATTTAAGCTATTTTACTGGGAATTTCTGCCATATTTTGAGCATGTTCCAAGTGGCAATTGAGATATAAATAGCAGAATAAACAAACAGCTGCGCAAGCAAAGTTGAAAAGTCAGAGACCAACGAGATTGTTGGGTGCTTCTGCGGTACTTCCATCCTGCCCACATACCAAATGTGATATCATGTGACAAACAAATTCTTTATTGCCAGAAGCTAGATTTGGGGTTTCTTCATTCCTCACTTGCTCATTCTGAAGCATTTTTTCAGTATTTTCATTCTGAAAATAGAGAAAATTATATTAAAGCCACCACCAATGAAAGTCCCATGGTTTTGTTCAAAAATTCTAGGTTATGCATTGCATTTCACTGTGCTTTTATCGTGTCTTTATAAACATAAGGGCAACTATATGCTTAGGAATTAAATTCCAGAGGTGAAATAAAATGTTCCTCCAGCTCTAAACCTACTCTTATTCAAGGCTCTGAAGATGTTTTTTATCCAATATTTGTGTGCAAACAGTATTTATGATAAAATAATGATCAGGCATAAGACTCTATGTATATCATATTTGATTATGAATACTGCTCATTTGGCACTTCTTCCTGACTATAAGCACAAAGAAACAGGCAATCCTGCATAATGAAAACAACTAGAATAATGAGAGTGTTGTTAGAATGCCAGTCTTTTAATGCTCTCTACAAATGCAAATAAGTTAAAATGTATTTACTGATTGCAGAATAAATACCTGTCTTCGCTAGGTTGTGATTTGAGGTTATGTCCTCCAGTTCACAGGAGAATTTTTTTTTTATTCAACTGAGTCAAAGATTTTTTTTTTTTTATGGGCTTTAGTGTATGTGACCAAAATGTTTAGATATGCAACATGTTCCAGAGCTCTGGTGCAGAAGATGATTTATGATTCTTGCCTACGAGGATCAAAGTCTCTGCTGAAAATACTGTGAAGAATCCCATTCACTTTAACGCCTTGAAATTAAGCAGAAAATTGAGCTTCTTTCATTTATTTTATTGCTAGTTTCATTAGTGTAGTAGCAATATTTGAATGCATTGAATTGGTATTCTGTCATTAATGTGCAAAGGAGGTTAAAGTGTGTTTTACAGACTCACTGTCCAGAAGTCATTTTTAAGGTACTCTGAAATTCTTCTTCTTATTTTAACATTATTTATGTGTTTTGACTTATTTATTTCAGTGGGAATTGCAATTTGTCCTTTAAATGTGCCAGTCCTTTTTAGAGTCCTCGAAGTTCATTTTCAAAAACTTGGATGTAGGTCTGCTCTGTTTCAGGTTCTCATGTCAACATTGAAGTGATTCCTTTTTAAAACTCTGATCTGTCACGGTTGTTTTCTTGAGTGATGGTTGCATTTGTGAATCCTGTAAGTGTGACTGCAGTCTGAAATTGGAGACAGTTAATCTAGGAACACTTACTCTGCTACCATTAAACCACAGTCTCATGGGATGAACTGAGCGGAAAGTATGGGATGCCCAAAACATTTACTATATTGGACAAGAAATTGGAGCCTTTTGAGCTCTTTCCAAGTACTTGTGATGCTTGACCTATCCATTAGTCATATTTGGTCTATGATCTCTGGAGTATCTTTTATAGGAGGTGAGCTAATAGCCACAAAAGATGGATAGCCACCTAAAACACTTAAAGGGATACAGCATATCAAAACAAGATGGAGGTGGTCTATATTAATAGTTAAAGTAATACACTAATATGCCAATTAGCAGTCTCAAGGTACTGTAGAGGGGGAACTGGTATCATCATTCCTGTCTGATAAATAATGAGATCCAAGTTGACATGGTCACCCATGCAGTATGCAGCAGAGTTAAGAATAAAACAAAGGTCTAAGAGAGCACTGCTTGCGATAAGTCAGCAACAGCCTCTGTAACAAACTGCTTACTATCTAAATAGATAAGGCATAGGGGGACAAGAGAAGTAGAGCAGTGCAGTGAAGGGACAGAGAAGCAGACATGAAGTGAATTCCCCAAGGAAATTCAATGACCAAACCAAACTCGGAGTTCATGCACCCACCATTGGAGTCATGCTCACTCCATCTGTAGGACTTTCATGGTATAGTGCAGAGGGCTGTTTTTCTTGAATGATCGTTTATGGCACTGAATATCCAGGCCACTAGATATTTTAGAGGACTTGCATCAGATAATATTAGGCAAGAGCTGGAAGAAGTCACCATTACTTTCTTTAAGGTCCTGTAGGTGTCACTATTTATACCCCATCTCTCTGTGCTAATTATAATCCCCATTTCATTATTAAGAACATTCCCCTCTCCTTAGACAACACTGTCAGCTGCCATCATTATTTCAAATATTTTTATGCCTTTTATATATCGACGTACACTGTGGGTTTTTTATTCCATTTGCAGCAGCCAAGATAACCTATCTTCAAGATGATTCTTATCATAACAGCGTATGTTCTAGGACTCTTGCTTTGTAGCCAGGGATTAGGTTAAAACTTGTAAATGCAATTTTTTTTGTTCTTCAGTGTATAATCTGAGTCCTGAATATTGAAAACAAAAAACCACTTTGACCTCTTAGCATAAAAATAAGATTAGAAAGTGAAAATTACAGTAGATGTCTTTCTCTAATGAAATGATTACTGTTATCAGGCAGAGAAATATTTCTAGCAGTGTGGGTGGCTCCTGACCCTCTGATAGCTCGAGTCCATTTATAGAAGTTTCCTTTAGTTTAAGACAGGTAGAACAGTATGGAGAATCTGACACCTAGTGTAGACTTTTAATGCTTCATGTAGAAGTAAAGCAAAAATCTGAGATTCGCTTACCAAAATATTTTCTCATCTTCCATAATTTAAAATATTTATTACTATAATTTTTTATTTTTGTCTTTTCCATCTGAATGTCTGAAGCTCACATATCAGTATGGGAGACAAACTTGATGATGTACCTCATTAGAAAAATAAATCTAAACATTTTGCTCAAAACAGAAACATGTCATGTCTAAGAAAGGGAGCTTAACACTCTTTCTTCTCAACCTTTAATGTCATAACATTCACAGTAATGAGCCACTTTGCATAGGGCTTTGATTACATTGGTTGAGAAGGGGATGTAATGGCTGACGTGAATATGAATACATTGAGCTCTTCAGCTGTTATCTCTTCCCATCAAATGCAAATCACTAACCATATTATGATTTTCTGTCTTTCTTTTTCTATATATTGCAGACTGTTTAAGGAATCAGAACTTTAGATTTTATTTCCTTTCACTAATCTTGTGACATAAATTCAGCTCAGCTTAAATCAAGCACTCAAGCTGAGCTTCCTGTTTTGCATGCTGATCTGCTAGTTGTCAGCAACAAGCTGAATGGAAAATAAAACCAGTTTCTCAATATTTGAACACTCATTATTGTAAATAATTGCAGTAGTGCCATAAATCTACTTACAGAATGAATATATATTAAAGGTATGCATGCTGTGCCTCTAAAGTGCTTACGCTGCTACTTGAAGACAAATGAAAGAAAGAACACACAAATGCAACAAACAAGAAGGAAAGAAGAAATGAGATATAAAACTCTTACAGCCACATAAATATTTAAATGTCACCTATAACTAGAATTGTCAATAACTAGATTAATACAACCAGCAACAGCACTTCCAGAAAGAAGCTTTGATAAATCTGAGGGGAAAATGTGTCTTGTCACCGGCTCAAGCTAATCTGAAGTCCCAAGATGAAATGCAATATAAAGAATTACATCTTCTCGTTTCATATAATAACAGGCCATTTTGTATGACTATAATTTAGTCTCAGTTGACTTGAAAATTGCTCCAGGCCACCATGAAGTGTTTGAAGTTGATAATACAAAATACATAGATTTTGCAACATCCATTTCTCAATTTGATTGTTTTGCATAGTTCATTTTTCTCCATTCCCAGGTACTAACATTATCTTTTAAGTTCTTCTGAAAGCACAGTGTACCTTTGCAGGTTATAGCACCTACACCACAATAGTTGAGTCAAAGATGTCACTCAGTTCTTTTATTATATTTCAAATAAGGAACAATCTTTAGGGAAATAAGGAAGCATAGATAAAATAAGCTGTCTTCCCCATCTGTTTGAATAAATGCAATTCAAAAGTAAGAAAGTGCTAATAAAACAGGAGAATAAAACATAAAAAAAAGCATTGAAAAGTTGTGGAATAGAGAATAATAGCTTTGTTTTTTAAAGTCAGCAAGGGGTTTGAGTGTTTAAAATGTATAATGTGAAATGAGCCAGATGAAATAATTATTTATCATTGGCTAGCACAGAGTGAATTCTAAATGGAAAGCAATTTTCAATTAACTGGTCATGCTACACTTACCTGAGGTTATGTTGCATAATCAATCATGGCGAAATGTTATTTGCCTACTGTTTATGAGCCAGATGGTTCTAATGCTCATTTTAAAACTAAAATACTATTTTAAAAAAAAAAGGGGGGGGGGGGAGCAATGGCAAAACTTGCCTCCCACTGCAAAAATGAATAGCAGAATTCAATTGACACTGATGATGTATAATTTCAAAATATTTTGAAGAGATGGATTATGCTGTTGGCATCTAACATCAGATAAAATATGTATTATTTTCAATACAAGAAGTATTATGCTTCTAAACTAATTCCACGGCTACTTTTATAATCAAAACTATTCAGCTCTTGTTATACTACTGCAGGCTATGAAAGTGGAAACAGGTAATTAAAGTGGTATGCAAAGGGATGCATGTAGATGGTCTAGTATTTCTTCTTCCTATGCGGAAAGATGGCCAACAGTCCCCTAAACTAACATTTATATGACAACATTTGGTGTCTTTTGTTATGCACCCTGAAGTGGTTTCTCTCCCAGGGGAACCAAGTTTACACTTCTGTTCCACCTAGACCCCCTTTGCAAAGCAATTGCAAGGCCTTCCAGCACTAGGCTATCTGTGCACCTGGACTTGCATTGGAAATGGCAAGGCAGGCAGGGACAGCTGTACATAAATCTGCTTTGCAGCACCTATTAGACATGGCACATGGCTGAGACCAGCAATGGGTGCAGACACCATCGCGGGTAAAGATGCAATGTGGCTGTACTTTTCTAGGACTGTAATAGATCATACCAAACCCTGATCCTTCTGTCTCTGCACTGCACCATGAACAAATGTACATATACAGAGATACATGTAGCTGCAGGCACAGTATCATGTGTACTGTGCAACACAGCCGCAGTAAATGCCTGACTCTGTATCTCCTGGAAAGACCTACTCTAGTATGATAGAATCAAGATTTTTCAGAAGGGATCCATGGTTTTGGATTCCTCTTGAACATAACGTGTGACTATGCTAAGCTCACTCCTCAAATTCAAAGATAAAGTCCTTACAGCACTGGGGTCGATGGCAAATTTCCCTTTATCACTGAAGCTATATATCAGACCTGATTCCTTTACAGTCTCTCAAGCTTCTTTACTATCCATCTTCAGAATTTCTGCCTATTGCCTGCTTTTCGCTAGCTGAATATATGCTCAGGATGAACTATTGGTGTTTTCAACTTGCCTGTAAAGCACTAAAGAGCACAGAATGTAATTTGTTCTGGCTTTATAGTTTCTTAGTGCAAAGAGTTTTTGTCTCAAAAAAAAAAAAAATCTCCAGGATCTTTTGTAATACAAACAAATATCAATAATGCTCATGTCTTGGAATTGCCTAGGTTTTCTGCGCTGAAGCATTCAGTTAAAAATTGATACGTGCCTGAGGAAATGGGAGATGATGTTCAGGATAATTGAAAACATTCTTAAAATTTATCTTGTTTCAAGTAATAAAGTAAATGGATAATTGTATTAATTTGATTTAATAAATCATATATAAATATACAAGTGATGATATTTGTAAAATATCAAAGGGGAATTCTATTTTCCACAAAACCAAATATTCCAAATAACTTGAAAGGAACTGCCCATGTGCTTAACAGTAAGCACATGCATAAAGATCTGAGGAACAATTGCATAGTAGGAGACATTATTTACAGAAGGCAGGAAAAACATTATTTTAAATACAACCATGGAATCACCCTAGAATTTCAAAGCACTTTATAAAAGCTAGTTAATTATATTTCATGTTTACTGAACTCTTAATCAGAGGAACTCAGCACCTTTTGCAGCAATTAATTAATTTTATCTCCTGAGGCCACAGTGAGGTAGGAAAATATCCCTGACACTTCTCAGATTTTGAAGTCAAAAGAAGTGCCTCTTTTTAGTGACGTTACAGGTTACCTGCTGCCTCCAGCACCCCCCTCTCAAACAGCACACGGAATGCAGCAGACTTGCTGCATGCTTTTTGCAGGTGCTTGAATTGTTTTTCAAACAGTGACACATAAGAAAGCCAGAAATAGCATCCGACAGTCATGACTTTGAATCCCTGAACTAACTAGTAGAAACACATTTTCACTAAAGATTGTTAATTAACAATTTAAGACACTTCTACACTTTCTTTTGTAGCATCTTTATTGAAATCAGTTTCAGACACTTTTCAATTGTGTGTTAATCGACTGTGCATTAACACCAAGGTCAATACAAGGGAGGTGCTAACAGAGGCAAGATATGTTACAAAGGGAACTCAATCCTGTGAAACAGAAAAAGAAATTCCCCAAGAAGTGCTAACGGGAGAAGGCTACAGCTGCATCCCAATATGTCCCATGGTTAAAGCCCTCCTGCTAACAAACGTCTTGCTAATTAAATAAGATGCACTAAGTTTACTGACATGGTTATTATGTATCAGATACCATTTATCTCAAAACTTATGCAAGGTTTTCAAAATACTGGTGAAGGTGTAGTTGGTAGGCAAGCAGTATAGGATGCACACATGAACTGCACAGTGTGTTGAGTTCTGCTGGAACAGCTTTTGTGATACAACAGAAATAGATATTTTCTTCTTAACCTTGCCTATGTGTACCAAAGGCATGACTTGTACACATCAAGAGTGTTGCTTACTTGCTTACTGTGTATTATTCTTCAGATAGTGGGTAACATGACAGTAATGTGTACCATGTAGCTTACAGGTAATGTGCCTAGTGCATAAAATCACACAACAGCAGGAGAAATGTGTCATCTGCTAGAATCTGTTCAGTCAGGACTTAAGGAGTGCTTTACAGAAACCAACTCAATGAGACTACCAACATGTTTCATTCCCCATTTGTCCTTTGCAGTTCTCTATGCCTACCACTAAGAAATGCCAGCAGCATTTGGGAGATGAAAGGAAAACCAGTCTCTACTTTCTTGATATTCCTGAAAACACTGGTCAATCACTTACTTATCTTCTGCTGTTAGCTGTCACCACAGCTCCTCCCAGGCAACTTCTTAGGGAAAAAGGCAGAAAATCTGACTTGACTCACCTCATAAAATAGCAGGTCCTTATCTTCTAGATGCTTTCTAAGGTCACAGACAGGAAATATTTGATAAGAGTTAGCCAGTAATCCTCTCGGGGATAAGGATTCCCTCCTGGGACTGGATACTGCAGGGGTTTCAGTGGAAGAAGAGAATCCCATCTGCTTTCCCTCCCACATTTTTCTGTCTTCCAAGAATGGAGTCATAAAAATAGTTTTGGATGCTTACAAAAACCCTTTGAACATTGCTGGAAGCCAATGCCTGATATGACCCAAGACTCTATGAAGAAGAGAGAAAATGTTTCTCAGGGTAGTGATGTTAATCAAATCCCTTTAGAAAATAGCAGCTTTGGCTTAAGGCCAACGTGTCTGGTGCACAAAGACTGTATCGATGGCCCAGTTAGATGAGGTTGATTGTCCAAGTTTGTCACATATCTTTCTCCACTTTTTTTTTAATCAAACCAACTCTGCACAATTGGAACACTTTTCTTGCAAATACACATTGAGATCTACTGAGGCATCACTGAAAAATGTAAGACACTTCTTTCTCTTAATTTCCTAAGGTATATAAAGCCATGATAGAAAGGATTACATTATTTATAAAACACTCATAAAAGGACTTGGAAAAAATGAAGATCTATAAGACTGTTTTGGAACCTGACGGTCACCAAGTTCAGTCCTGGCTCTGCTGCAGAATTCCTTTTAGATTATGAAAAAAAAATCTCTATCTCTCTTAAATCCTCCTTTTCCAACTACCTCCTGTCAATACTATCAATACAATATTGTCAATTGACAAAAACTGTCAATATAAGGTGAAGTAGTTTTGGTTCAGTATCTATAATTGCTACCACAATACGTGTGAAAAATAACACACATAATGAACACCATATATATACACGTTGTGAAATCAGGCCATCATGGACTCAACAGCTTAGTTCTACAGTTCATACTGAATCAAGGATTTTCTGAAAACTCTCTGCTATTAAACCATTTACATCAAATTGAGAGAAATAATTGAAAGGATGCTTAAGAGTAGAAGCTTATCCTATGTGCATCTACTAAGTCAATTAGTTAAATACACTGATACTCATGCATCAATATATATAAATTTTATGTATGTGTACATGTATATGCATAAGTATACGCAAATAAAACATAAGCTATAATAAGTGAAACTTATCCCCCTATTTTGCGATGGGTATTCCAGTCAGAATACTCTGATACACTGCCTTTCTTAAATTCTCTGCTTTCAATTCAAAGAGGAGAAATGGAATTGCATTCCTTTTCAATTGTAAAACTTACTCAGCACTTCTGGTTCCAGAGATGGAATTGGTACTTTGTCAGAGCAGTAATTTAATGCAGGCCCACACACAGAAATTCAGACCAAAAATGCTCTATCAACAATGCAGTATTCTCTCCTGCTGCAGTGTAACTGCACTTCAATTTATTGAAACCTGAAGGTGATTCACTGTGAAAAGATAAGAAATCTTCTTGTCCTTAGACTTATTTATAAACCTAAAGATATAGGGACAAATCCAAAGTGATCTTAAGAACCTAAAAACAGCCATTCAAAGGACTGAGCTACCTAGATCCAAAAATACTGCACTGTAGTCACCTGAATTGCATCTGCATCCCCTCTGTGGCAATAAGGAAATGTAATTGTATTGAAAGTCTGCAATAGGCCTAATTGAGTATTCTTTGAACTTCACTGACTATACTGTGGACGATGGTCTATCTACACCAAAGGTGTTGCCAAGGTCAGAAAGGCCTACCACCTCCATGAGGAAGAAAAGACGGGTTATAGCTGTAGGCGACTCCCTTATGAGAGGAACAGAGGGTCCAATAAACTGTCCTCTTAGGGAAGTCTGGTGCCTCCCTGGGGCCCAGTTTAAGGACATCACTAGGAAAATTCTTAGCCTGCTACAGCCCTTGGACTATTACCCATTACTGCTCTTCCATGTGGGTGGTGATGAAGACGCAACACATAGTCCAAGGTCAACCAAAAGAGACTTCAGGGCCTTGGGACAGTTGGTAAAGGAATCTGGAGGAAAAATTCAAGGTTATTTTTTCGTCTCTCCTCCCGGTTGCTGGCAGTGACACTGGAAGAAACAGATGGGCCCAGTCTATTAATACATGGCTCCATGGCTGGTGTCACTGCCACAGTTCTGGGTTTTTTGATAATGGGATGGCCAGGCTTGCTGGAGTCAGATGGGATTCACCTTTCTCAAAGGGGGAAGAGGGTCTTTGCTCATGAGCTAGCGGGGATCATTGACAGAGCTTTAAACTAGACTTGAAGGGGGAGGGGGATAATATCAGGCTTGCCCATGACAAGCTGTGGGATGACATGCTAAGGTTAGAGGGAGAGGGTGCTAGCGAGGGCCCTCAGCCTATTGCTCTGAGATGTGCTGGGTACACTGCAGCACACCGGAAGTCTTACAGAGATGAGCCAGGGGCTTCTGAGGTAATAGGAGCCAACAGGGAAACACCAGTGAAATACCTCAAAGGAACTAAGGGGTGTTGCTCTAAGAAGGTGACACAGCTGACAGCCTGGCTGAAGTGCCTCTACACCAACGCATGCAGCATGGGCAACAATCAGGAGGAGCTGGAAGCCACTGTGCTGCTAGAAAGCTATGACCTAGTTGCCATTACTGAAACTTGGTGGGATAAATCCCATGACTGTAGTGCAGCTATTGATGGCTACAGGCTGCTCAGAAGGGATAGGCAAGGAAGGAGGGGTGGAGGGGTTGCCCTTTACATCAAGAAACAGATACCGTATGAAGAGCTATCCCTGAAGAATGGCCACCAGCAGGTTGAGAGTTTACAGGTAAGAGTTAGAATCTGAGGCAACAAAGTGAACCTTGTGTTTGGTGTCTACTACAGGCTTCCAGACCAAGGGGAGCTTATTGACAAAGCCTTCTTTCTCCAGTTACAGGAGGCATAGAGCTCTCAGGCTCTCGTCCTGCTGGGGGACTTCAACCACCCTGACATCTGCTGGAAAAGTAGCATGGCAAGCTGTAAGCAATCCAGGAGAATCCTGGATTGCATAGAGGATAACTTCTTATACCCCACAAGAGGGGCTGCAATACTGGACCTGTTGGTCACCAAGGCAAGTGAACTGTTTGGTGATGTTAAGACTGGAGGCAGCCTGGGCTGCAGCGATCATGCAGTGGTGGAGTTCGCAGTCCTGAGGGATATAGGTCAGGCAAAGAGTAAAGTCAGGACCCTGAATTTAAGGAAAGCAAAATTCCAGCTCTTCAAGGAGTTATTCAATAGGATCCCCTGGGAAACTGCCCTCAGGGCAGGGGAGCAGAACAGAGCTGGTAGATCTTTAAGGATGCTTTCCATAGAGCGCAAAAGCTCTCTATACCCAGGTGTGAGAAATCAGGCAAGGAAGGGAAGAGGTTGGCGTGGCTGAGTTGAGACCTGCTGGTCAAACTAAAGGGCAAGAAGGAAATGCACAGGCAGTGGAAGCAGGGACAGGTATCCTGGGAGGAGTATAGGGATGCTGCCCGGTTGTGTAGAGATGGGGTCAGGAAGGCCAAGGCACGGCTGGAGCTGAACTTAGCAAGGGATGCAAAGAATAATAAGAAGAGCTTACAGCCAGAAAAGGAAGGTCAAAGAAAGCGTACCCCGCTGATGAGCCAGACTGGCAAACTGGTAACGACAGACAAGGAGAAGGCTGAGGTACTCAACAGTTTCTTTGCCTCAGTCTTCACTGGCAACCTCTCTTTCCACACCTCTCGAGTGGAGAACAGATCCTCCTGGAATCTATGCTAAGGCACATGGTGGACAGGGAGGTGATTCAGGACAGTCACAGGTTCACCAAGGGCAAGTCCTGCCTGACCAACCTAGTGGCCTTCTATGATGGAGTGACTACATCAGTGGACAAGGGAAGAGCTACGGCTGTCATCTATCTGGACTTCTGTAAGGCCTTTGACATGGTGCCCCACAACATCTTTCTCTCTAAATGGGAGAGATATGGATTTGATGGGTGGACTGTTTGGTGGATAAGGAATTGGGTGGATGGTCACATCCAGAGGATAGTGGTCAATGGCTCAATGTCCAGATGGAGATCAGTGACAAGTGGTGTCCCTCAGGGGTACATACTGGGGCCAGTGCTGTTTAATATCTTCATCAGTGACATAGTGGGATCAAGTGCACCCTCAGCAAGTTTGCAGATGACACAAAGCTGAGTGGTGTGGTTGACACGCCTGAGGGATGGGATGCCATCCAGTGGGATCTGGACAAGCTCAAAAAGTGCGCCTATGTGAACTTCACGAAGTTCAACAAGGCCAAGTGCAAGGTCCTGCACCTGGGTCAGAGCAACTCCTGGTACCAATACAGGCTGGGGGATGAAGGGATTGAGACCAGCCCTGCCAAGAAGGACTTGGGGGTACTGGTGGATGAAAAGCTGGACATGAGCCAGCAATGTGCTCTCTCAGCCCAGAAGGCCAACCGTATCCTGGGCTGCATCAGAAGAAGCATGGCCAGCAGGTTGAGGGAGCTGACTCTGCTCCTCTACTCTGGTGAGACCCCACCTGGAGTCCTGTGTCTAGCTCTGGAGCCCTCAGCACAGGCGTTGTGGTTTAACCCCAGTCAGCAACTAAGCACCACACAGCCGCTCACTCAGTCCCCCACCCCTAGTGGGATGGGCGAGAGAATAGAAAAAAAAAAAAAAAACCTGCAGGTTGAGATAAAGACAGTTTAATAGGACAGCAGAGGCATAATAATAATTATAAATAATAATAATAACAACAACAACAACAATAATGATAAAAGAATATACAAAACAATGATGCACAATGCAATTGCTCACCACCCACTGACCGATGTCCAGCCCATCCCCAAGCAGCGATCACTGCCCCCCGACAAACTCCCCCCAGTTTGTATACTGAGCATGGCGTCATATGGTATGGAATAACCCTTTGGCCAGTCTGGCTCAGCTGTCCTGGCTGTGCCCCCTCCCAGCTTCTTGTGCACCTGGCAGAGCATGGGAAGCTGAAAAGTCCTTGACTGGTATAAACATTACTTAGCAACAACTAAAACATCAGTGTGTTATCAACACTATTCTCATCCTAAATCCAAAACACAGCACTATACCGGCTCCTAAGAAGAAAATTAACTCTTTCCCAGATGAAACCAGGACAACAGGAAAGACATGGACCTGTTGAAGTGGGTCCAGAGGAGGGCCACAAAAATGATCAGAGGGATGGAGCACCTTTCCTACAAAGAAAGGCTGAGAGAGTTGGGGTTGTTCAGCCTGCAGAAGAGAAGGCTCCAAGGAGACCTTATTGCAGCCTTTCAATGCTTAAAGGGGGTTTATAAGAAAGATGGGGACAAACATTTTAGCAGAGCCTGTTGCGATAGGACAAGGTGTAATGGTTTTAAACTAAAAGGGTAGATTCAGACTAGATATAAGGAAGAAATTTTTTATAATGAGGCTGGTGAGGCACTGAAGCAAGTTGCCCAGAGAGGTGGTAGATGCCCCATCCCTGGAAAGATTCAAGGTCAGGCTGGACGAGGCTCTGAGCAACCTGATCTAGTTGAAAATGTCCCTGCTCATTGCAGGGGGATTGGACTAGATAACTTTTAATGGTCACTTTCAACTCAAACTATTCTATGATTCTATGATTCTATGATTCCATGATTCTATGATGTTAATTATTCAGATCTTCCTTCTATAATTCACCTGATTTCTAGTGCTGAGGAGAAAACTAGTTTGAGATTAAAAATAAATTAAATATTCAATACACAAATTCAGTGCTATTACTATACTACTTGTATTTAACCTGACAAGTCATATGGTTTTTTTTAATATCAGTCAGCAAGATTCATTCTCTAGCACAAAAAAGCTTCACAGAATTTTCTGTTTCTAGATCATCTGAGCATCTTGCTCCACAGTTCTTAAAGAAACGTGTGTGCATGTATAGATATCAGCCTGTAATTAATTAATAAGTTGTTTAGGCAGGATAAATCAAAAAATGTAGCCTATGAGAAAGGGAGACAGATGTGTATGGTCATTTCTTGATTAAAGAAAGGTGTTAGTGCTTTGCTGCAGATGCTCCACAACAGAAGCCTTGCATAGCAGAAGAGCTACCCAAACAGCTCTTTCAATACCATCCAGGCCTTATAAACTTATATTTCCCTCACCACCCTCCTAATGTTCTCCTTGCCTAAACATACCTATACTTGGATTTAAACTCTGCATTGTTACATAGGATCCCAACGGGTTTTCCACAAAGAGACCTTGTTTCTGCATTTGAATCCCAAGCCCATACAGCTCTCACTAGATGTGTGCAAGTTTAGGCTCAAGATTTCCAAGTCCCATGGCTGAAGGAATTTTGTGTCTGGTTCATGTCACTGCTCTTCAGGAGGCTTGAACTCAGACTCATCAGTTAATCAACTCACCTTTTTTGCAGACCTTTCCAAGGTTCCTCCAGCCTGAATCCCTTCCCTGACTCTTCTGCCCATCAGAGATGATGCCCTCCAAGACATCGTTTTTAGGAGGCTTCCTCAGCAGACATACTGAAAACAGCACAGAAGCATGAAGCCAACTTCTGGTCTGTCACCTCTCATCACATGAAGTGGCAGCTCAGGACTTGCAAGATGCTTTATCCACACACTTTATTCAGAGACCATAAACACTTGGCTTTGGGAAGGAAAGCAGATCTTCAGCTCCTCCTATATCCTGATCACCAGGATGGGAAGGCAGCCACCCTATCTTTGTACAGATTGGTGCAGACAATGTTGTAGCTATGCCCAAGATTCCTTTATCCTCTGTGGTGCACTGACTGCTTCTAGAGGAAAGCTCAGCACCTTATGGAAATTTTGCCTGCCTGCGACAACAACTGTGGTTACAGAACTCAACAGGAAAAGGCTCAAATTCAGCTCTCTGCTGGAAACATGTTGTCTATTGAGTAGGAGCTACTCACAAAGGTGAATATTTTCGAAGGTTAGATGGCACAGCAGATGCTTGTCTGCACATTCAATTGAAAAGACAGATTGAGGGGCCTATGAAAAGGGTAATGATAGAAGGATTGTGACAGCTCCCAGACATAGCCAGGTCCTCCGTAAACAGTATCCAGACAACATCCTCTTTGAGTCTTAATGATGTTTGGTGTTGTACTGGCAGTCTGAGAGTGTATTCAAAATACCTGATATAGCTTGTGTACCTACTTGACTCAGCTATGAGCCAAACTAGTACCTGTGTTCGTAAACTAGCTGTTTTGAGTGAGATCTGGTTTTAGATTCATAGAATCATAAAATCATTACGGTTGGAAAAGACCTCTGAGATCATTGAGTCCAACTGTTAACGTAACTGCCAGGTCCACCTCTAAACCATGACCCTAAATACATGTTTTGGATCAACAGAAATGTGTGCAGTCCCACCAAATCCTTGAGGATTATCTAGGAGGCAAGTTTTGGCCAGATTTTTTTTAGGATCACTCTATCGTGTGCTGAAAAGAGCGGCTGTGGTGGCTTGACCCTGGCTGGATGCCAAGTGCCCACCAAAGCTGCTCTATCATTCCTCCTCCTCAGCTGGACAGGGGAAAGAAAATATAACAAAAGGCTCATGGGTCAAAATAAGGGCAGGGAGAGATCATTCACCAATTACCATCACAGGCAAAACAGACTCAACTTGGGGAAATTAGTTTCATTTATTACCAGTAAAATCAGAGTAGGATAATGAGAAATAAAAACTAAATCTCTAAAACACCTTCCACCGACCCCTCCCTTCTGCCGGGGCTTCACTTCACTCTCAATTTTCTCTATCTTTTCCCCTCCGAGTGGCACAGAAGGATGGGGAATGGGGGTTGCAGTCAGTTCATCACACATTGTCTCTGCCACTTCTTCCTCCTCAGGGGGAGGACTCCTCATACTCTTCCCCTGCTCCAGCGTGGGGTCCCTCCCATGGGAGACAGTCCTCCACAAACTTCTCCAACGTGAGTCCTTCCCACAGGCTGCAGTTCTTCACAAACTGCTCCAGTGTGGGTCCCCCATGGGGTCACAAGTCCTGACAGCAAACCCGCTCCAGCGTGGGCTCCTCTCTCCACAGGTCCACAGGTCCTACCAGGAGCCTCCTCCAGTGTGGGCTTCCCACGGGGTCACAGCCTCCTTTGAGCATCCACCGGCTCCAGCGTGGGGTCCTCCATGGGCTGCAGGTGGATATCTGCTCCACCATTAACTTCCATGGGCTGCAGGGGGACAGCCTGCTTCACCATGGTCTTCACCACGGGCTGCAGGGGAATCTCTGCTCTGGCTCCTGGAGCACCTCCTCCCTCTCCTTCTTTGCTGACTTTGGTGTCTGCAGAGTTGTTTTTCTGATATATTCTCACTCCTTTCCTCTGGCTGCTGCTGGACAGAGGTGCTACCACCATCACTTGATGGGCTTGGCCTCGGCCAGTGGTGGTAACATCTTGGAGCCAGCTGGAATTGGTTATATTGGACATAGGGGAAGCTTCTAGCAACTTCTCACAGAAGTCACCCCTGTAGCCCCCCACTACCAAAACCATGCCTTGCAAACCCAATACAGTGGCTTAGTTGTGTGAGGATCTGGTTTCCTTCCGAGGACCTTCACGCTACCCAATCTGATATCAGAATATCACCAGTAATAAGACGACTGGTTTGCAGGACACTGAGTGCAGTGGACTGCCTAGAGTTTGTTGGCAGTGGGACAGAGTAGGACCAGCAGACTGTGAGGCTACAACACCATCAGGGACTGTAGGAGGCCTGTGGACAAGCCAACACAAACCAATCAAGTCCTAGTCATCTATGATGCCTGCAGGATGTCTACATGATCTTTCTGTCCCACTGAAGCATTTGTTTTTTTGCTGTCTATTGACATGGTTTCAACAGAGGGATGAGTTTCAGGTGAGGGTTGGCCTGGGAGCTGCGTGTTTGAAACTACTCTAGCTGAAGGGAAATTCAGACTTGGCTCTCCTACTTCCTAGGGGAGCACTGTAAACATTAGGCTATTAGTTACAGTTAATTATTACAGAAAGACTGCAACCAGCTTCCCCCATTTTCCTGTCTTAACAACAAAGCTATGACTGAGCTATCAGAAAGACTTCAATATAGTTTACATATTTTCAGTGTGTCCTATGAACTGAACTTCTTAAAGCATTTAGGAAAGACAGGTTGATTCATATGAGGCAGGCAAAAATGTGGCTGGATATGAAACCCCTTTCAACCCCCTCAAAACACACAAAACTACAGTAGGAGAAAGTATCAGGTGGAGTTCAGTATCTTAGGCACCTGAATTTGAAAAGTTTAATCAAAATACCCTATGATAGAAAAAAGCTTTAATGGTTTAATTACAGATAGTATGGAAGCTTTATTTATAAGTCACACGCAATTCACAAAACAAATTAAAGAATAATGCTCTGTGAGCCCCTGACCCTACTGTAAGCCACATATTATGATCCTTCCTTAATTTTTAGTAATGTCTTTATTGACTCTAATGTAAATAGCATTTGCTTGCATAAGGGTCCCAGAATTTGGTCCAGAATAATACTGTTCTAGACTAAATAACAAGGTTGGTTTTACCTCAAGCCGTGAGATTAAAGATGGAGAATTCACTAAGAAACACAGGGAAAAAAATACACAAAGATAGTAATATCAACATTTTATTGGTGCTGAGGTAGCTTGCCTTATTGTGGAATAGTCAGCTGAGATATTTGCAGTTTGTGTAGTGATATTTTTCACTTTTATTGAGATTTTAAACAGTAGGAGCAAAGAAATAGCAAGCAGTATCAGTTACACATCACAGCACATCCAGATCACAGAAAGGCAGCAGCAAATGCCAGCAGTTACGATATGAGCAGCTGCACAGAACCCAAAGCTCCATCAGTCACACGAGCACTGTGAGTTGTGCAAGCACCAGAAAAATGACGTTAAAAAGGTGACTGGGGGGAGGAAGCATGTGATTTAATGTAAGCCCTCTCCTGACAAAGGAGAAGGAGGCTTGTCAGTAATGAAAGGTAGATTATTAGGTGGTGAAGTGGTCATTGGCAATAGGCTCTAGTGGTGAACAAGTGACAGGATCAAATCTGTCACTGCTGTCCCCTTCACACAACATACGGATTGTTATTTTGGCCATTGAAATGGGCTAGACAGGTCTGGTGGCCCTTTGAATGGGAAGGTGCTTCTGTACCTCTTCAAGTGCTAACGAAGATTTTGCCTGGGTGAGTTTATGGTCATAACAGGTTCAATCACAGATGGGCCCTCGAAGAGACTAAAGATTGTCATTCTATGAAGACAAACACACTTTTAAAATGGAGGGCAGACATCTGAAAAATTAAGAACCAAATGCATCTTGCAGGTCCCACAACTTACTGGAGGAGGAAATTGAAAACTAAAAGAAAAAAAAAAGCAACCAAATTTTAATTTCTTGCTTGGCTTTGTGTTTTATGCAAAGGAAATGATGCAGCTTATGTTAATTTAGTAAAATTAGCACCCACAGTGTCTAAGCAGGACAAGAATGTGCAATTATATTTGACTGCAGAACAAGAACACACAATTGTTTTTCATCTCTTCTTTATGTTAACGAAACAGCTGTAATTTTTATTTTTTTTTTACTGCTAGTGCATTTTTGCTATTTGGAACACTACATAAATGGTTACAAATGAGTTATAACAGAACATTTTTTTTTCAGACTAAGCTACAGAGAATAAATATTTAAATGTTCTTTAGCTTACTGGTAGTAATTCTGGATAAAACAGAACATAGATGGCAAAGTTTAGTTCCAGAAGTTACATATAAGCATTGCTATGTGTCTAAAGCCCCCTCTCTTTCCTCTCCATTCTTCACAAACATCTCTTCATTCAGGGACATCACAAAAAAGAACTTGCATATACATGCAAATATGCATATCAAACAGTTCATAAGACAAGCACTACAGAACAATTACTGGGTTTTATTTGCAAATTATAGCTACAGATTAAGATGGATTTTTAAAAAGAAATATTAGCACTCCCTACTTCTAATTTTAAAATAAATAAAATGGTAATGAGTGGATCAATTTTTGAAAGGTTTAGTAGTTCTTGTTTGATTATATGCATGAAAATCCACACTTAGACTCCTGCTTTGGAAATTGAACTGGAAATTTCCCTAAATTCATAGCAATTACTGATTTCTCTTAGACTAGAACTAATACAGAAGTAGTCCTTTCTGGTATTTTTGAACATCTGTTTTTGGTCCCTATCTGAATGAAGAAATTCTTTGGTGAGAAACAGCGGAGCAAAGATATAACATGGCCAGACTTCAAATCTTATCATTTATTCCATTTCTTAATAACTGTTACCCTACATCTATCCATTCCTCTGAGAGCAATGACACTTTAAGGACTCAGACACATTTTAAAGCTCTGGATGTAGTCAATGGGTTTTGCGTAGGGATTATCTGAAGGACTCCAATGGAAACAGGATCTTCATCATGCTGGTGACTGTAGCAAAATGCTAAGTAACTTGCCAACCTACCCAAAAGCATCCACGCAGGACAGGTCTTTGTGAATTACTAGTGCTCACTTCAGATTTCAAGATCAAAAGTACCATTGGCATTCACACCCTTTTGGCTTGCAAAGCTGGCAGAACACTACTCATAGGTTCATTGCCATCTTCTGGGAGAATCTATCCAATTTTTCATTCAGATGGATTAGTCCCTTAGCCCATTTTCTGTCCAGTGTAGTGAAGATGTTGATTTCCGGCTAGCCGGACAGTACAGCCAAAAGCTTTGCATTTTGATTTTATAATCTCTTGCTTCATTCAGCACCAAGAAACAATCATCATCACCAGCTACAATTATGAACACTAATACATCAGACTGCTTAGGAAAAACTCTCGCATGGCCACAGAAGCAAGAAATCAATGTAAAACATTATATTCAAACAAAGTGTTCAAAATTTTTAACTATTGGCTCTACAATTCCTGCTTCTATCCAATAATCCAAAGGAAAACATAAGAAAATGGTTGAGTTCCACATCCAGTCAGAGATTCATTATGAGTTTGAGATATATTTGCCAATCTTCAAATAATTAAAGAGTTATTTTGTATCTATTTTTTGCCTAATGATGCACACTGACCTTCTGGAGCAGGCTGTTAATAAACTGTTTCATAACATCCTCCATGCTTAGACAGATCAGTTGGAAATCAGCTTCATGAAGTGGTATGTGTCCCTAAAAATATTTTAATACTGCTAATAAAAAGTCTGGATGCCTCAGATGAAAAGCAAACACTCCAGTCTTTTGAAATATTTTTTCTCAAAATAATTCTGTTCTCTTTCATAGAGAACATGGAAAAACACTGACCAAAATCTCTTGCAGAAATCACCTATTTTGTAAAATTTTTAAGATTAATATATACCAAGTCTCCACTGCCCCTTATAAGGCAGGTTACAGAAGTTCAATCTGTAGGTCCTGCAGTGCAGAGGTAAGGAAGCAGAGAAGAGAAAAAGTTTACTCCATCCTGTTATATGAGTAAATGCTATTACATGAAACAACCTGTTTAACAAACTATGCATGCTGGTAAGCTCAGGATGCAAAGATTTCAGAGAGGTCAGTGACTTCTCCTCTGCCACCACCTTGTCACAGCTCAGACTCTGACTAACACAGAACAAGGTTTCATTTGTTGAGTGGCTGTCTGCTACCAGCTGCTTTTTCCATGTCCCATCTAACTCTGACCTCTGGAGGAGCTCAGCTGAGGCTCTCTGCCCTGTGTTTTGAGAGCAAAAGTTAACTGCAATCAATTAGGCTACAATGATGTTGTCTAATGAACTCACACAGTCATGTACCTTCAGACTCTCTGTTACCAAGAATATCTGTGATGTTCAGAGAGATGTCAAATATAAGTATTTTCCAATCTCTGTTTACTCTGAAGATTAGTTTGACCATTTTTAGGTTCCTAAAACTGGGAACATCTGGGAAGCTCACAAGTATGAGTGTTAACTAATGCAAAAAGCTGCGAGATCCAAATAGCAAACTCTTGTCAAATACCTTCTTATTCGCTTATTATTATCTACCCAGTTAAAAGGCCCTTGCAAAGAATGTCAGTCACTGGACATAAAGGGAGGTTCATTCAACAGAATTCATCTTCAGTGCTCCCAAGGAAAGCTTACGCATACAAATAGGAGTTCACAGAAGGAGGCATAAGTTTCCCCTGCACAGTTCTTCTGTGCTGTAAATACCCTTCAGAAAGCTTACAACAGTTAAGTAACTGTTGTTACAGACAGTTATAGTAGCGAGGTACCAAAGTTTGTTTTGGGGATGGGAGAGGACTGGGAGGCAAGGGGTGAGTGATTTCTCCTTGGATTGTGATGCACAGAAATGGAATTATGATCTAAGTGTCCACGCTCATTCATGTCAAATAAAAATGAGACAATTCAATTTGAAACTGGGACCAGACGCATTTCTAAGATCCAAGCAGGTTTCCGGGGCTGCAGATGAATGGAAATAATTTGCTGACCAGATAAAATCAATCCAAGGTTTTTTCAAAGCCAGCAGTCACAAAGTAACAAAGTAAACAAAAATAGTATTTTTCTAATGCCGAATAGAGTGCTGCTATTCCACACTGTCTCAAGAAAAAAAAAAAAAAAGGCATTTTGAGATAAATTACATTAAAAGCGGAGTATAAAAATACAGTAGATCTGCTTTTGCTTTCCAGACAGCATTAACGTAAGCCATCACTCCCCTCCCCTGGAAAGGCCAACGTGCCCTGTGGGACAGCTTTAATATTCTCCTCTGAGAGAAGATGCAGAAACCATAATGACCTACAACACAGGACTCTTCCAAAACCAGATTTAAAAACATCCCCCATCCATAAGGATCAGAAAAGAAGGACTGGAGGGGCCTGTGGTACAGGGATTATTAAAACCCACTGAGCACAGCTGTGACTACTCAGGCTCTTTTGCCCGTCTTGCTTTCTTCTGTAAATCCCTGATGATCTTTGCACCAACAGTGAAAAGCAAGCAGTTCTAGAGTAGATGACAGTAAACTAGTGAAGTTCCAGAAAAATTGCAGGTTGTAAAATTATTGCAAATTAATTTTCTTGTCCATGGCAACAATTAACTCATGATGTCACCCCTTGGCTCCAGACTACACCTGCCGGTCCAAAGAGTTTGTTCCCAGAGGAAGAAGCTCTTGAACAGGTCCCTCCATCGCCTTACTCCAGGACCTCTGCCCGTGCTCCTTGCCCTTCTCCCAGCCTCAGCCTGGCAGAGAATTTCCCCTGGGCTGCCCAAAGTTACCTCCCAGCTTTCCAACAAGACCCTCTCTGGCCGGGAACCACACAAAGGCCTTTGTTTGCCAGTAACCTCCAAGAAACCAACACATAGCTCTTCCCCAGGCTAGGAGGAGAAGAGCCCTTCACCTCTTTTCTGCGTGTGTGTTCTGTCAGAGGACTCAGACTGGTCAGTAGATTTTGTCTTTCTTCTAGTCTGAGTCCATTTGAGGTCTGTACACTCATATTGCTGCCAGCAGCACATCTGTCTGTCCTTCATAGCAATGAGAGATACAGCATTCTAGTCTGATCCTAACATTTTTATGGAAGGGTCTAGAAGAAATAAAGATGCTCTGATACAAATTATTCTAAAGCCTACAGTATTTATTAAGGATGGGACACATTTGGGACTGAAGGAAAATTCTGTGTTTTAAGAATTAGTTGAGCACCTCCTACCTGAATATGTCAAGACATGAAAATGAAGCATCAAAAATCATTAGATACTTAAGCAAAACAAGCAATATATTTTTGCTGACATTTGATTTCATACTGAAAGTCGCTTTCCCATATTCATTAAGGGATAAGGTTTTTGACTGAGTAGGGATAGATGCTGGAAAAAATAATTGTTTCTTTACACCCTTAGAATTCAGAAATGTTATTTCAAACATTTACAAAGGCATGGACTGGAATACAGTTTCTAGTGAACTAATCTAGAACAAAAATGATTGCTCACTTTCCCACAGGAAGAAATCATCAAGTTTCACCCATGCTCCCTTTCCTGTATGATTAACTGATACTTCTGAACCAACAACAGATGACCTGCAGTAACCATTCACAAGGGGCTAAAGTCATAAATAGATACAGTCTCAAAAATATTTATCTAAAAGCAAAACAACTCTCAAATGAGCCAAGAAACATGATAGGTTTGCTTGGCACATATTAAGATGTAAGGATTGAATCATCCTACAACTTAGAGCCTATGAAGTTCTCTCAAATAATCCATGCAAAGAAAGCAATAAAAGATCTAATAAATAAGAAAAAAAATCAGATACAGTTATAAATATCTATGCTGGTAAGGAATACAAGCTGGCTATATTTCATTGATGGCAAAAATAAAAATGCAGACCAGTTTTATCATGACTTTCAAACAGGAGTGCAGAGTCATAATTAAGCTCAGAACTCAACATCAGTGGAAAACTCAATTGTATCAGCATCAACAAAGTCCATATTATATAAATATCTATTAATAATGAGAAACAACTACACCAAAGGCATGGATAAATATAGAAAAAGCCTATAAATAAAAAAGACTGCATATAACTGCCCAAATACACTGCTGAAAGTTAAATCTTATTAATGTTTTAATGAAATGAAAGTTATCTTCTATCAGCACAACATTCTCTAAAGAGTTAGGAAGCAGCTGGAAACACCTATCGAGAGTACCAGCTGTCCTCTGAAGATCCTATCCCCAGAAGGTGTGATCCAAGAACATCAGCTTTTTCAGTTCTTTTGTAAAGTTCTCCAACTGTTGTGGTGGCAAAGCAGAGTTCAAAGGCTTGAACTATCTATCTCATTAATTCACTCCAGGCCATATCCTGGTGCCAATAACTCACATGTCAGGGTTGCTGGTTCTTTTCTCCTTTAATCAAAGAAAGGAAGGACTGCAGAGCTTCACAGCCAGTTGCTATGAGTGCTGCCTTACTTTGGTTTACAGAGAAGGGCTAAAGAGTAGGGGGAGGTTTTGGGACTTAGTAGAAATATTTTCCCCTCCAGTTAAGGAGCCATGCACATATTCCAGCTCAGCTGGAGAGGAACTAAGCAAGAAAACTGGCTGGGCTCAGAGTAGCACAACAGTATTTACAGTATGATTCACAGATGAAACACTTGCTAGAGGGACACAGAGATGTAATTTATTTCAGCAGTACTTGTGGAAGAAGCTAAACAGGTAGGCATAGCACAGAAGAATAAGACTACCGTATCCCTGACTTTCTTCCATTCTTCTTTCACATGCAAACCTAAGAGGCTGCTTGAATTTAAACTATGTATCTTGAAGCTTTATAGCACTTACGATAAACAATTCAGTGGCACAGGTGAGGTCAGTGTTAAATACAATGAGATTTCATCATTCACACAGTGAACAATGAAGCTTTACAAACCACAGAAGTCTGATGTCTATTCAGAAATTACTTGAAACATTTTGTTCAAAATTGCATGAGACCTAGTACAAAGTTTAATGATTAGGTAGCTCATACTATTTACAAGACACTCTTCAAGCACACCCATGGACTGGCTGATCAGTGTGTCAAACACAATAAGATATACAAATGTAAATAAACAAAGAAAGTTAGGTCCTGACTTTAAAATGATAGAGGTTATATTCCACAACCTTGAACCAGATTTGGAATAAGTTCAGTGCTTAGAAGTCATTTAAAAAGTAATAATGCTCCTCTACGGAAAGAACTGAACTTCTATTCTAAGTATAAAATGTGGCTATATTTCTGATATTAGCACACTGAATCAAATTATATCTGAAAAATTAAGAAAGTATGAAAAAAACCTGCCTGTCTTGGCTAAGGAGAAACAGATTGGATTTCAATGAACAAAATGGAGTCAAGGAGTTAAGGACAGAGGTTCAAAATACTAGCAGGGATAAAAATGCAAACTGATGTATTCAAAAGAGCCCAGGGAAATCAGACTTCTGTGTGCAAAGACTGTCAGAAAACAAAATTTCCTGTTGCCATGCAAATTGAAAGACAACCAAAACCCATTCCCAATCACAATGGAAGGGTGGGATTTTGAAATTTCCTCTGGAAGAAAGTTTCCAGGGGAAAAAAAAAGATTAATTCAGAGCCATGGAAATATGCTGTTTCTGACATACAAAATGCTTTGTGTAGGTAAGCATCAGGATTTCATTTTAGTAGTTCAGCTCACCTCTATTTATATAATTACAATATTAATAGCTATATGATAACAAATATACTTAACACACAAGAAAAACCTTTTCAGAACTCTTTGCAAATACGTGCATGACAAATCCAACAGATCACAAAGAAGGTGATTAAATATTTCTGGTTTGCACTTTGACTTTTAAAATCAGACATGAAATGGAATCATTAGCGCTTCCTTACAAGGGTAGTGCTGGGAAGATAAATCACATCTGTATAGTGCTTACATACCAAAATGATCTATACCAAGAAAAATTAGGCAAATATGCCAAAGACTGATAGTAGCCTTGGAATTTGCTCATAGCAGACTGTCACTGTATCTCTGTCATGCTCCCAAGGACCCTTTTACTGAGTAAGAAGTTATTTCCCTCTCTATTGACATGCATTCCCAGTTTCCTCCCCAAAGGTCCTTCCTCCTTTTCCACCAGTGAGACCATGGGAAAATATTGGCCAACACCACAAAGGATATCAACTTCTCTCCTTAAGTCCAAGACAGAGTCACAAAACCGATTCAACGTACAAGGCTGGGTCCCATTGTCTATCTCTTTTCTCATCACCACATCCCAAGTTCTCAGGCCAGGGACATCTCTGTGACAGAGGTAGGTAGCCCAGTAAAGTCCTTAATGAAGCCACTGAGTCAGACCCTCAGGGAAGTAAGTTTTCTCATCTCCAACAAACTGACAAGGTATATGAAATTTCGGACTTTTGTCACAACTATGTAGTCATTGAAAAAAGAGTTGGGCCTCCATCAAGAGGACAGTAATCAAGGGCCTTTTCAACTTTTCAGGATCACAGCTCCCTTCCACGCACTCAGCAGAGAATTATTATTTTTTTAAACGTGGGTCATTGGAGCAATATGCTCTATCTTTACACAGATTTATATCAGCATGACTGAGACAACAACCAGCTGGAGCTGGGGCTGGGCAAGGGGCAGCAGGGGAGCAGGAGGAATTCTTGAGCCGCTTTTACCATCAACCCTTCATCTTCACTCTCCCTGGCTTGAGCTCAGCTCCTTTGCTCTCTAAACTGTACAGAAAAAAACTACGCTTTGTTTTTTTGCAAAAGCTTTTCACATACATTAAGATTGGTCTAACTGCCCAAGCCTTCTCTTCTCTAGACTAAACAGCATAAATATTAAATAATAATATTTTAACAATCTCTCTCTTGAGCCTTCCTCTCCATTTTAGAACACTACTTCTGCTTACCAGCCACTAAGCAGCTACTGGTTGATGCTAGTTTCTTTACTGGAAAGAGCTCTATTTGGAACGCATTCACCAATTATTGCAGAAGAACATAAATATCCTTTTGTAACTACTAAAAAGAAATAAAAATTTTCTCTCTGATCAGCCTTCACAGTTAGATTCCTGTGAAAGGAATGACATGAACAGATGGGGTCCAGCATGCTTTTCATGTGTTTTCTTTTTTTGTGCTTCATAACGAAGCTCTCACTCATAAATGGGCAATCATTGTTAAAATGGGCTCATTTCCTTTCTCAGGATGTGATTTTCTTGTAACTGCTTTTTATTTTCTTTCTTGAGCAAACTAGACAATTCATTTCTCCTTACCAATCATCACCTGAGTGTCACGCACATCGAGGGAAGGCAATGGATCTGCCACAGCAACCACAGAGGTGACACAGATTATTATTTTTTTTCTTCATCTGAATTCTCCAATGAAAATAAGCATTTTCCAAAGAATACAGCTAAAACTGGATGAAAACAATTTTTTGTGAATAGCAAATTCATTGAAAAAGGCTGTGACAGGGAGACCAACTTTATTTCTGAATCCAGCCCATAGTTGGTGGGAATTTTCCACAAAACAAACAGAACAAAAACAAAACAAAAAAGGCAGGAGGGATTTTGGAACAGTGCATATTTCATTGTGAAATTTTTTGAGAGCATCTTGTTTCCAAAGTTGCTGAAATGTTGCATTTCAACATATTCTAAAAAAATACTTTTTCATTGTGAAACTTTTTTTTTTATTTCAAACCAGCCTAAATTTAATTAGATGCAAAAGCATTAACCTCTCAAAATCAAACTAAACGTTGAGTCAAAGAAAAAAAGCTCAAGGGGTCTTAAATTATAGATTTTTTAAAACAATTTGGATCACTAACCAAATAGAAAAACTTCTTGTTTGCTGTAATAAATTATACTATTTTTTATATAACTATGACAGGACAGCACAGGGGATGATTATTTTTTTCCCCTCATATTAATATGTCTTTTTTTTTCCTTAGACATTTCATTAAGACAGCTCATTTTAAACAGCCTGACCAAAACTAAAATCAGGTATTCCAACGAGACCTCAACTTATTCCACTTCTCCACAGTTAAGTCAACACTTTCCCAGTAACATGAGGTCTTCTTCAAGATAACAACCCCATTTTTCACCACTGCACTCCTCCTAGGGAAGGAGTGTATAGATTGAGAGACAACTGCTGTCCTACATAGTTTAAATGTCAGAAAAGAGAGGCAAAAGACGTGATGGAAACCAGAAGTGCTGGATGACAGAATGGCTGGCACAGGATCACATGTAACTTCAATTAGAGCCGCGAGGGAAGATCCCAATCCTTTGCAGCCCAAAGCTACTGCCCTCCACCATGAGAGCGATCCGCCTGAGCCAGCCCAGATCCATGTCTGACGCTCCATGCCCGCCTGCATTGCAATACCTACAGTTTTCTCTTCCTAGGGGAAGCAGAAGTGGCTCCCAGTCCCTTCAGTACTCTTGTTCCCAAGTGACCACAACAAAATGCTTAGCTGTCCACTTTCCCAGCACTCGAGTTGCCTTCACACTGCCAAAGAGAACTTCTAATTAAGGTGTTGAAAACTGACAGGATTGATCACAGAGATGGTTTCCTCCATGCGGAGCTGTCTCAGATTCCAAACTCCTTTTTCAGCTACTTTTTTTGACCACTTAATTAACAAGTGGCTCATCATCTGACTTGCCAAGACAAAGGTATCTCAATCTCCATGAAAGGAGTCAGAGATAGGAAAGAGTCAGCAATTTTTCTTTCCTGTCCTTATTATTTTTATGCTGAAGTGTATATATAGTTTCTTCTTGATTATTTAGTCCAACAAAGATCACTATGATAACCATGGAATTATTTGGCCTTGAGAGTTGTTATTCAAATATTTTTGCCTGCCTTTTTTCACCATACAAAAAGCCATGCATTTCTCTTCTCTTTTTCTCCTCCATCCAAAAATAATCAATCAGCCCATGTAACGTTTATTGTAAGTGGTTTTTTTGTATGGTGAACTAGATTTGTGATGAGGAAGTCACCTGCATTTTAAAATAACTGGATACTGAAATTATGTGTGGGAGAAGAGGATTTTAGCAATACAAAGCATTTCTTCCTGACCTCATTCCCTTCACCCTTTCTATTACATTGCTGAATAGCTGGGAACATTGCATGGATTATATAGCCTAACACAGGCTGTATGCCTAAAAGAGGAGTAAGCATTGCCAAAGCCCTCTTGGATGCTGTAAGTACAGGATCAAAAGGAAAATAAAGACCACAAAGTGAGCTAGACTGTCCCCTTCCCAAAACAAATTTATCTCTCAGGTTGTACTCCACAGTGGTTCAACCATTTTGAAATGACCGCAGGAAGGCAAACTGCACTTTGCCAAAGCTGCACTGTGGGACAGTCTTCTTCCTTGGAAGATGTTTTTCTGCAGGAGCTGAGGAGAGGAAAACCGTCAAGATGTGGGGGGTAAGATTTCCTGACAAAGCATCTTTGCAGCATGTCCTCTCTACAGACATGGCTCTAGCCATCAGCCCCTTTTTCCTGCTCCATTACCTCATTCTAGCTGTTCTCGTTGCATCTCTTCTCTGATTTCAGGACTGAAGAAGCATTTTAATGCTTGGAGAAGTTGGCATCAAATTGAGAAGGACGTTGTGAATAGGGCACAGAAGGCTGCAGTCCATGCAGTGCAGCTATGCAGCAGAAAACCACTGCTGCAGAGATGTCATCTTCTTTCCACCCGTCACCCTGAACAAAGAGTATGCAAGAGCTGTGTGGCCCATCCAGCATGCAGATTCCCTACCTCAGTCCCCTGATTCCTCCAACACTTATTCTCATATAGACTCAAAGTGGCCCCAAAGACTCTCTGAACACTGAATTTTCACCTAAGTTTTGTTATGCTACTCCCAGTTCTGCCCTGTCATTACTCCTATGACAAGGCAGAAAAGCCAGGGAAAAGTCTTTGAGCCACCTTTTCCCCCTCATCTCAGTATTTGCTTTCAAGGAACCCTTGTGTTTTCTAAACCCTTTCCAGATACCCTAAATCTTCTTGGGATTACTTAAAACATTAAATGAGGCACACAGAGGTTTTCAGCAGGTGACAATACAGTGAAAGCAAGCTAACAGAAACCAACATTTCTGCTGCAAGTGCCCTTGGCAAAGACCCACGTTCCCACTTGCATGCTCACACTGCATTGCCTAATGGGATCAATCACTTTGCATGCACCGCACACCCCTGTAATGCAGCAACTCCTCGGCGAGTGCCAGCACAGTAGATTAACAGAGGTTACCTCTGGTGCCAGACTTCTAAAAGCCTGCACAATAATGCTTTGACAGCTGTCCAATCAGTCTGTATATGTCTAGATACATAAAATACCCAAAGCACTAGCCTCCCATTTACAGAGGCAGTCTAAAAGCCCTGAGTACATTACTGCACCAAAAGCTGCAACTAGAACAGAACCAGATTAATACCTGAATTTCTATTAACCTTTCATTCACTGAACACTGCCAGAGCTTTAGTTTTATGGCTTGAGATACATTAAAGGTACCATAGCTAAGCATGAATCCATATGTTGCTTAGGAATGCTTCTGATGATGAGTTTTAAATTCATTCTTGAGCCCTGTAACAGTATATTAGACATCACTCCAGACTGAAATGCTGTACCCTATCTTTTCCCTCAGATTCAATTATTTAAAAAAATTCTCCAGATAAATATTAATTGTCTAATATTTATTTTGATTCTTCAGTCAATACAAAGAAATGCTAATGCAAAAGTGTGTGATGCCAAAGGCAAAATAACAGAATTACAAAATAAATTGTAAAAAATGCAAGCACCCCCCACATCCTACCCACCAGCCATTTCTCTTTCCACACCTATACATAAATAGAGCTAATTTAATCTTAAAAATATCCAGCAAGGAAAAATATTGCTGTGGTTTTGGTACATTATGCTTTTGCATTTAAAAAAAAAAAAAAAGTTGGAACAGCATGAAAAATTATTGTCCCAAGGGAAAGGGGGTGTTTACAAAAAAATCATGTTCATTTTTAACTGCCTTAATATCTGAACCTTGAAGTTCTTCCTTGTTTCTGCTTTCTCTCCCAGGTCTCTTCTTAGAGGTGTAGGAAGGTGTCAACACCAAATTCAGTGATATTATTCTACCTCCCCAAAGGCCATTTCATACAGACCTCATTATTTTCTCACCCAACCCCATCCCTTTCTAGGGATGTAGCTGGCTACACACCTAATAGCCCCAGGAAAGGTCTGTTGAGCAGTCCCCAAGGCTATAGGGGTCTCTCAGCCTATATGCTCAACCAAGAAGAGCTCACCATTAAGTGTGCAAAGGAAGAAAGGGAAGCCCACTACCAGCACCTGTGCATGGTCCCTGGCTCCTCCTCACCACTGAGGCAGCTGCAACATTAAAACAGCAGTTGCAGCTAAACAATATTTCCGCAATATCTCCAAGCCCGGAATTTTTTCCGAGTTTCACATCTGTAATACCAGGACTTTGCTCACTATTATTATATTTATTATTTATTATTTATATTAATGCACAGGGGCAGATTTTACAACACATGGCACAGTAAGAATATTTTATATGGCTTACAGGAAGCCAAGAAATAATGCAAATTTGGGTCACAAAAGTACTGTCAGCATATTGTGCCTGCCTTTTTGCCAACATAAGTTTTCTCCTCTGGTATTTTATTATGTGTTTTTTTAATTACTTCAGGAGACTGAACATCAACTTTCAGGTCATTACAGACTCTAACAGACAGCTAGCAAGGCTTTTTGTGAAAGTCCAAATTTCTTTGTATAGGAAAGTGTTTTTAGCAGTATTACACTGGATTAATCCTCACCCAGTGGCTATCACTGACCAGCCTTCAGGCTTCTGAACAGATTCCTGTGTCTGGCTTCATGTCATCCAGTTCAGATGCCTACATCAGAAACACAGTCTTTCCTACATACACAATGCCAAGAGGGGAAGGATGGCACCACCAGAGGATAATCAAGTCCCTACTTCTTGTCATCTAACACTCATCGGATCTAACTTCAGCTACCTAAAGGCCAGGCATCTAACCTAACTAAATCATATAGGCTTGTTGTATAGCCATCTTCAGACAGGACCCATCTACAGATAAGACCTTTACATAGATAGGATGTGCTGTCTCCTGAGGAGGTCTGTTGTTTCTCTGTTGACAGAGAGAGCTCAAATAACCAGCCACGTAATAGCGGACATTAAGGGAAATGAATTCTGCCAGGGTGTCTTTCTGTCTCTGCTGATTCATAAGAGATCCTAGGACAATGACACTAAATTAGGCTATACCAATCTCTAGCATAGTCATATGCTAAGTAGAGTAGGATTTGCAGTGGAAATAGTGATGAATGCCATAAAAAATTAGGTGACTCAGACAATATATATGCCATTAAATAGTAGAAAGCAACTAAAGATTAAACCATTGTAATGTAATGCCTTCTTGGGCTCTACCTTGAAATAGTTTTGAAGAAGCAGTGACAGCAGATTACCTTCATAAGTCACCACATGAAGCCACATGGCATTGGTTTTAATTGACAAAATATGGGACCAGTTAAGGTTCCCCTCCACGACCAGCCCTCAGCTTGGGAACCCCAGTTCCTTGGCCTACAGGTTCATGGGCCTGTTGGGGATGCTGCAAAGTCTCTCCCTCCCACAGGTATATGTGATTTGGGGAAAACTGTTGTGTGTGTAGATGCGAGAGCCCTTGACCCAGAGCCCTTGACCTGCTAAACCTCAGAGCAAAGACTTCTCCCTCCAATATATTCATTAAAAAGATATGAGATGTAGGTGGTTTCTCAAGGAAAATGTAGTATTTTATATTTAATCTGATTATATTATACACCTAAATGAGCTCTGCCCAGAGGGCATATATATGATTACATATAAACCATATTGACCCCCCAGGAGCTCTGTCTTTTACTCCTTAACTACCTGTAACAGCTATCAGCCCATGCCACAGTGAATTACTACTCCTTGTGCTACCTTAGTTGTGCCAGTTAGGTGGGATGACAATGTCCAGAGTGGAAGTAAATTACATGAAGTCCTGTAACTTGTCTGGAGACACACAGTGACTTTTTCTTCTGCTAGATTGTGCTTGGACTATAGGCTCATCATGAAACATTAACTACAAATACCCAAGAAATTAAAAAGAGGTCTCAGCAAGTCATGACATTTTGCTATGCTTAGAAGAGATGCTGCAATTATTGTGCAGTGGGAAAGTGCTGAGGTGGTTTTAATGGCATCTGCTGTCTCTTGATTGACAGAGCATAAACATTTCAGAAATACAAGCAACAGCACTGCAGCCATCCAGCACCAGGCAGCAACATTTACTGACTGCGACTGAGCTACTGTTATCAGCCACAAACTGCACAACTAGCACAGGGTTATTCTGACTTTGTTTGAGAAATGTCTTCTTTCGGATGAAGAGGTATTAGCAGCTTCACAAACACTGTCAGCTAATCAAAAAATATTAGAGAAACTCTCCACAGCTTAGTGGTTTTCTGTCACTTGCTCTAGATGTTAGGAATGTGTGGAAATGAATAAATGTATTAATACACAGCAGCCTGTCAGAAGCCCTTGGCACACCATGAGCCCGTGTACTGCCTTTGCCAGTCAAATCTGCCTGATACTCTCAGCATTCCCTGACAGCAACCCGTTCACACGGGAGTCGGCATGGACTCTGCTTTTAAATGGTAATATTTCGCATTGTCGTGCCTGACACTAATTTCTACCTAAGCCATAAGTGATATTTTGTTTACAGGCCTGACACAGATGTGCTGTTTATTTAGCTCACGTTTACGCTCATTGATTTAAGCCACAGTGACTTTTCTTACAAAAAAGCACAGCCCATAAGTGTGTTAATCACTACCCATATACACAGCAGGAGTGCTCACTAATTTCATCCCTGCTAAGTTCTGCCTGCTGCCATCCAGGTGGATGAAACATGCCTTTCTGGACTCAGCAAGACCCTTGTTCTGGGACAGAAACTGGACTGCTGGACCACAGGCTGGCTGGGAAGGGAGGTCAGGATGGAGCAGGAGGGGATGCAAGGCAGAAGGGGAGGAAAAGGAAGACAAGCACTGGTGGTAAAAATAAAACAAAGAAATAAGGTGAAGACAAGTGAGGACTCTTTCGTCAACTTCTTTCTCTTTTGCTTTCTTCTAAGGTCCTCTCAGGCTTTTCCGTTACCCCTTTTGATTGACAGCTTCCTATTTCTCCTGTTTCTCTTTTCTCATTCCTCTACATTAGCCTTTTCCCTCTTCTAACACACATTGAAAAATGGTGGCAGTGACAGAGCCTGCTCCCAGCAAGGCACAAGCTGTGGGCAGTCGCGTGATAACCCCTGCCAGTTGGAAGCCGCTCAAACAAGGAACGGCAACACGGTGCAGTGGTGTCTTCCCATGCTACCCTAGGGAAAAACGCTGCAAAGACAGATGCCACTCTGGAAATAATGAATATCAAAGGGGAAGCATTTGCCATCAAGACAAACTAACAAATGATGTGCCAGGAAACTGTTTTATATAAAGACAAACAAATCTCTCCCACACAAACTGGGATGCATATCGAAACAGTAACATCTCCCGTGCTTTGGTGTCTGAAACAGCAGCTGGGTGGAGAGAATTTAGGATGCATTTTTAAAGAAAAAAAAATGCATATGGTATGGGAATACAAAAACAATAAAGACAATCTACCTTTCATTGATAATGATATTACATATTGATAATACGTAACTTTAGACCAAGGAAGAAGACAAATTAAATAAGAAACAATTCCCTCTTACGCTTATCTCTTACTAGTAAATTATTCTACTAAAAACTTCTACGAGCCGGAAGAACATGCAGTATCTCAGTATTTGCTCTCATCTACTTTTTTCTGGCACTCAAGACTTGTGACGCTCTCTAGCACCAGTACATGTTACAGGACTGCAGTTCTGCCTTGAGGGGAGTATCTTTTGGCATGAAACAAGGCTCACGTCCTGCTCCCAGTTACACCTATGTGAAACCAAGGTGCTGGATTTATTCCAGCAAAGGGAACAGGTAACAATGAAGCCATTTTTAAGATACAACTAATTTGAAAAAAGCCAAGATCTCATCCCAGAAACCGAAAGAACATACACTGCATGATACATGGATATGTAGTCTACCTTCTGATATGTTCCAAAAGACATGCCTCACTTTGCTGCAAGATATATCTATGCATAAAAAAAAAGTCAGAGGAACTTAAACAGTGTCACTGCCTTAAGATTAATTCATATGATTGATCAAGAACTTATCAATTTTATGACAAATTACCAATCAGTAAAATTTAATACAGAAAGTTGTATATTCTGCGATCCTTGGGTAATGATTTACAGGGTCGGAAGGAGGATCCCGGGAACTACAGGCCTGTCAGCCTGACCTCGGTGCCAGGGAAGGTCATGGAGCAGGTCATCTTGAGTGCCATTATGAAGCAAGTGCGGGACAACCGAGGGATCAGGCCCAGCCAGCATGGGTTTATGAAAGGGAGATCCTGTTTCACTAACCTGGTCTCCTTCTATGACAAGGTGACCTGCTTAGTGGATGAGGGGAAGGTTGTGGATGGTGTCTACTTGGACTTTAGTAAGGCCTTTGACACAGTCTCCCACAGCATTCTCCTGGAGAAGCTGGCTGCTCACGGCTTGGATGGGTGCACTCTACGCTGGGTTAAAAACTGGACAGCCGAGCTCAGAGAGTGGTGGTGAATGGAGTCAAATCCAGTTGGCGGCCGGTCACGAGTGGTGTTCCCCAGGGCTCAGTGTTGGGACAGGTCCTGTTCAACATCTTCATTGATGATCTGGATGAGGGATCGAGTGCACCCTCAGTAAGGTTGCAGATGACACCAAGTTGGGTGTAAGTGTCGATCTGCTGGAGGGTAGGAAGGCCCTACAGAGGGACCTGGACAGGCTGGACCGATGGGCCGGGGCCAACTTCATGAGATTCAACAAGGCAAAGTGCCGGGTCCTGCACTTGGGTCACAACAACCCCATGCAACACTACAGGCTGGGGGAGGAGTGGCTGGAGAGCTGCCTGGCGGAAAAGGACCTGGGGGTGTTGGTTGACAGCTGGCTGAACATGAGCCAGCAGTGTGCTCAGGTGGCCAAGAGGGCCAATGGCATCCTGGCCTGTATCAAGAATAGTGTGGCCAGCAGGACCAGGGAGGTGATAGTGCCCCTGTACTCGGTACTAATGAGGCCGCACCTCGAGTCCTGTGTTCAGTTTTGGGCCCCTCACTCCAAGAAGGACATTGAGGTGTTGGAGCGTGTCCAGAAAAGGGCAACAAAGTTGGTGAAGGGTCTAGAGCACAAGTCTTATGAGGAGCGGCTGAGGGAGCTGGGGTTGTTTAGCCTGGAGAAGAGGAGACTGAGGGGAGACCTTATTACTCTCTACAACTACCTGACAGGAGGTTGTAGTGAGGTGGGGGTTGGTCTCTTCTCCCTAGTAACGAGCGATAGAACGAGAGGAAATGGGCTCAAGTTGTGCCAGGGGAGGTTTAGGTTAGATATTAGGAAAAACTTCTTCACTGAAAGGGTGGTCAAGCATTGGAACAGGCTGCTGAGGGAAGTGGTTGATTCTCCATCCCTGGAGGTATTTAAAGAACGGATAGATACGGTGCTTGAAGACATGGTATAGATGGACTTGGCAGTGATAGGTTAACAATTGGACTCGATGATCTTAAGGGTCTTTTCCAACCTTAACGATTCTATGATTCTATGATATAAGATTAGATTTTTCAGTCACAGGTCTTTTTGAACTATTTAATACAATTTTCTTGCAGTTTTTGTTGCATTACAGTATTTTTCATTGCTTTTGAACTTCAGCAGCAATGTAATATATCTTCATATAGAGACTACCAAGAGAGTGTCTTTGGACAGAGAATAATTTTTATGCTGTTATTCTGCTGGTTCCTGTAATATTCATATGCACATACATATTTAATATTTTATATCATTGCATCTTCGTAATGCTAACTGTTCACTAAGAACAAAACACATTTAGGCTAACCTTCCCTTTTGGTATTCCTGCACTAACTATGAGAAGAATTAACCTTAATTATCTGTGAAAGACCACATACACTTATGACACTCAATAAGCCAAATTTTGAAGTTTCTCCAAAGCTCAAAATATTCTCTTTAAGTCCCACATCACTCTATTACTGCACAGCAGTCCTGAGGGACACCTTTTTCTGAGGTATAGGTTGATCCATCCCATTCTTTTTTGTTTCTCCATCTCAGAAAGAAGTTAGAGCTCTGTGCCTCAGTAAATACCAGTGCACCTCAGCTACTCAGTGTATTTTGCAGTAGAAAACCTGGCAGACATCTGAAAAACCAACCCTCTGCAAAGGCTAAAATCGATTGCCATCTTCAGGTTTTACTCAGTCTTGAAGTCAGCTCCTGATCTGCCTGAGGAAAAACTGAGTAAGGGCTTCAGCATTTGGCCCAAAAATTTAAAAAAAAAAAAAAAGTGAAGCCTCTCTTTAAGGAAAATATCAACATTACGGTATCTACAATTCTCCGTTACCCAGCATCTAATTTAGCCGCTAGACAAATGAAGAAAATCAGTGTTCAGAAACACTATGGACTTCTATAAGGTCCTCGAGTTTCTCCAGCACTCCTTTATGCTAGGCTCAAGGGTTGGCTTTCCCTTTAAATAGCCCTAGAAGATCCAGTTTGAAGCAGAGCAGGATTATCTGGCTGCGTAAGAAATCCCTAGAGAGGACAGGAATGCACAGAGCTGCAGCACTCTGCCAGGCAAAGAGCACCGCTCCAGCCCATAGTACAAACCAGGAAAGCTGCCATCACCAACAGATGAGCTTTAGAAAAAGGAGATGAAATAGGTTAATATATGGGTGCCCACACACAGCGCCCACCCTGCCTCTCTGATGGGCAATATACGGTAGAGGAGAACACGTCTGCACATCTCCGTTGCTTGGCATTACAGCCCTGGACTGAGAACCACCGCAGCTGAGATGCTGCTCACACCACCAAGGCAGTAACCTCCAGGAAAGGAGCAGTGCTGACAGCAGGGAGCAATAACTTCTAAAGACCACCACTGATGTTTGCTTCAGTGCCTACAAAACAAAGCCTCTGGGGAAGCCACCAGGGTGGTCTTAATCACAGCAGGATCCTCTCCAGGCACCAAAATTGCTCAGGTTCGCAATGGCAGAAGAGGTGGCTAAAAGGTACAATAAGCTCCTGTTCTGTCCTACGCCACATGCTTCATCCTGCAACTTGTGATTTAGACCATTTAGGACCTGATAGAGCTTGGCCATGCTGGACACAGGGAGAAATATAGGCACAATGAGATTATTTTATTTTAACAAACTAAAAATGTATTGTGCTTTTGGAAAGAAATTCATAAATATTATGCTTCCATGGAGTAAAAACAATATGCATCAATACATTTTCTGCCCCAACTTAGGAAATGGGTTCCCAACTCCAAGATTACATAAATGTGTTAGTGAGCACAGTTTTACATGTACATAGTTCCTTCTTTTTCTTGATGTATTTGCAGGTAAAAACTTCACTGACTTGTGCAATAGTTCTTACATGTTTGTAATATATCTCTATGTGAACAGCAGCAAACTATAAAAGCAGATTCTCTATAAGCTATCAGATTGCTGTAGGGAAAAAAACAACGAACCATACAAAAAAAAAAAAAAAACAAAAACACAAAACCAAACAAACACTGATCTCACATTTAAAACTGTTTTCCTGACTTCTTCTCCCAAAAAATGCATAACATAGTTGTGTAAAAACTAAACCACCATATGAGGCATATTTTAAAGCCTCATATAAACAATGAAGCTTGTATGGCATCCTCAGAGCAAAGAATGTCCAAATATGGCTGAGAGTTAAGTACCCTGAGAATTAACTGCTCTTAATAAATTCACTGAAGTTTGTAAGTCCACATTTACCAAGAATCAGAAGAGAAATAAAGGGAAGAGAAAGTGATTCAACTCATTTTCCTGTACCATTTTCTAAAGATGTCGTGTTGTAAACATCCTCCATATCTTGGATGCTGGAGGCATCTGTTGAATCTTGGTCACTGACTACAATTCCTACTGAAGAAAGGCTAGAAATGAAGGAGTGCATCTTTTTTGCATAAATATCCCTAATGTTAAAATAAGGTAGGTCATTACATTTCTCTTTGCGATCATTGTTGCATTGGTCTGGATCAATATCTTTTTGTTTTTGATAGTACTTAGAAAATTTATTGAAAATAATGGTGATTGGAAGTGCTACTACTAGGATCCCACAGATAATGCATAGGGTGCCGAGCAGCTTTCCAGCAAGCGTGACCGGGTAAGTGTCCCCATAACCAACAGTGGTCATGCTGATAGTTGCCCACCACCAGCAAACAGGGATGCTGTGCAGTTCTGATGAGTCATCATCTTTCTCCACTGAGTAGACAAGCACTGAAAAAATAGAAATCCCAACAGACAAAAACAAAAGCAGGAGTCCAACTTCCTGATAGCTATGTCTCAAAGTGGCGCCTAAAGACCGCAGTCCTACAGAGTGCCTGGCCAGTTTCAGGATGCGAAATATCCTCATTAACCGCAAGATCTGAACCACTTTCCCCATGTTTTCAATATCTTCACTTTCTTCTTCCTTCGTGTCCACAGCCAAGGTGGCATAAAATGGGATAATAGAGACAAAATCAATGATATTCAGTGGTTTCTTCCAGAACTTCTTTTGACTTGGAGCAGTGATAAGCCTGATGACTAGCTCAGCAGTGAACCAGATGATGCACGTAATCTCCACGGCTTCCAGCACAGGGTCTTCAATCTCCCTGTCATTGGCGTCCAGCCTTTGAAACTCTGGCATGCTGTGAATGCACATGGCCACGATTGACGCCAAGACAACACTCAGGGATGACACGGCAATTAACTTGGCAGACAAGCAGTATGCAGGATTTTCCATTCTGACCCAGATCTTCTTTCTTATTTCACCAAAACACAGATTGTCAAACTTTTCCAGCTCTTTATCAAATATGGATGACTCTTCATTAGAGGAGTCTATACTTCTGTCATTGCTCTTCTGATCCCAGTCTTTCTCAGGACCTTCTTCTTTCCTCTCTTGGTACCGATTGCTGCAGCAGGAATCAATAAACAGCTCATTTATCCCCCAGTACTCTATTTCCTGGCAGAAGGAAAAGACACAAAGTTCTTCCATGACGTGAAGTTTGCCTGTATAGTAAAAATTCAGAACATATCGGAACAAGGAAGGATTCCTGTCAAAGTAATACTCCTTGTCTGCAACACTATAATCATCACACAGTTCTAGAATAGCCTCTTCTGAATGGCATTTGAGAAGTTTCCCAAGTCTGGTGTGAGGAAATCGGAGCAAGGTGTTTTGATCCACCGATTGCTTGAAGCCACCCACATTCAAATTGATAAGTTCTGCATCTTTGCCAGGTCTGCGGAAAAATTCACCATAAACCATTTTGAACAGAAGAGTTTCACTGCTGGTGCTCAACGAGATTACATTGAACCTGAAAAGAACATAAGATATTGTTAGAGCATTTAGTTCAGTTTTGCTCTTGTGACACATTCTTTTTCTATCTTTGGTTACTGTGAAATATGGCAAAAAAAGAAACGAAATGACGAATAGCATTATTCAGCATTTCACAGAAGTAGGTTTAAATCAGCTTGATGGTTTAACTCAGCTTTAGAAAACTTGAAAACAGTATGTTCTGGTTTAGCTCTCCTTAATTTTTTCTAATGTGGAGGAAGAATGCCTAATTTATCAATAAATCAGCCTCTGTACTACTATCACACTGAAATTAACACTCATGAGAAAAGTTTACTGCAATGAAGTAAAAAATCTTTGGGTTAAAGACAGGAAACTTGTCAAACCATCAAAACATTTAGGACAAAGCTTAAGAGCAGGTGTCTCAATTATGGTTTCAGTAGAGCTGTATTGCTTTGTATGATGTTGCAATTTATAATGCACTACTTTCAACGTTAGCTGCTTGAATGTGGGGTGCAATTACTTCTGTTGTCATATCAATTAATCTATTTCTAGAGTCATCCACAGAAGAGCATTCTGTATTCTTGAAAAACATATCAAATCTGCACTTGAAGCTTTCCAATCCCTGACTTCAGAATTTTGTCTAGTATATATTTGGATATCTGCACTCCCTCGAGGTATTTTTCTACCTGCCTTCCTACTTACCTGGAGTGTCACAACCCTCTTACGACCTTGATCAGTTCCAGAAGCTCTTCCTATTCTGCCACAGCAGAGCCACAACAACTACGGTAATGCTGAGAAGTTGGTGTTGAAATGCCATGTCTGGAAACAGGAGCTTCCAGAGATGGAATATCCACAGAATTTTGCCTCAGCAAGTAACTGTGGATACCTGCAGATAGACAGAAGGACATTTCAATGTTTCTGTATTTTACTGCAAATTAAATCATTCAGCTGAAATTCAAAAGGGCAGATATAGTTATTAGCAAATAAGTTAACTTTTTCAGAACATAACTCTTGCTTTCCTTCTAAGGAACAGTCATATTCAAGCCAAAACTGGTAGTTCCTACACTTGTCATGAGATTATATATAACTTCTGATCACAAGGAGAGCAAATCTTTTTGATCTCTGACACTTAAACATTAATTGACATACACTAAGCTCATTTATTTCAATTTAATATGGAAGTCAATGAATTTTAAACGTGACAAGAAAGCATTGTAATTCTCCAGTCCTAGCAGATGCAAAGAAATTGCTTTGGTGCTTTTTAATGGCTTGCAGAAGCTACTAAAGGAACAGACAGTAATTCCTATACTTGTCCATTTTTCAGTGCCTCCTGCAATAGCACCAATTATGATTCAAAGCTGGGACATGTTAGAGTTTGGGTATTTTTTGCTGCTCCTCAAGTTCTCCTGACTCAGTTAATGAAGGTCATTAAGGTCATATCTATTTCCTTGTTCACAGTGTGTGCACCATGGTTGCATCCCTGCTGTATGTCGGCACGAGAGAGGAGCACCAGCACTTCTTTACATAAAAGAAAGCTGGGCATTTTCATCAAACAGGAGTCACTGTAGGCTTTAGTAAGTGCCAGAGCGGATGGTTGGGATACTAGGCCTCAAGGGTGAGCCCCACTTTACACCACCAGAACAAGTAGGAAGCAAAAGAAAAAAAAAAGAAAAAAAGAACCCCACCCCACAATCTTTATTCACTGTCAGCTAGAACAATTCTGCTTTCATTCAGTCTCAGGTACTTGTATTAATGGACTCGTTCTTTTGAGCCATATAGCCCCACTGCCAGAATTTGTAAAGACAGCAAGTGTTTTCATTCTGTAGCTCCAAATAAGACTAGAACCATGGGATCTTGTGGAGAAGGGAAGACTCGACTGAGCTGAACTGCCTCCTGATATGAATCAACTGTGAATACCCTGAACAGAGACAAGTCTGCATCTTCACCACTGCTAGCTACAGCTCCAGCAATCACCTCGAGTAACTCATTATGCAACTTCTTAGGCACCTCTATCTAATCCAGACCTGGCTGCCTCATCATTTTTAAAACAGACTGAACTGGTTGCACTGTGGAGGTGGAGCCATTTTCCAGCTACTGATCCCAAGCCTATCATCCCAAATGGGAGGATCTAGCAAGGTTTCTTGCCTTAGAGGGAAGGACCCACTCTGCTGCAGAGCTCCCAACCTTCTTTTACTGCAGCAAGACCTAAAGGGAGACAACCCCATCCTGCTTCACAGTAGGGTCAACCCTCATGTGCAATGTTGTCCTTGTCTCTTGTTGATTATAGCAAAAGATGGAAATGGGAAAAGCCTTAAAAACTGGGTTCAAATTTCTGATTAAATGCCAAGGAGAGGAGAAGGAAATGGAGATACAGATCCACGCTGCGAGGGAAAGCACGAAATTCCCTGGAGCGCTGAAGAGTTTATCACCCAGAATTTGACTCTCTCCAGCTGAGACTGTTTCATAGTATCTGTAAAATGCAATGATTTAATTTCTCTGAGATGGAGAACACCTGCTGTTTAGAGGAGCAGTAACTCCCTGCAACTGCCATGAAGGAAAGGATTTCTGTTGCCTTCTTGCCACTCCAGTGCCTTCCAGATGGGGCGAGAACAGAGAAATAGATCACTGGGAGCTCATGGTGGCAGGATTTCAGGGCACGAGTTAAGGCACATCAGGTTTTAATACAGATCCATTTTTCTGTTTAGGGGGAGGTTACAAAGAACTTTCAGAAACATGATTTTCTCACTTACCTCGCCTTTAACTTTCCCACATGCAAGGGTTTTTTTAGGTTTGTCACAAACATCACTACAGATCTACTCAGTGCTGTTATCTCTTACTATTTTCCTTGTATTACTTTTTTATAGTACTCCATACAAGTAGGAACACAGGGTCTGATGCTATAAACCTCACGTATTCTACTCCTGCTTCTTCACGGGCCTCATTCCAACCAATGCTACTGAAAATCTCATAGTAATCTCCCTGTGTATAACAACCACTGACACCTATAACACATGAACAACCAGGCCCAGAAAATGCTGAAACTACATATTTGCTCTGGTAATTAATTCTGCAAAACCAGATCTCTATCCAGAGTGAGCTTTATTTATATACTGAAAGAAAAATGTTATTTTGAAAAATGGGAAAAAGCATTTCTTTTTCTGGCCAGACTATAAACCCCTTTAAAGAACTTGTCTTAAATCCAAATTAGTTTGAAACATTTATTTTACTGCCTGCATAGCCTACCATACAATCAAGATAAAGTTCTTATTCTGCTAAGACAAGGCAGGGAAAAGAAGAATTATGTGAGACATACTGCTTTCTAACTAAGCAAGACAGAGAATAGTCAGTTTTTATGGCATGGTAAACTGCGTACATAGAAGTAATTTTATGCCTTAAGGTGTAGTTTGAGGACAGGTATTTACTAGCTAACAGAATGACTGTAAGACACGGTTGTTCCAGGCATTTCCGAAGGCTCAGCTTTTAGGAATGATTAAGACATAAAATAAAAGCACTGATCTCTGCTCACAGATGAAGGGCAGCAGGACTCAGCTGATAAGCAGTACTACACTCATGATCTAGAGCCAAGCGGTGCTTTTAGAACACTATAAATTTAAAAAAATAACAAATCTCAAGGACTGGGGTGACTGGACTTATATTCAAAACCAAACTGACTGGATTTATTGATTAATTTCAGTGAGTAAAATCTCTACTTCACTTTCAGCAATTCATTAAGATGAGATCACTGGCAATGTAAGCTAATATCATGAAAAACAGGGAAGATTATCTAAGGGTATTTCTGACCATAACAAAAACAAAGCGAGTTTTACTCAGAAATAACTAAAGCAAGAACTCAGTGCTCAGCAAATCCTTAGCACACTAGACTCTGACTTACTGTTGAGACAGCAATATAAACCCATATTGATTAGGCAGATTATATTCATAATGGTACCTAATGGTTAATTTTTAGATTAAGGCAAGAATGTACAGAGAAGTTTCATGATAACTATGTCAAGAGGAGCTTCATGATCTGAAGAATGTCTTGATTGACTTGCAAGGACCTTGATCCCTGAGCCATGGACCAGGACATTGTTGTGCCAGGCACCATCAGAACTATTTGGGGCATTTAAACAAGTGACTCCAGCCACAGGGCAAAGACCACAGATGACAACTTCTGTCTCAGCACAACACGCTCTCTACTCAAAGGAACCCTTTACTCACTCAACCAGCTTTTTTACTCAAGGGTAAAACTGTGCTCAGCTGGAAACGATGCCTTCCTGGAGTGCCAAAGCCTGTGTCATGAACGTCCTAAGAACATAGAGCTACCACAAACTTTGCAACTCTCAACTTGAAGTGCAACATTAACCTCTTTGATCTTCTGTAAAACAACAAGTATTCATATATAACATAATAAACTGCTAACCATTCCAAAGCACACACTTTTTGCCCTGGAGAGAGTATGAGAGTAAGCAAACACATACCAGATGTTAGTTACTTGGTTGCTTTAATTGATTCAGTTGTTTCAATGAGCTACTGGATAAGAACTCATATAGAATAGAAAATGAAACAAAACATAAAGGAAAGATGCTTACTGGAAGAATCAACATTTTCCGAGATGATAAAAAAACCCCAACAAATAGAAGTTCCAAATGTTAAGCTTGAGGGCCAAATAAAAGCCAGTCGTAAGGAAAGCTGTGTGAAAAGGATACAAACATTAGAATAAAAAACAAAACTACAGGATCCAACTCTTCCCAAACCAATGTGGAGATGGGCTCTAGCCAGCACTTCTGCAGTCATACATTGTTAGTGAGGCCACAGGCCCATTGTCTGGCTTGGAAGGGGGATAGCAGATTTCTGGGCTTTTAGCATGCTGTGAAATCCCTAAAGCTCACAGAAGGAGAGTGACAAAGATTGTATATACAGTCCCTTTGAGAGAGCTATGCCACAGATGTATAACATACCCCAAAGTGCTGTGGTTTCCAACCTCTTCTGGAACAAATCCCTAAAAGGTTTTTAGTGGCAATGTGGACCCCCATACCACAAATTTATTTGTCAGCGAAGTTGCTCTTTCTCAGTTATCTTTCACATATTGTCTACACAAAGTCCCCGTACTCTGTGATGTCCTGCCTCACAAGCTTCAGCACATCTTTTCTGACGTGCTGCGCATTTGAGCATGGTAGTACCTAAGCTACTGGCAATTCCAAATTGGGATAGTTTCAGCTTTGGTTAGCATTAATCTGTCTGTGATTATCCAGGCACAATGGAAAGAAAGTTCAACTGATTTACAGTTGGATAGACTATGTTGTGCTGTGCTACTTAAAATATTCAAAGACAGCACATCCCTACAGATTTTCTACCAGTTTTCTTCATGGCTATATTGTCTATAGCCTCACCTCCTGCTTGCTACACAGTAGCACTTCATAAACTTCTCAAGACTAAGAAAGTTCACATTTCAGGATGGTTTCCTCTAAGTTGAAAGAATATAAATATAAAGGGCCAAGTCCTGCGCACACTGAAGTCAAGAGGGATACAATACTGAGGTGAACTTGAAGGGGCCAACAAATCTCTGTAACTCCACAAACTATTTACAGGGCTCAAGGAATAATTTTTCCCAAAGAATCTGATGATCTAGGTAGATTTCCATTTTAGGGTTCCCAGTTCAGAAAATTGAGTTTTGAGCAAATTCCCTCTAAAGAGTCTTATTGGGGCACCCAACCATCCCCAGGCACCAGATTTTGCCTCTTAATGATGCAGTCACCTGGGTTCTAACTTCTGCTAATTTCCTGACTGTTAAGAGCTTCTACAAATCACCCTAGCTACACACATGCAGCTTTAGACACCTAAGTACTTTTAAAAAAGTTTGGACATGACCCTAACAAACTTCAGTTCAGGATCAACATTTTCACTGATTTTTTAAGTGTTTGAATTTGTCCACTTATCATAAGGCAAATACTTGTCCAATGCACCACCTAAAAGTACTGTCTATGCTTTCTGACTCACTGAGCATAGTAAAACATCTAAATGCATGTATAATTTACTTGATCAATCACAATTAAGGATTTGGACTGAAATCCAGTTAGTATGACTTAAGCTATTGCCTGTCGGCTGGGCAGTAATAACTGCTTTAGCACACATAATTAAGCCTGAAAAAATATAAGGCAGTATTACTTGGCACAGCCTCTTTCACTGTGATATAAGCTGTAACCATCAACTCTCCTTTTTAATATTTGACACAGTTAAGTTAACTATAAAATCATTTGCAAACAGTCTGTGGAGGCAGAGGTTAACTTAAAAAAGTCATCTAGCACAAACAGCAAGACCATCTGAAGAAACTGTTCTGTGGTTGTGGACATTCTGTGAAGCAAAGAGGATAAATTCATCAGCTCAATTATTTGCTCAGTTGTAATTTATTTTTTATATTCCATTGGCAGTGACATCTTTTATCCAGAATATTGCTTTAAAATGCCATGAAAATAACAGAATTATGCAACTACATTTCTCTTAAAATGGATTCAGTACAACCTCCAGGAGACCTTAGGCAAATAAAGTTCGAATTGAAATATCCAGGGTCAAATTTTGTTCTGATGTTACTTTCACATAAGCCTACTTGGCTAAGTTCACCCCTGCTACAATTCTACTGATGTCACCAGACTGTTTCAGAAACTGAACTTGCGCCAGATGTTCATGCATCTTTGCAATAAAATGGAGATCAGAAATAAATTATCATCATTTGGAAACAACAGTAGCTGCTAGGAGCACTGCTGACAATAAAATGTAAAAGTATTTAAATAGCTGTACCTGTGCAAAAATAGTCTTCAAGGCAAAATACAGTTTTTTTAAAAAAATCACCTCCTCCAAAAGACTGCATAAGGAAGAAATGGAGCTACTATAACTCAGAGTGAAAGAACACAAGCAAGAATAGAAGAATAAGCACCTTCACCCATGGTTCATACCACTTAGCTTAGGCAGACATTTTCAGGTGGGGTGAATCACCCACTGGAGAAGTCCATCTCTGTATTGACTCAATAAGCAGCTTGTATGACTAGTGTCATAAGGTGTCTAACTTGCTTATGGCTAATACTAGGTAAAATGAATCCTCCCAAAGTGAAATTCTGCTGATTTTCACTATGAGAATGCTGGCAAGAACAGAGTACATGCCAAGGTGTGGGTAGGCGAAAGGGGCAAGGGGAAACAGCACTGGCTGCAGCATCAACAAGACAGAAGGTTCTTTGGGAATGCAGTCTGTGATCTGAACTGCTTTCTCATATACATAAAGAGCAGGGAGCGAGATCTAATACCTCCTGGTTATCAGAATGTTATCTTGTAAAACGATTTAAAGAAAAAGAAAAAAAGAAAAAGGTATCCTCTCCCTTACTTGAAAAGATCCTGGAGATAACACACATTATGACAGTTAACAAGGCTTGCACCTTGCAATGTGTCCAAAGGCTCTGCAATTTATATTCTGTTCATATAAAATTAAAAGATCATTATCCACCTTAACTAATTGGAATTGACAGATTAAAATGTGTTTGCTTGAAAATCTACCTGTAAATCCCTACTAATTGGACACAGTTATAACGCAGCAGTTATGCTACCTGTTGGCTTCCACAGACAGCTGTCCACATTAAGCGTTCCCTTGAGCTATATTGTCCCAATTGCTGAAGTTCACAGAAATATTTAAGAAGATGAGAAGATCCCCAAGGCATTATTACTACCAGGTCAGCATTGCTGTGGTTTGATGGTAAAAGAAATTGTCTCTATCCAGGTTAATTTTTTGGCAATAATCTTGTTTGACAAGTCATCTTAATGACACCCATCAAGAGCACAGTTTCAAAACAAGAAGTACTGTTTGAAGTGAACATTGTAACTTGTAGGTCAAAGGATCTTTGCAATGTGGGCAGTTCCTATAGATTCCCTTCCTCGAATTAGTATTCTGTACCCCATTTTCCACTGAGTCCTACATTGTTCCCATTCAAGTACTTCTCCAATAAGCATGATGAACACAAAAAAATCCTATTGTTATGCCTATTGTGGTAATTTGTAGTACCACTGGTAGTCAAAAACATCTGATAATGATCCCAGCACCAGACACTTTTCCGTATAGGAAAAATTACATGGAACAAAGGTACATCAACATATTTCTTAAAAACAATTCTGCATTCTCCTTTCATCATTGATTAGTCTAGAGACTAAGGAGGTCCTCAGTGAAAGTCTATTTCACTCATAGAGGCAGTTTGTCTTTGAAAGGTTAATTACCTAAGCAAATAAGGTGATGCAGATACCCAGACAGTGAAAGCAACATGCCTGAGGTCACACAGCAGATCAGCTGTCCATGAACAAGCACAGCCCACATCCCCTCACACCATTACCCTCTTCACAGTCTCCTCAATAGCTATCACATACCAAACCAGGTACTGGTACTCAGAGACACAGGATTGGGTACTTGGGCCCAGAGCCAGCAAATGCATTCTGACAGACTAGCCCTATAAGCAGGCAATTCCAAAAAATATGATTTATAGGAGTCCCCTCACAAACAGAAAGGACAGTCTCTAACTGGACTCAGTGGCAGGTCCAGTAGCCTCTGTTTAACATGCATGCTGCTGCTGTCATCCAGCAAAACTATTCAGCTGAGCTGTTAATGATCCTACACAAGTTCATTTTTCCTGAAATATGTCATCTTCAAATCTGCTTCATTTTTTAAAAAAGCACATTTAGCTAGACTAGAAAATCTAAATATTATTTCTGCATTTATAGTGCAGTTTCAGGAGTCAGTGGTTGCATTGAGAGGCTATGATGGCAGAGATGAGAAACGGCAAAATCTATCCCACCACTACAATCCCTCCAGGCCTAACATAAAGGGACAAACAATTAGATATGATATTTTTTTCTCTAATACACAGGTCCATGAACCATTTAAGACTCTTCTGAGTTTTCAAGCAGAGTATTAATGGTTCACAAGCCTCTGCATAGAGGCGAATTATACCCACAGTGAACCATAACTCTTCCATATTAAGGAAAGGAATATGGAGTTTGGTGAAATTCAGAAAATTCTTACCTCTTGTGGAAGGGGAACAGAGACTTAAAACTAAGATTTAACTCACTTCCAGGAAGAGTGACCTGATATTCAAAATTTTCCATTCATTAGTTCATCCTACATTTCCTCATTGTAAAGGAAAACTAGTTATTCTTATTTCTCACTTTGGAGTCTGAGGAACTTTCCTTCAATTCCTAGCACAGATGACTCCTGATGCTGCAAGACTGTTGATCATTTCTGCTCCTAGATTATCTCTTCCCCCTCCTAATCTTTCTTCTGTTTTTTTTTTTGTTTTTTTTTTTTTAGAAGATAATGTTTCTAAAGCACAAAAAGTCTAATCACAACAGTCAGTTTCATTGGGTGAAAAAGTTGTTCTGAAGCTTTTCCACCTTATGCTGGGAAGAGACATCTATGAACATAAAACCCAGGGGTATACTGTAGTATGTCACAGCATAAAAAGCTGTTAGGAGACATGTGAAATCAGTCGTGCCTGTGCTACCAATCACACCTTCACTAGCCCTCAGCCACAGGACCAAAATAGCTAAAAGGGCAATTCAGCCGCAGATGGCACAGAGCTAAACTGCTCAATTGGCTACCTATAACTTCTGAATCCATTATAGTTTTATTCTGTAAAGTCCTGGTTTTGGGATAAGCTGATTAAAAAAATTCTCTCCCCACAGTATTGCTATGTGTGTATCTCAGTCACTTTGGGTTTTTTTATTTATAAATAAATTCGTTATGTTAGTAATATACTATCAACTACAGAAATTAGGTTGGGAATAGACCTTGAAAAGTAATATAATTCAATCCCTCCCCCACCTCAAGGCAGGATCAGTTATTCCTAAACAATTTTTGACAGATGTTTATTTAATCTCCCATAATAAAGCCTGCCCAGAGAGGCTGTGGAATTTAGTCCAGTGCTTGGATGCCCTTGTTCTCTCAAAATTGTTTTCCTAGCATCTGCTTAAGCATCCGGTTCTGCAGTTCAGGCCCATGGGTATATACACTTAAAGCAGATTTGGAATGGGATGGAGTCACTGAGGATGGACAGCAAAAACAGGCTATTTCCCAATTCTCCATAACAGTTGAGTTTCTTTCTTTGCTATATATCTAATTTCACTTGGCAGTCTGAGTAGCTAAAGTTACATGGTATTTATTTTTTTATGTTTTGAAAAAGTCTATCAATCTCAGAGATAAACAAAGGTTTTCTTTATCATGGTGAAATTTTCCAAGATACTTGCAGAGTCTCTTAGGCAACAAGAACACAAGCAATTGTTATTGTAGATATTTTGGGTGAAACCTTCAACTGAAAAACTTCTAAAACCTTTGTGTTTGAAGCATATTAATTTCACTAAGGGAGTCTGTGTTGTTCAAAAAAAAATTCTCTTGACCCCAGAAAACTCTGAAGCAGAGCTCCAGATCTCACTGATTTAAGTCCTGCAGTCTGCTTTGATCCAACAAACACTTTCAAAGCATCCAAGTAACTTTTACAATGTGTGAGCATGCATGATATGAGGCCACAGACTAAGGGAGAGTATGTGGGGGCAGCTGAAGAGAATATTTGCAAGAGAGACTTTCTTGAGCATAGAAACCTCTGGATGCAAAAAAGGAGTTGAACACAGACTTCCAACCAATACTGGGAGCAGCTGGTCCAGCATGATACAGAACAAGCCAGTCAGCTGTGTCCATCAGGTGCCATCTCAGAGTGGGAGACAAACTGTAGCATGGTGCTACAGAAGCATCAGATGCAGAACAAGCTCTGGGGTCATACTCTTTGGAGTCACTGTGTAAGTCTTACCCATACTTAGGCCTCTAAAAGCCTCATTTTCTTGGAGTGCACAGATTTTGGGGCACATGCTCACCACTCCTATATTGGACATCGCTTTGTTCAACCCCTATCCTTGACTTTTCAGGCAGCATCACAAACCAATTTGTGTTGAAAGAGTCCTTTGGAGGTCATCTTGTCCAACCCAATGTTCAAAGCTGGTCCAGTCAGAGCAGGCTGTTCAAAGCCAATTGAGTTTTGAATATCTCCAAGACTTCCCAAACTCTCTGGGCAACCTGGGCCAGTGTTGGACCCCTCTTATGGTGAAGATATTTTTCTTAATGTCTAATCAGATGCTTTTTTTTTCCAACTTGGGTCCACTGCCTCTCATCCCATTGCTGTGCATCTCTGAGAAAAGTTTGGCTTTATCTCCTCTATATCTACCTGTCACGTAACTGTAGATCACAGTAAGGTTTCCCCCACACATTCTCTTCTCTAAATTGAACAAACCCATCTTTGTCAGCCTCTCCTTGTACGCTGTGTGCTCCAACTCCCAAACATCTTGATGCACTTCTGCAGGACTCGCTCCAGTATGTCAATGTCTTTCTTGTAGTGGGGAGCCCAAAACTGGACACAGTCCTTCAGATACTATCTCACAGTGCCAAGCAGGGAGGAATAACTGCTTCTGTGGACCTGCTGGCTACAGCCTTGCTAATAAAGCCCAGGATGCAGTTGGTCTTCATTGTGAGGGCACACTGCTGACTCACATTCAGTGTGTTGCCTACCAGGATGCCCATGTCCTTCTCTACAGAGCTGCTTTCCATTCAGTCAGCTCCCTCAACCTGTACTGTTGCATGGGGCTACTGCAGCCCGGATGGAGTTTCCCCAAGATGTTGAAATCCCTTTTAACATCCTCTCGTCAGAGTACCAGTGTAGTATTAGCCATTTCAGTCCTCAAAAACTAAAGGTATTTTCCCCGCTTACTTCAACTTGGCTGTCCCCATAAAGCATTCAGCAAGAAAGGACATTTGCCAGAAAATGCATGAAGCAAGTACATGACAGGCTAAGATATGAAATTGCATAACTGCACCACTGTTCAATTGAATATTCATAGAAATAGCTGAGGCATTGTCATTGTACACAAAAAGGAACAGCCAGCAAATAAGTTTTTCACCAAATAAGCATTAGTCCTACCAGTGCAATTCATCTCAGCACCTGTCAGTATTAATTACCCATAATTTTTTCAGGAAGTGTTGAGTAGCTACTAACACCTGAATTTACATATACAAAATAATACCGCATGTTGGCACAACTTGTAAGGTACTATAGGTGTTATGTGTGTGGGCTGGATTCTGGCAATACTAACACATGTGTTTGCACAGTCCATAACAATACAACCATTTACTCAACCCAGTGTCAGGGCCTATAAAGTTACTTGGGTGTAATTTTTACCATTGCCTTTCAATGACAAAAAGTTTGGAACAGAATATAAAACTAAATCAAATTAGAAGGAATTTCAGAAGCCAGAAACAGCCCTTCTCCTACCTTATTTTTACAAACATATTTTTCTAACGTCTAAGATGACCCATACAAATGTCCAGAGAAAAATGAAGACAGGTGGCTGGGTAAATCCTAATTCCACAAAATCAGCAGAGGTTCTGCCAAAGACTTTAACAGGACAAGGGATTTCTTAGGTTTTTGCCTGGGCTAAACTTCAGCTAGACAGATTCATAAACTCCTACAACGAGCCCCAGGGATTTCGAAAGCACCACAATATGGAGGCAGCTCATACCAACAGGTCCAGAGGAAGATCTGAGACCCTGACTACATCATCTCCAGAGAAAGAATTAGATTTAATTAAGCATATGCAGTGCATTGGAAGAAACTAATTTAAGAGCAATACATATTTGGTTTTAGTTGGTAGTTTCCCTTTATAAGCTGCTGATTGAAGCAAAGTACCACCAAACACCACTTTAAGCAAAAACCTGTTTGACCTTAACAGCAGTGTTAATCCACAGCTCACTAGGAGGAAGAAGAAACCTGAAATGACATTTCTTTTTTTTGGTCTACATTTGAATGAAGTACTTCAGTATGTGCTCAGTAAAACCTTGGAGAGAAAAATGATGACTTCTGCCTCTCACTTCATTTGTGCAGCAGTTTCCTACAGGCCCCAGAGGCCCTGAAGATCTTTAAAGTTCAGACTTTGTATCAGAAAACATAAACACTTGATACCAGCTGAAATCAGTAAGATTTATCACTAAGAGAAACATGTCTGACTGCCTAAGATCCAAGTCTTAGGCCTAGGGCCAGCAGCTGTCAGAGATGCCAGCTGAGACTCAGTCCAAAGTTTTCAGATAGAGGCAGATATACACAAACAAAAAGAGCCTCTTTCAAGTCACACTGGACTTCTTACAAGCTAATGAATAAACTTGTTATTAAATATTTTCTTCACATGGAGCTTTTGCTCAGCTCTGAGGACACCTGATAGCTTAAGAAGTCTGAAACAGATCCCCTGCCTCTAGCTCTTACAGAAGGCCTCAGGAAAGCCTGGCTTCACAGCCAGGAGATGGATGGAGCATCCCGGACAGCCAGGAATAAGCACTTTGTCAAGTAGCAAGTGCTTGCAGATTAGGTTTTTCTCATTTTTAAGATTAGCGAGTTTCAATGTGTCCCACAACAACTCTTATTTGAGTGTCAAATATACTACGAGACCCAAAGAGCTAACTTGTCCTTAGCTTTGCACTTTTCTGTCATCCTAACAAATTAATAAAAATAAGTGGGGAAAACTGCTCTTTGCCTGGCCTAACACACAGCAAACAGTAAAACAAAATCACAACTCCCTGAAAAGAATAGCTTACAAAAAAAGAGGCCATAAACACCATTACTGTTTCCAGATTAATGGCACTGAGTTAAAATATCAGCAGGGACCCATGCTATTCCACTTGTTCAGCTCAAGCTCTTACCAATTTCATTGGGTGAATTTAAAGAGTGGTATTGATCCATACTGGCTGTCCTTTTCAGTGCAAACATTGCACTGGACAAGGAGACACACAGATCTTCTTAGCTTAAGAAGAATATACAAAGCAGCATCCTTTTCAGCTGCTTATTCAGGGAAAAAGGTGTCTGCCACTAAAATGTCATACTGAAACCATCATTCAATGCTTGTCACTAGCTAGGGCTAAAACATAGAGGACTGATTTAAATTTGTGCTGCAGTAATAAGTTGGTTATTTTCAAAATCAAAACCTAACTTATGGCTCTATTCGTTCTTCTCTCAACTGGTAATAAATAGAGTTCATAAAATTACAAAGCAGCTTTGGAATCATAATCCAGTTAAATCAGCAGTTACAACGATTCAGATAACTGAAGAATTTTAATTTAAAAAAAAAAAAAGAAGAGAAAAGATATAATAAAACCTTCGATAAAAAGGAGTCTTCTTTGGGACATATCCAATCCTCCACCATCCCCCTTTCAAACATACTGATTGACAATAATTGTACACTAAAATAGTATTGTAGATGTATCATTTCATCTCACAAGCTATGAGGTTTTCTTCTCTCACTAAAGTAAGGAGTGAGAATCCCCTTGCCCTCTGCAATATGCTCTCCCTCGGTATCAAGCAGGTTTCTGAACCGAAGCCTTCACAGCAGTTAACACCGCTAGAAGCAGCATCAGCTCTTGTCAGCTCAAGGAGAGGAGGTAGAAGAGAAGCAAGGAGCAGAGCAGAGCTATCAGAAATGTTTCCGATTCTTGTCAAACTACCCAGGCTGTGTCTTAACTCCTCCATGCAAATCAAAGCTGTTCACAGATTTTTCCTGAGTTGGTTAACTGCCTCCCACAGGTAACCTGCCCGTAGTTACATCAACAGCAGCAATCAATGTTTTAGGCTCAGAGAAAAAGAGCAAATACCCAGAGAAATATAAAATGTCCCCTATATTGGGCAGCAGGTTGCTAATACTAAGTTTTACAAGACCATTTCATACAAGACAGGTTTTGTCCATAAATCTCACAGCACTTTATTAACTTAAAACTTCTGTGAGAGGGATGCCTTCAGCTCCATGCTTTGGAAGCCGAACTTGAGACTTGAGAAGTGACCTGTTCAATATCACGTAGCAGGTCAACATGTTCTACTTCAACATTCCCAAGTCCATAAAGCCTCTGTCTTTGCTTTGCTTTTAGTGAAAACCAAAGGAGAAGAGGGGCCAGCAGCCCTCTGCACAGGTTGAGCTCTGAGCCTGTCATTAGAATAGCACTGGACTAGAATGATTAAAAACATGGAAGAATTAATCAGTTTTTAAGATATCAGTTGGCATCAAAATTGTCTGTCCAAGTTGATGAACAAAGGACAAAAATGTACAAAAGATGAGGAAAAATAAAGGAAAGCAAAATTCTCTCTGTCTCAGATGATAAATAACCTGTCCTCCTTCAACCAGCCATGCTCTGTTTTGTCCATGTGGCCTTTGCTGGTTTTTACTGGCAGGCTGATAATACCAAAACATTCCCAAAAAAGGGAAAAGAGAAAAGTTAATTTATTAGCCTTTACCCCAAGACAATCCTGTTCAGAGCACAGGCAGCTCCAGCAGAGTAGGGACACTTCCAGAGAGAGCACTCACACCTTGCCAGCACAACCCCTTGCAGGGCAAGAGGGGACAGTTGCATTTCTTGCTGCTGCTGCTGCGAGGTAGGGATGGTGCAATGCTGCCTGACCACCACTGCACACAGATCGACTCTGCTGGATCAAAATTGAGCAGCACCTCCTCCTCCAGTTCAACCTTTAAGACATAAACCTACCTGGAAGAGATGGCAACAGACACAGAGCAAACTGAAGTCAGGCTGATGTCTACAATCAGGGCACATGGCTGCTGTGAACAGAGGGGAGGCCAAAGGGCTGGGCCATAACAGCCTCTCCTTGTGCCACCTCCCAGCAATTCCTCACCAGCTATGACAGCCAGGAAGTGAAGATCTCTCACCTTGGTCCCCACTCACCTGCCAGGGATGGGAAGGCAATATGGATAAGGCACTTTGGTGTGAAGGGAGAGAAGATGAGCTGAAAAGCTTGCAGATAAAGGGATGGAGAACAGAAAATCATGCTTAGACCAAAGACATCAGGAGTACCTAGCAGACAGATATCAGTGAGGGAAACAATTTAGAGAGGCCAAAATGAGTGAAGCCTTCCACGATCCTTTATATCAACATTACGAACACTTCAACCACAGAGACCACCATGCTTACTCCAGACTTACCCTAGCTCCTTGCAGAATAGCGCATGAAATTCAACGTCTCAGACTTTACCTGTAACACAGCAAATAGCCTGAATCCAGAGTAAACTAAGCTCCAGAACAAGAACAGTGACCAAACGGGACCTTCTAACATAAGTGATAAAGCTCATCTTTCCAGAAGACAAATCTCTGTTGAAAATAAGATCATGACTGTGGAATAAACTCCCTCAGAAACTAAAGACCAACATGGTCAACACCATCTTCTTCTCCAAGCAAGATAAATATTTTAGAAGTCATCTCTTCTAGAGCAGAACGAAAAACAAGCCAAAAGAAAACCATTACAAGCAACTGTCACATACAGAACTCCCTTCTAAGAAAAAATGAGCACATTATCCACAAATGACAGATGACAGCAGTTTAACACACTACTGTAAGGACTTTAGATATGCTATGAATGATGGTAAGACAAGACAGAATAGAACATATTCAAATAAAATGGAAAGTAGAGTACAAAGGGAAGAAGCATCAGTAAAATATGGAAAAATAAAAGGGGCCAGAAGGAAATGGGGTATAAAAAAGAATAAATGGTAAAGAATGGAGAAGGATACTGGTGTTACACCTTGAAGCAGATGATCACCTGACATTAACTGGTGCAGAACCACTGACTGGAACAGATCAAGGACAGTTTCTATCAGCTGAGGATTTGGCCCTCTACACAGAACCAGACAAGGGCAATCAGACAGCATCCTGCCTGGTTTTCTGGGGGTGTTTTCCCCCTTCAGAAAGTAAAGAGGCAACACAGGAAGGCAATAAGATGATCCCATAAATTAGAAAGGAGAAAGAGGCTAAAGAGAAAAAAATGGATGAAGAGCAAGAAAAAAGAACAAAGAGATGGGGCAAAGACAAAGATAAGAAGAAAATATCCACAGGTTAGTGGAATACATTTTATTTATTAATGAGCTCTGTTTTATTATGTGTCCTTGGCAGACATCCCATAACTGAAAATTTGCAAGGCAGGGAATGATGCGAGTTCAGAGACTTGAGCCTTGTTTCTAGTCATTAGCCTTGGGCAGGTCTTTTTAATATACGTGCCCCAGCAGCAAGTAAACAAGTTCTTTAAATCAAGAGCCTTTAGACAGGAGGCATGCTGCAAACAATTGGGCTTAGGTAGAGAGGGATTCCGGGAGAAGAGACAATAAGCAAGCATGGCCACAACCTGTTTTCAAGTAACCAAGCGGAAGGATGGGCTGCTAGGAAAGATATAGCCCAACAGGATACAGTCTGCTTCTC